>NC_058105.1:96209393-96512424 GCF_020171115.1 Neogale vison
TTAGGTGGCCTAACTCCTTGGGCTAAACTGTTTCCTCCAAAAATTCCTATGTCAAAGCCTTAACGCCCAGGACCTTAGAATGTGACTGTATTTGGAGCTAGGGTCTTTAAAGGGGGTGGTTAAGTTAAAATAAGTCTCTTAGTGTGGGCCCCAATCCAAAAGGACTGGTGTCCTTTTAAGAGGAGAAGATTTGGACACAGGTGTAGGGGGAAGACCACGTGAAGACCCAGTGGGATGGCAACCATCTATAAGCCAAGGAGAGAGGCTTCAGAAGAAATCCACTTGGCCAACACCTTGATCTTGGACTTCTAGCTTCAAGAACGAGGAGAGAACTTTCTGTTCTCTGAGCCACCCAGTCTGTGGGCCATGTTGTGGCAGTCCAAGGGGACTAAAACACTAGACTACAGGAGATGAGTCTTTCGGTCTGGTTTATTTTTTGCTTTGTTTTTCCAACACCTGTCAGATGGTTCTCAGTGAGAAAAAGTTAACCACAGCTGCCTAGCAAAGACCCCAAAACCTAATGGGCGAAAATCCCAGCAATTGTTTCTTTTACTCACAATTCTGTAATTCAGGCAAGGGCTCTTCTATGCAGCGTCGGCTAGTCCAACCTGATCTGGGGGGAAAAGAAGACTGTATTAGTTACCTCTTGTTGCCTAACGAATTACCCCAACATTTAGTGGTTTAAGATAACAAATGCTTGGAATCTTGTATGGTTTCTGTGGATCAGAAATCTGCATGCCGTTTAGCAGGGTGCCTCCTTCAGCTCAGGGCCTTACAACATGGTGGCTAGCTACCTCCAGGGAAAGAAATGCAAGAGAGAGAGAGTGTGTGAGGGAGTGCCCAAGACAGAAGCCACCATCTTTTTCTAACCTAATCTTGGAAGAGTCATCCCATGACTTCTGCTGTACTCTAGGAGCTGGGTACTCAGTGTGGTCCACACTAAGGGGGAAGAGATTATACAAGAGCAAGAATCCATCATTGGGTACCATCTTTGATGCCGCCTACCACAAGGACTGACTTGCAAGAGGACTCTGTCACATGACTGGTAAGCTGGCACTGGGTGTTGGCTAGAAGCTCAGCTGGGGCTGTGGTCTGGGAGCCTTGGTTCCCCTCCATAAGTTGCCTGAACTTCCTCACAGCATGGTAGCCAGGTTCCCAGAGCAAATGTCCCAAGAGAGCAGGGCAAGAGTACCTTACATAGAGGTATACCTCAGAGTACCTCGGAAGTCATACAGTATCACTTCTGCC
Organism: Neogale vison; assembly: GCF_020171115.1. Taxonomy (NCBI): domain Eukaryota; kingdom Metazoa; phylum Chordata; class Mammalia; order Carnivora; family Mustelidae; genus Neogale; species Neogale vison. The sequence continues at coordinate 96,210,642 of NC_058105.1, forward strand.
ACACTGTGTTGGTCAAGGCAGTAACAAAGGCCCACCCAGGCTCAATGGTAAGGGTCATAGACTCCACCTGTGGAGCAAAAGTGGGAAGGACCTGGAGAAGCACGTCGGGGGCTATTGTTGTAGCTATTTTTGGAAAATGCCTTCTGTACAGTGGAGTTTGATATTAGTCAGAGAAGGGGTAGAGTCTTGAATTGAAGGAACTAAGCTCAAACATTATATCTATGAAGAGAAGTAAGTTTTCATAATTCAGGAACTGATGCTCCCAGGACCCCCATCCTTGACTCTGACTCTCTGGTGTAGATGATTCTTTATCATGGAAAATACTCCTCAGAATACATCAGTATTGGTAGGGTTTGATCATACAAAGATGCTTGATTGCCAACCAAAGCCCCAGTTGACGGCGGTGGTGGGGGATGTTGGTCTTAAAGGTGTAAAAGCCTTTCAAACTAACCAGAGGAGTGAATTCCTAAGGTGGAGGGTCAGGCATTAGGCCTGAGAAACAATTTGTAAATGAGGACTTCAGAGCCACACCACAGACTCCCAAGATCCACCCTGCTTATTCGGAATATGTGGATTCCCCAATGTTCACAGTTCTTCAGGTCTGTTTTACCAGGGTCTTGCAGCTCAGAAATCAGGGAGGCTATGGAAGCTGAAGAAAGAATTCTCTCCTCCCCATAGAAGAGTCTAGGATCTCAGTAAAGGATTTCTAGAGGTTGCAGGGTTGGCCATCACTAAAACCGAGGCTGTGACAGCCCTAGGGAACTGGGTATCTGTGAAAGGACTAGTGACACCTTTCATTCATTCACTGATGCAGCAAACAGTCATTGCAACTCAGTACTGTACAAATTTCATAGGTTTGGTTGACACTGTCACTCCCCTTCCTAACAACCCTGAGATCTTCCTCTAAGAACCATCTCCTTCTGTACAGCAACTGTAGTCTGGGTGGGTTTGAACCCAACCCTATCTCAACGGCTTAAGCCAATCACAGTGATACATCTCTCTAGTTACTAGACAGGGATGACAGTATCAAAGAGACACTCAAGACTTTTGAGGGAAGGAAATGCTTTTTTGTCTTTCCTTGGATGTGATTGAGGTAGCACGCAAACCTAGCTTCTTGTCAGCTACCCTCTTGCAAACCATAAGGGAGGTCAACAGGAACACAGAACCAATTCTTAGAGAAGGGCAAAACTGAGAGAAGTACAGAGAAACAGAGCTAGAACCTTGATAGAATCATGCCCGGATCCCACCGGATTTTAAATTATGCGAACCAATCAATCTCTCTTAGGGTTCAAGCCAGTTCGAATGGGTTTTTATGTAATTTGCAAGTCCTTCAACCGATGCAAATTCAGGAAAGTTGCAGGATATAAGAGCAACACACAAAAATCAGTTGTATTTCTGTATACAAACAATGAACAATCCAAAAGTGAAATTAAGAAAACAATTACATTTACAATAGTATGGAAAAGAATCAAATACTTAAAAATAAGTTTAGGAGTGCCTGGGTTGCTCAGTGGGTTGAGCCTCTGCCTTCAGCTTGGGTCGTGATCTCAGGGTCCTGGGATCGGGCCCCACATCAGGCTCTCTGCTCAGCGGGGAGCCTGCTTTCCCCTCTGTCTCTGGCTGCCTCTCTGCCTACTTAAGATCTCTCTCTCTCTCTCTCTGTCAAAGTAAATAAATAAAATCTTTTTTTTTAAAAATAAGTTTAACCAAAGAGGTGCAAAACTTGTCTACTGGTAACTATAAAACATTATTGGAAGAAGGCCTAGACAAATGGAAAGGTATCCCATATTCATGGATCAGAGGACTTAGTATTGTTAAAAATGGCAATACTCTCTAAAGCAATCTACAGACTCAATACAATCTTTATCAACATCCCAGTGTCATTTTTTTTTTCAAAACTGAAAAAGCAGATCCCAAAATAGGTATGGAATTGCAAGGGACCCCAAACAGCCCTAATGATCTTGAAAAAAAAAGATCAAAGTTGGGGGACTCCCACTTCACAATTTCAAAATTTACTGCAAAGCTACAGTAATTAAAAAAGTGTAGTACCAGCATAAGGAAAGATATGTAGATCAATGGAATAGATTTGGGAGTCCAGAAATAAACCCATGCATCTATGGTCAATTGATTTTTGACAAAGGTGCCAAGGCGACTGAAGAGGAAAAGAGTAGGCCCTTCAACAAATCGCGCTGGGACAGCTGGATAGCCACACACACAAGAAATGCAGCTGAATCCCTACTTCAGACCTACTCAAAAGTTAATTAAAAATGGATCAAAGACTTAAATCCTGAGTATTCTATGCCAACATTTTAAGGCACAGTATGCTTGTCTTTACTCACTCCTTATCCTGACCATTTGCCCTTTAGATTTCCCTGGAAGGAGGGGGTTTGAAAAGCCAGTATTCCACAGGTCTGGCACACCAAAAACTCCTCTCGTGTCCTAAGGCACCGGAACATTTTATTTACTGTCATTGTTTAAATTTTTTTTTTTTAAACCGCAGTCTTTGAAAAGGGATTTTATTAAGAATCTCATTATGATGTCCCCTGCCCTCATCCCACATCAGATTATTAACACAGCCTTTGTGGACCAAGGCTCTGGGCAATGGGCCACCTTCTCAGCAGGGCTGTGCTAATCCTCACTGCTAATCCACACACCTGCTATACCTCACCAAGTCCAAAGAAAAGATTTCTGCAGAGAGGCACTTAAAGGAAGGTTTGGGCTTCCAGGAACTCCTTTCCATGGCACAAGTCTCATGATCAGAAGGTGTTGGGTGACACTATCAGTACTTAAAACTAAACTGCCCACATCAGAATAAGTGAACAACAGCTCAGGCTCCTCATTTTGTTTGTTGGACATATGTGGTGCTTGCTTGTCCCATGAATTGCGGGCCTCGATGTCTGATCCACACACTGGGCAGAAAGTGGGACAAGACATTATATATATATATATATATATATATATATATATATATATATGCAAAAGAACGAAGCTGGACTCCTATCTCACACCAGGTACAAAAATTAACTCAAAGTGATACAAGTTACACGAGGCCAAAGAAACCTTTGTAGGAGACCCTCAAAGGAGGGGGTGGTCTATGAAGACCCTCGATGGGCATCATGTGCCAGAAGTCCCACCCTTCCACCTCAGGAAGGCCAAGGGAGCTGGGCAAACAGCCTGCTCCTCCCCACCAAATAGGACTCTCCAGTGTGGTCTCCCACCCAGCCACGTGGACCCTTCTACAGACTCTCTATACATCTCCATACCACCTGGACTTTGTTCTTGCTCGTCTCTCTGTTTAAAACGCAGGCCCCAAATTCCAGACCAAGTTAAAATTTCTACCTCTTCTTCCGTGAATCTGAGTAAGATGCCCTCAACAGAAATCCTTGCTCCGTGGGGTGCCTGGATGGCTCAATCAGTTAAGCATCTGCCTTCGGTTTAGATCATGATCCCAGGATCAAGCCGCACACTGGGCTCCCTGCTCAGTGGAGAGTCTTCTCCCTCTGTCCCTCCTCCTGCTTGGGCTCCCTCTCTCAAATAAATAAATAAATCTAACAACAACAACAAAAATCCTTGCTCCTTTCTCAGGACTCATCTGGCATTTTCCTTTTGGCTCTGGTATTGGCTATATAGATACCATTTGTCCTCTATTTTCTCGATTAGTCCTACATTGAAAAATATTGCCACACTATTCCAGTATTTCAACATCAAAACTGCATCTCTCAGATTATTTCTCATAATTGTGATCACTGTGATTAGGCCATTTATTTCATTTATTCATTCGATCATAATTATGTACTTCTTTGTTGCCTCACTAGACTGTGGCCTCCTTAGAGAGAGACTACACTGATTAGGATTAAACTTGGCTAAAAGCAACAGAGACTCAAAATTGCAGCAGCTTAAATGCAACAGAGGTGTTTTTCTCATTTGTAAAAGTCCAGAGACAGGCAGTTCATCACGGGAACGGCTACTGTCCTGAGAGAACCTTAGCGACCCAGGCTCCTTCCGGTTTACCATTCCTAAAGTGAAAGCCCATACTCGTGATCCATAATGGAGGCTATAGCTCCAGTCATTACATCTACATTCCAGGCAGCAAGAGATGAAAAATAAAGAGAAATGGTTAAATATTAGCTCTCTGTTAAAAAAGGTTCCTGGAAGCATCCATGTTATACTTCCACTTCTATCCCAATAGCCTGATTTTTTAAATTCCATGGCCGTAACTTCCTGCAAAGGAGTCTGGGAAATGTAGCCCCTAGCATAAAATCAGAGTTTGATTTCTGTTGGAGGAAGAGGGAGTATACTGGGGGACAGTCTTTGCCAGAGATGGTCTTTATGCATCTCAATATTCTAAATGATTCCAGCATAATGCCTGACATAGAACATCAAGAAAGGAGAGGTAGGCCACCATAAGATTGCAGAGCTCATTAAAATATCCAAAGAGTCTTTCAACGACATCATTATCTCACTTGATTTCTATAAGGAGAAAAGGCTTCCCTAACCAAACTAATATTGTAAATATGATCATAGTGGAATGAAGTCTTTTAAAAGTCATAAGCACACTGTATGCAAACGGAATCACTATTAATTATAAATGAGACTTAGCTGGTCAGCAAGACAGACTTCTCAGCTGGCGACTACCCCTGAACATGAAATTCAAAACAAACAAACAAAAGCCCTTATTAAGCATACCTTTTATTCAACCAGCCTCATCCTAAATCCATCAAAATAAGTCCGATTTGCAGGACTGAATATCGCTTATGCATTTCCTCCATTTTCAGAGGATCCAAAGTTTTTTGACTATCCATTTCTCACTGAAACGAAGAACTCGGTACTTAGAGCTGGGTTCTCCTTTTTTTTAAGATTTTATTTATTTGTCAGAGAGAAAGCAAGAAAGCACAAGTTGGGGGAGGGGCAGAGGGTGAAGAAGACTCCCCACTGAGCAGGGAGCCCCATGCAGGACTCCATCCCAGGACCCTGGGATCATGGCCTGAGCCGAAGGCAGACGCTTAACCAACCGAGCCACCCAGGCACCCCTTATAGCTGTCTTTAACAGAGTCCCCAAATTCTCTGATAGCTCTCCCACCGAGATTTGGGGTCAGAGTGGGCTGTGACTCTTTTAACTAACAGACTATGGTACATGTGACACTGCATGGCTTCTGGGCTAGGTCAGAAAGGTCCATGTGACCTTTCCCTGGGTCTCTTGGAACAGTTGCTGGTGGGGGGAGGGCAGTTACCATGCAAGATGTCCAACTACCCCCAAGACTGCTGTGCTGGGATGATGTCCCAGCACCAGACATGTGAGCAAAGGCATGGAGGACCCTCCAGACCCAGCACACCGGGCCACAAGGTGGTCTCAGTATATGCATCACAGAGCAAAAGAATCGCCCAGCTGAGCCCTGCTTGAATAATTCTTGACTGACAGACCCACGAGCATAATGAAATGGGTCTTGTTTTATGCCGCTAAGTTTGGAGGTGGCCAAGGCAGCAGCAGGGGCTGGAACAGGACTGTATATTAAGTGACCTGTGATGATACCGGAAACTCACTGAGCGAGCCTCAACCCAACAGAGGCCACAAGACGACTTTATGCAAAGCCCCAAGATTTTCTCTTCAGCCCTTCCCAGCCCCTCCCAGCCAGGTAAGGGCAGATGGCCCGGTTAAGTGAGCACCCCAAACTCACGTACAGAAAGACGAGTTTAATTCCTTTGCTCTGCCCTGTGCTAGCTGGTGTGACCAGGGCCAAGTTACTCAACCCCTCCAAATCTCAGGCCCCCAGGTGGGGCCAGTACTGCCTCTTTCCCAGTGTCGGGGCCAGACCGACCACCAGCAAACCCTGCAAAGCGCCCAGCACACAGGAGATGCTCTAGACCGTCACTCGCACATAACCTGTCCTGGGTTTCCGGTGAATTCCAGATCCTCGAGCGCCTCCATTTTGCTTGTGAAAACATGCTCTTTGGCTTGCTCCGAGTCGGCCCCATTCAAGTGTTAGAATTCAACTGGAAGGCCACAGCCGCTATTAAAGGAGATTGGATCATCTGATTCATGGCAGCCTCTCACAACCCCCTAATCTGCGCGCTGGCAGGCTGCCCTTGCTGGGCCATGGCGAACGTCAGCGGTGGTAAACCCCGGGGCCGCGTGTGGTTCAGCTCTGATCTCGTAAACACAAGTCTTGCCAAACCTGAAACTCAAGTCATGGGTGAGTGGTGAGCTCGGGGTCACGTTCTGGTTTTCCTTATCCAACAACTATAATCACATAGGTTGTTAAAGGAGATTTTTTTTTTAAGGCAACTTTGGAATTGGCTGAACCAGCGGAATCACTTACTGTAATACACTTCTCCTCCCTCTAATCCCCCCATCCCTTTCCCCACCTCCACCCCTAGAAAAATCCCCACACTGCAGAGGCTACAAAGGACCCTGTTGCCTAGCAACAAGAGTGAAGCTAATCAACACAGCTCTGAATATTAATATTTTTCCCAAACACGACTTATCCTCAAATTGTGCGGCAACTACGAGGCCTTCCTTTCAATATAAACAGTCATTTAAAAAAAAAATCTATAATTAATTTCGTGATGTGTGCTCATTTCCTTCACTGGCGGATTAGCTTCGTTAAATAATAATAGTAACACCAACAACACTAATACCGTGCAGCCTTGGTCCAGCACACTCATTTGGCAGTTTTATAATTCTGTCAGCTGCAGAAGCCATGATGAGGTGAAGGGGGTTTTAAGCTCCTCCTCGAGCCAGAGAAATGGACATAAAGAGGTTAAGTGATTTGTAGTAGAACCCAAATGAATATACAGGATTTCTGAATCCAAACCCGGGGACCCTTGCCCTCAACCGCTCGCCTTTCCTCTTATCCTAGGATCTACCCATAACTCTCGGCGGAGCCTTTGTGATTGGACCACTGTGAACCTCAGTTTCCTCTTCTGTTAGCTCAGGACAGAGAGGGGGCTGGATTGTAACAGCCCTAATGTCTTTTTGGCTCCAATATTTCTAGTCCAGTCCAGAATAAATCCACACACCCTGTGTGGCTGAGAGAGTCTGTGGGTTGTATTCTGAAAAGTGAGCATGGAGGGCAAGGCAAGGAAAAGAAGGAACGTAGAAGATACGGCTGATAGCGGGGGGAAAAAAAAAAGGTCTTCGAGAGAAAAGGAGAGCTGGATATGAGGGGAAGGAGGGCTGAAAAAAAAAGCGGGGGGCTCCTCTGCCAGCTGGCAGCAGGGGATGTGGATGTGGCAGAGGTGACACCTCAGAGCCACACACAGGAGTCCCCAGTGTTCGTGAGGGACCTGTTGGGACGTTTTGCTGCTCCTGAGCCGAGGAGGCCCTGTTTGCTCAGCGATTAAATGGAAGGAGGGGTCTTAGGAGCAGCCTTCCCTTTGAGTTCAGTCAGGTTTGAGTCTTAGAGTTCTCAGGTGACTTAGCTCCCACAGATTTTGCCAGAACAAGTCAGCTGTGAGCAAAGGATTCCCAGTTCAAGCCACTTGCCATTTGAGCCGAAGTTCAGGGGGTGTAGCCGAATCAAGCACTGTCTTCAGGCTTGCTTTCTCCCTCAGCTCTACTTCCTCCTGTGTGACCTGGGTTGTCACACGGGTGTTTCCCTCGGGGAAGTCTCCTCTAGCTGGAGAACTTTCCCTGTCCCGGTCCTGACAGCTTGGAAGCTTCCAGTCCTTAGTGCTCATGGGCAGGAAGGGCTCCGACCTTGGGTCTCACGCCCCAAGCTGAACCAATTACGGTGACCCAGAGCATAGTGGGGTCTTCTGATTGGCCATACACGGGTCCTGAGCCCTCCCTGAGCGGGTTGCGGGATAAAACACAGGACACCCAGTTACATGCTAAATTGCAGCTAAACGATGAGTAAGGGATTTTTTTTAGTGCAAGTACGTTGTAAGCATTGCATGGGACGTACATACTTAGGCTATCAAGATTATTCATTGTTTATCTGAAATTCAAATTTAACTAGGTGTCCTATATTCTTTTTAAGATTTTTATTTATTATTGGAGAGAGCGTGTGAGAGTGTGTGTGTGTGTGTGTACAAGTAGTGGGGAGGGGCAGAGGGAGAGGAAGAAACAGACTTCCCGCTGAGCAGGGAGCCTCCCAGGACCCTAGTGGGTATCAGGACCTAAGCTGAAGGCAGACCTTTAACCCACGGAGCCACCCAGATGGCCCTAGGTGTCCTATATTTTTATTTGCTAGATCAGCTGCCCTCCTCTTATAACGGTCTGGGGAGGGGTGTGGGGCAACAGAGCAGGTTAACCCAGCCTGAACCTCATGCACATCCCTGCTATGAAGAGAATTGTAGTTCCTTAAGGCTTGTAGGTCCCAGAGAGGGCAGTGGGAGGGGAAAGGGAGAGAGAGAGAGAGGGAGGGAGGAAGGGAGGGAAGGTGGAAGGGAAGGAGGGAAGGAAGTAAGGGGGGTCAGAAGAGAGGGAGGGGAAGGGAGGGAGGGAGGGAGAGAACACTTTTTTTCTTACAAGGCCACCAATCTTATCAGATTAAGACCTTACCCTTCTGACTTTGCTTAGCCTTGATTACCTCCTTACCGGCCCTATCTCCCCAAAAAACGGTCACGTTGGGGGTTAGGGCTTCAAGATACACATTTTGGAGAGACAAAATTCAGTTCCCAGCAGTGACAAAGTTCCAATACTGACGATTGGGTGGTTCTTTGAATGAGGAAGATTCAACAGTGTTCCAGACTGTCGCATAGGCTTGGGCCATGACTGTCCCATCTAGGAGCCCCACTGCAGCCAGACAGACCCCTTCACAGTCCTGAACAGGCCTTGGGATTTTCCTCCTTGGCACTGCTGCTCTTGTCTGTAATACCTTCCATGTCCTCTTATTGTGCAACTCCTACCTATCATTTAAGGCTGAGCTCAAATCACCCTTCCTCCAAGAAGTCTTCCTTGATATCTCCCAGACCCAGTCAATGTACACCATTCATTCAGTGTTTATAGGCTACTCTGCATTGTAAGTTACCTTTTCATGTCTACAGATCTTACCCCCAGTTAGGCAGTGAGCTCCTCTGAGCCAGGGAGCGTGTTTATATTTATAATAAGTCTCCACAATGCTCTTCACAATGGAGACAATCAATATTTGTTGATTGATTTATTGATCGACTGATGGAAAGTTGGCCGTGCATGTAAATAAACTGTTTCCAGGAAGTTTCCTGCCCCAGATACAAAAAGAAAGCACACATTTCTTGGTGATGGCACAGAGCGGTGGTTCTCAATGAATATGACCCCGTCAGCTGTGAGTTGCCTCACACAAAATTTGTTGTTAACAATAAAACGTACAAATCTCACATTATTTGCTTAAAGAAATTAGAATACATATAATCACGTCACTCCTGCTCACAGCCCATCATCAAAGAGCGCCCTCCCCATGCTGCCTGCGGTCAGTATGTGCCCTTTGGTCTTTAGGGTCAGGGGATCTGCTGCATTAGCGGGAGAAGAAGAAGAAAGAAGCGAGAGGGAAAATGAATGCACAAATAACTCCCAGGGGAACGCTAATACTATTTCAGCTTGCAAATTGTTCCAGAACAGCTGAGCGGCCAATGAAAGCAGATGAACATCACGGTCGGGGGCAGGGACCCTCAGGAGCCTTCCCTGCAGCAGTATGACAGATACCCTGCTGTCTGGACACTGTCCCCATCCTGCCCATATTCCCCAGGGCCTTCCACTGTGGCTTACACCCGCCAAACCCACAAATGCCAGAACCTTCATCTCTTTTGCCAGAGGACCTTCTCTTGGGGCTGGGGCCTGCTCTGCTCTGCAGGGTGGGCTGAAAGTGACCGTGGCAAGGAATTGACATCCCCACCTCTAGGAGATCTGGAGTATAAACACCTTAGCGTCCCCGCCCCTCGGATGAGAGAACTGTGAATCATGTAATGCATTGTACCCTCGAGGTCCCCAGTGGGGTTAAGCCTGCAATGCCTGCAGAGGTAACTTCTTTGGTAAGTTGCCCTATGTCTTCTGCCATCCCTGCCCTCTTTTCCCCCCAGTTCTTCCAGAATTTTCTCCATCTTTGCAAATAAACTTTTTTGCACTCAAATGCTTGACTTGGAATCTGCTGCTGGGGGAACCCAAACCAAGACACCTGCCGTGAGGCCCTTCTTTGAAGAGGGACTGGCGCCAGCAGTGTGTCCTTTGAAACAAGGATCTTTAAGCCAGACCAATTAGTAGAGTGGACTGGGGAATATCCTATCCACAGACTCCCACCCTGACCCCCAGAAATGCTGCCACCCTTGTTGAAGGTGGGACTTCAGAATCAGTGAATTGTTGTACTTTATTGTAAGTTCCCCAGGCAATTGGATATTCATTCCAGAATTCAGCTATTGTGACAACGCCAAGGGAACCCAGAGAAAAGCCCATGTTTTGCTTGTCCCTTGGCGGGGGAGAAGTCGGAGATTTGGCATGACAAGATGTGGATTTGGGTTTCATCTCCACCAATGGCCGGCCATCATGGGATCTTGGGCAAGGCATTTTATGGAGCCTTTTCCCTTCACCTGAAAACTGGAGGCCCAGAGAGCATGGATCTCACTGGGTCATCTAGGAGAAAGCAGGATGACGTGGATGGAAATAGCTTGTGATCCGAAAAGGGCGGTCCGGGGACTGGATTCCCTTCTGAGGGAGCCGGGAGCGAGGTTGCTCTCCGATGCAAACCAAGGACTGACTGTGAGATGCTGGTGGGGAGCCCCGCCCTCGCTCAGTGTCAGAAAGGGGACTAGCCACCGCCCCCACTTGCCTCCTGGGCTGTGCATTTTGGCTTTTCTTCACCTCATTTCACCCCGCCACTCCTCATCACCCTACCTCACCCCCTGGTCTTTTAATTACTGAGCACGTGGCAAATGATCAGTACTCTGGGCCTGTTAGCATGATGAATGAGCAATTAAAACTACATAAGCAATTACACCAGCTCCAAATGGTCCCCGTTCAGCCCCGGCCGGCCGCGTTTCTGTGCTTGGCTCCTCAGCAAGAGCGCCAGGCTCTGCTGCTGGACCCAGGAACCCTCTTGGGACCTCCACTTTCAGGAAAGCCCTGGAGCCCCGGAATCATACCTGTCCTGGGTGCCGGCAGAGAAAGCCTGCTCACAATTGCTCAGTCCCATCAGACAGGCTGTGCTGACCCTTTAGGGAAAAAAAAAAAAGAAAAACACTTTGCATTCATTCCAGCCCATTGGCTGAACTGCCTAGCAGAAATAATCGACCAGGCAGCGAAGGGGGAATAGTTGGTCACAAGAAAGTTTTATAAGAAAGGCTCGTCACAAGAGGGAAGATAGAACATAGTGCACATGTTAAGTCCAAGAAATGCTGCCATTTGGGGCGCATATCTGTGTATAATGTCGGAGAGGGGTAAGTCTTATTTTCACGATCTCTGATTTTAGATTCTGGGGACAGGAGGGAATAGATGTGGCCACTTGCCAGCGGGTGGGGGTTATAAAGAGTCCACTGCCTTTTATTAAACAAGAGACATCAAGGGGCGCCTGGGTGTCTCAGTCATTAAGCGTCTGCCTTCGGCTCAGGTCATGATCCGGGAGCCCTGGGATTGAGGTCCCAGCAGGCTCCCTGGTGCTTCCCCCTCTCTCACTCCCCGTGCTTGTGTTCCCTCTATCGCTGTGTCTTTCTCTGTCAAATAAATATATAAAATCTTTTAAAAACAAAAGTAAGAGATGTAGAGAAGGGAAAGCAATGGGCTCGAGCAGAGGAGGAGATGTTGGGACAAAGGAGAGGCGTTCAAAGTTTCAAACATGTTTGAAATGTTTGCGGCTGAGCCATCCCCTTGTTTGGGCCACACTGAAAGAAGAGGTTTAACAACAAAATGCCACTCCAGGCTGAGCACCCTTCACCACAGATGGGATCCATGCGGCTTTGCTCTTGCCCTCTGGAGAGACCTGGCTCCCTCAGGGAGCTTGACTTTGGCGTGAAGATACACACCCAATCCTGAAACCGAGGCCCCGCCCACACTCGCCGAACTGGAGGGCTCCTGGCAGAGGTAAACGGAGGAGCTCTGCTGGGTCCTGGACGATCCTGGGTGTCCTTCCAGCCTGGGGTCCTCAGGGCAACTGGAGTTGCAGCCAGCAGAGTGAAGACAGTGAGACATTCGTCACCATCAGGGCAAAGGTGCATATCAGTTCTGTACATAGGCGTAAAGGCAGAAGATGGACCGGTCAGATCATTTTCCCCTGTGTATAGAAGCAGGGGTGTAAAGGTCTTGGGCATTTCTTTCTTTGATTTGAACTTAGCAGACAGCAGGACAGCAGGCAGGTCTTGATTTGGGTACCCCAAAACAACCCCACAACAAGTGCAAGTACTTTATTTGGGAGGGAAGGGAAACAGAAGGGTCTACTGCCAATACAAGGTCATAAATATCAAGTCATTTACCTCTGTGGGCAACTGGGGCTTGGTGCCCCTGGGGAACTCTGGGACCCAGAGGAGTTGTCTCAGAGTTACCCAATTGAGGGGCTCGCTTCCCCAGTTTGTTAGTTGGAGGGAGGCTGCTGGAGCCCGGTGGGGGGGGGCGGGTAGGGGTGGGGGAGGATATCTTTAACTTACCACCAGCTGCCTGGAGCCAGGACAGAGGCGGGGTGGGGCGGGGTTGGGGGTGGAGTAGGCAGCGGAGCTCCTTTGACTGAAAAAAAGTCCTCAGGCAGAGAGTTGCATGTGTTCTCGGCAAACAACATTCAGAAGCTCTGTGCTGTCCAGTAGGTAGCCACTAGCCACGTGTGGCTCTTAAAATCGACATTCATTACAATTAAATGAAATATAAAATTCCATTTCTCAGGCACACTGGCCCCATTCCAAGAGCTCAACCTCCACAGGGCGGTGCAGGTAGGGAATGTTCTATTATCATTGGAAGTTCTATTGGACGGCGCTGCGTTGAGGACAGGGATGGGCAGATGAGGGCGTACAGATGGGCAGGGAACCAACAGTAGCGACCAGAGGCAGACGGACAGGAGCAACAAGTCACAAGTGGGCAATGCTTGGGCTCAGCAGAACCCTAAGAGGTCCTAGACCTTGGTCCTCAACTGCCCAGAGAAGGGGATTTAAACCATTCCACCACCCAGACAGCTTTCCTTCTCCAGCACCATCTGGCTCTTCTGTCCTCATTCCAGACACTTAGATGAGGCTGAGTGGCGTTTCCTCTGAGACATCCGTGTCAAGATGAGGAAGAACCAATCAATCCTCATTGCTTTACATACACACTGAAATGGTTGACACCCCCATTTTCCACCCGTGATTTCCCTCCACGTTATAAGTATAATCCCTTTTAGGGGCTCTCACAGCATTTGTTGTCAATCTCTTCAATCTCTTCTCTGAATCCTTCTAGACCGCCTTCCAAAAGCTGCAGCAAAAACTATAGTTCAGACATGACGACGTCGTGGTTAAAAGCATGGGATGAGGAGCCAACATGCCTGGGATGAAATCCCAGCTCCATCAGTGACTGACGTGGGACTGTGGCAAACTATTACTTAACCCCACTGTACCTCAGTTAACGCATCTGTAAATGGGGACAATGCTGACCATGCCCAACTACTATGGTACTTTTTTTTTTTAAAAGATTTTATTTATTTATTTGACAGACAGAGATTACAAGTAGGCAGAGAGGCAGGCAGAGAGAGAGGAAGAAGCAGGCTCCCTGCTGAGCAAAAAGCCCGATGTGGGGCTCCATCCCAGGACCCTGGGATCATGACCTAAGCCGAAGGCCGAGGCTTTAACCCACTGAGCCACCCAGGCACCCCCAACTACTATGGTCCTTAACTCCTATAGTAAACACCCGGGAGGCAACCACCATTACTTCAACCTGATCTTCCACTGTTCCTCAGGGTAAATCATTCACCTGAGTCTCAGCTTATTCCCAAACATGCGTGGGTCATTTTTACTTGGCCTTCAGTCACACAAGTTCTCCTCACTCCAGAGACTGAGATGGTTGACACATGCATCCAAGGCCCATATGTGAACCTTGATTCCCACCTCCACAAACAAAGAAACCCCAAACTCTAGAAGACTTTTGGGGATAACTGGGGAACTTGGAATGTGGATTAGTTATCAGATGATGTATTAGCTGTTTGCTATCTAGAGCCAAGTAACAAATTATTCGACTATTTAATAGCTGGGGGAAAAAAACAACCAATAAACATTTATTCTCTTACACCATTCTGTGGATCAGGAAACCAGGACCAGCCTGACTGAATGGTTCTGGCTCTAGGCCTCTCATGAGGTTGCATTCCAGATGCTGGCTGGGGCCTCAGTCATCTGAAGGCTTGACTAGGGCTGGGCGATCTGCTTCCAGGTGTCTCCCTCACATGGCTGGCAAGTTGATTCTGGTTATTGGCAAAAGACCCCAGTTTTCTATCTTAAAAGCATTTTGTTTGTTTGTTTGTTTGTTTGTTTTTAGGATTTTATTTATTTATTTGACAGAGAGAGAGACAGCAACAGAGGGAACACAAGCAGGGGGAGTGGGAGAGGGAGAAGCAGACCTCCCGCCAAGCAGGGAGTCGATCCCGGGACCCCGGATCATGACCCAAGCCGAAAGCAGACGCCCAAGGACTGAGCCATCCAGGCGCCCCTTAAAAGCATTTCTTAGACCTTTAGAGAAACCCAGATTCTTTTTTTTTTTTTTTTTAAGATTATTTATTTATTTGACAGAGAGAGAGCGCGCAAGCACGAACAGGGGGGTGCCATAGGCGGAGGGAGAAGGAGAAGCAGACTCCCCACTGAGCAGGGAGCCAGACATGGGACTCGATCCCAGAACCCCTGAGATCATGACCAGAGCTGAAGGCAGACACTTAACTGACTGAGCCACTCAGGTGCCCCTTAAGGAACTGAGATTCTTTTTTTTTTTTTTTTAATATTTTATTTATTTATTTGACAGACAGAGATCACAAGTAGGCAGAGAGAGAGGAAGGGAAGCAGGCTCCCTGCTGAGCAGAGAGCCCGATGCGGGGCTCCATCCCAAGAACCTGGGATCATGACCTGAACTGAAGGCAGAGGCTTTAACCCACTGAGCCACCCAGGCGCCCAGAAGAATCCAGATTCTTAAGGGTAAAGAAGGCATTTATACTTCCTGGTATTTGCCACGATCCCTGTTCAGTGCCTCACCTCAGTGTGCATCTCTATGAAGTGGACATAAGAATTATGCGTGGAGGGTCCTCATCACATCCAGGATAGATTTCCCACTCCTTTGTATAATATAAGACAACATACAAATAGTTGTTAGTTGTAAAAGCTCAATAAGTCCATGCTGAACATACTTGAATGATACTGAACTTCTGTTTTCTCATATATAAAGCAGGGAGAACAGTATCTACCTATAGGGTCATAATTTAAGCTCAAATATAACCATTTACATAAAATGGTTAGCCCATTTGGTTATTGGCTAGCCCAATGGTTAGCCCAGGACCTAGCCTTTATAAGCATTCAATAAATATTGGCTCTAGAAGTAGATTTACTGTGAACTGAGTAAAGCTTAAGCTCCAAGGCATGTCACTTACACTGGCCCCTTCCAAGCTTGGTTCAGGGGAGTAGGGTGCTTACATTTTGTACAGACCACCATCTGTTTCCAATTTGACAGTCACTTGATCATACCTCCTTTTGGGGCTGGTGGTTTGAGAGTAGCCATGGGCCTATTTGGGACCTGGCTATGGCGAAGTCAGAGTGAGGCACGGTGAGGTTTATTGTTTTTTTTTTTTTAAGGGATATGCATGTGTACATAGCATCTGCGGCCCCTTCCACGTGAAGTTGGTGCTGGCCAACACACGAGACAGTAGCACTGGCCTTTGGGAACGCCCTTACTGCCCTCCGGGCTGACTTGTCCTGTACTGGGACTTGAAGGCGCATGCCACACGTTGTCTCACAATACAAGTATGTCAGTCCTTGGCATCTATTGCAACACAGCAAGTCACCCCAGAACTCAGTGGCCTAAAACAACGGCGATCATTTGTTTGGCTCACAAACCTGCAGGGGGCAGAGCTCAGTGCGACAGCCTGTCACTGCTTCACCTGGGCTCCGCTGGGGTGGCTTGGAATCTGGGGCTAGACTCAACCCGGAGGTTCCTCGCTCGCCTATCTGGTGGTTGACCCTGGCCGTTGACTGAGACCGCCGCTGGCCGTGGCCTCTCTGCATAGTCTGGACTTCCTCACAGCATGGCGACTGAGTTCCTGGGCCAAGGGAACCAAGAGGGCCAGGTAGAAGCTGTATCACCTTCTAGAATCGTTATAACCTTGGAAGTCACATACCGTCACTTCTGCTGTCCTCACAGACCCACTCACATTGAAGGGGGAAGGACAGGCCCCGTGCCTCAGTGGGAAGAATGTCAACATCTGCTGCACAAAGAGCACATGGACGGGAGACCTTGTTGGGACCATCATGAATAATCCAATCTGTCCCAGTACCCTATGGCCCCCTGCCCTCCCCCCGCCTCGCAACAAAGTATATAGATAATGGAGAGAAACAAAGCCTGAAATGTAGGGGGCCAGAAGCTAGTCTGCGGAAAATCTTCCACTCATCAAGATGTGGAAAATTGGAAGTGACGAACCCCGTTCTCACTGACGCCTAGTCAGAACGGAAATTCGCTTCTGTTAGGAACAGACTCAATAATGCGGTGTGTGCAATTAATAACGCACCATTTGGTTTTATTTCCTCTCTGATGGGAGTTGCACAGAATAGGATTTATCGGGATCCGTGAGTTTGCAGGGCACAGAACTACAGCCATCCTGCAAAACCCAGGTTCGTTCACTTCAAGAGCCGGGAGCTTTACGCACGCAGGATTTGTGCTGTAGCGTATCTGACGTATCTTGTCCCGGTGCCGTCTGATAGATCCAGAAAAAGCCGCACGCAAAATTGCTACTCATGTAGCAAGACGGCCTAAAGAAACACGGGCTCCGGTGACAAGCCTCATGTGTTCATCAACAGGTCAACGTGTGTGTAGCCTGAGAGTCATTTTATTTCATTATGCAATTAGGCGGCTAAATATGGACCCCTTAATTTCACATTAATTTTGCCTTTTTTTTTTTTTTTAAGAATTACAAATCATAGCAAAACTCAAAGAGGACAGGAAGATCGAAATATCTCGGCAGTAGTCAAAAACAAACAAAGGAGACATCCGGATGCTTCCAAATGTCACTCCGGGATTACATCACAATGGAAACTAATTCCCAATGACAACCTGTGAACCCGAGAGAAACTTCACAGCACTATCAATAATTTTATAAAAGGGAGTTCAAGCACGCTGCGGGAGAGACGGAATGATCTTTCTATTGTGTCTCTAGAAAACGATATTAAAAAATCGTTAGCGTATGAGAAACAATCAAAGCCATGCAGCCCAAAAGAGGAGAAAGAAAGAATCAAGGAAGTGTTTCAGACAGTGAATGACTAAATGTATTATATTATTTTTTTCCCTGGATTTTGTCAAGTTTGAGGCCTCCATGAGCCTTTCAGTGTTGTAATTTGTTATTTCTTTTCTCCTTCAAGCATTCACTTTCAGGGTGCCTGGCTGGTTCAGTGCTTAGGGCATGCCACTTGATCTCAGGGTCACGAGTTCAAGCCCCACACTGGGAGAGGAGGCAACTTAAAAACAACAATAATAACAACATTCATTTTCTTTCTTTCTTTCTTTTTTAAGATTTTATTTATTTATTTGACAGAGAGAAAACGTGAGAGAGGGAACACAAGCAGGGGTAGTGGGAGAGGGAGAAGCAGGTTCCCGCTGAGCAGAAAGCCTGATGTGTGGCTCCATCCCAGGACCCCAGACCATGACTTGAACCGCTTAACAACTGAGCCCCCAAGTGCCCTAACAACATTCACTTTCACACTAGGTTTTGTATTTGCCATTTTGTGTTCTTTTTTTTTTATATAATAGAGTCTCTCCCAAAAGATTTCATCTTCAGACCTTGCTATTGGCCACAATCAGCTCCTGATGGCAATTATTATTAAAACTTTCTGTTAATGATAGGGACCATGCCCTTGGAAGTTTACAGGCCTGAGAAGATGGGTGTTAAATCTACTCACGCTGGGATCCTTCTTCTGCTTTTCCTTTTTTCAGGAATGGGGTTGCAGGGGTTTGTCTTGGTCTCCGCGGGCCGCCATAACAAAGTACCACAGACTCAGGGGCTTAAAGTACAGAAATTTATTTTTTCATACTCTGGAGGCAGGAAGTCTCCAGGCTTGGCTTCTCCTGAGGCCTCACCGTGTGGCTTGCAGCTGGCTGCCTACCCACGGTGGCCCTGCATAGTCTTCCCTCTGGGAGCGTCCATGTCCTCCCCTCCCCTCCTAAAGGGACAGCAGTCAGGCTGGATGAGGGCTTACCCTGTGGGATCACCTTCTGAGGTAATGAGGGTTCAGGCTTCAGTGTATGAAGTGGGAGAGGGACACGATTCTGCTCCTAACAGGCCCCACACCGGAGGTCCTCAGGCGGCGGAGGACAGCAGGACAGCCCTAGCACGTCCTGCCCTAGCTGCTCCATTAGCACTTCCAAGCCTCCTTCAGCTCTGAGTCCTCAGCAGGTGTCATCGGAGACCCCAAGCCTCCTTCAGAGCAGTCAATGATACCAAGCGGTCCTATCAAGGGGAACCAGAACCAGGGCAGGACAGGGAAAAGCCCTCCACAACATGGTGCTGTCAGCAGGAGTCCTTTCGGCTCTATTTTAAGAAACTTTCAAGTGTTGGGGTCTGGCTGCAGAGAGGACATCTGGCCGGTCCCAGCCCGGGAGGCCCTTCTAGGCCCGGGGCAGGCTGAGGGTACCACCCTCCACTGTGATCCTAGTGGCAGCGGCGCAGGCGCAGAGCCGGAATTCATTTGCATGGCCTCAGCACCCCGTGGCCTCGCTCTGCTTCAAGTGCTGTCAGCCTTTCCTCTCTACTGTTTGGTGAATGTTTCACATCCACCGAGGTGGCCGCCATCCGTGCAGAGCTGCCTCTGTGGGTGGTCCCCATTCTCTCTGCCAGGACTGATTAGTGGGCGACCTCAGGGGCCCCAGGATGATCCGGAGCCTTAGCAGTCACCATGCGTGACTGTGATGGGTGGGAGGGAGAGAGAGGTGGCAGCTCCTGGCCTCGGTGGAAACTTGAGCAGGACCCGGGCTCCCCCCTGAAAGCACTGGGACCAGGCTGCCATTTCAGTGAGCCAACCGTATGCCCATCGCTGTGCTGGGAACAGGAGTTGGGCCCCCACAGCAATCTGTAGAAGTGAATTATCCCCATGTTACCCATGAAGAAATCGGGCTCAGGGATGGCAAGCGACTTCTTCAAGATCACACAGCTGGTTAAGGCAGAGCGAGGATTCAAACTCCAGATGTTTTGGTGACAAAGCCCTTGAAGTGTTTCTTCCATTAGTTTCATGGAGTATCTCACCGGCCCATTCCCACGCAATCGCAGCTGGAGAGGACTTGAGAAGCAGTTGAATCCAATTCCTTTATTTTGGGGAGAGAGAGAGAGAGAACCAGTGAGCAGGACCCAGCGCTCAGGCATCCCTTCTAAGGGCGCTAATCCTATCATGGGGGCTCCATTTTCATGACCAATCCCCTCCGTCTCCAGATGACATCACACTGGGGATTAGGGGTTTCATCATAAGAATCTGGGATGGGGGAGACATAAACATGCAGTCCATAATACTTAGGATCCCAGCGACGAAAGAAGCCCCGAACGAGCATCCCAGATGTCAAAGCAGGGGGCTCCTCTATTCTGGCTCCATCCCGCCATGCATTTTGCAGAGAATAGAGAGCACAAACAGAGACCTCCCGTCGTCCCTGCCTTTACCCCGCAGAGTCACCTGCCCTGTAGTTCCAGTCTCGAGGGACTCCCCCTCCTTGTTGGGGGTGTATCCTAGTGTGGAAGCCGTACTGTAAGAGGAGCAGCCCTCACTGGGAAGATGTCCAGAAAGGCGAAGGACTGCAACAGCGGCCAGCTGAAGACTGGTGAGTGGAACAGTGAACATTTAGTCTCGAGGAGAGAACTTGGGGGCATCAGGAGGGTCTTTTTCAAACATCTGAAGGACTTCTCTGCAGAGGAGGGAAGAGAAGAGTGGGAGCTTTCTGCTCAGACAGGTCCTGAAGGACAGGATGAGGACCAGTGGTCAGAGGAGCTGGAGAAACTAGTTTGGGCCCAATCACAGAAAGATCTTTGTTAACTGAGAGCTCCTTCCCAATGGACCGGTCTATGAGATGTTTCAGAAAGGCAATGGCCATTAGCCTAGGATGTTTTAGGGCTAATTTGGGCATGTGACCAGGGGAGAACAGAAGGACCTTCAGAAAGTCCTTCTCCGTGAGGAAATGCTATAGTTCTGGGAATCTCTTACACATAAGAGATACCACATAATATGCAGGAGAAAGAAGGCGGGAAAACTAGATTCAGAAGTTGACTCCTCCCCCTGATGACAAAGTCACTAAAGCAGGAATGACTGGTTCTCCCCCAGTATATGTTCTCCCCCTTTTCATAGGTATAGTGTCCCCAATTTTTATCTGGGCACATGATCATCTGGAGCAAAGTGTACTTTTTCCAGCCTTCTTTGCAGTTGGGTGACTCAATTCTAGAGTGAAAGCAGAAACGGTGAGTGCAACTTTTGGAAAGTGTCCTTAAAGGGAAAGGGCATGCTTTATTTCCCCCCTTTTTATTCTTCACCCATCTTTCCATTCTGCTGCCTGGAATGCAAATGTGATGGGTGGAGCTCCAGCTGCCATCTTGGAGCATGAAGGTTAAGGACTACATCCCAGGTTTGGCAAAGCAATAGATAGATCTCTGGTCCCTGTGACTTTGTGGAGCAGAACTGCCTATTCCCCAACTCTGATAGCGAAGAAAAGTAAACTTCCATCTGTTTAAGTCGCAGCTATTTTAAGTCTCTTTATCTAATCTTCACTGAAACAGGTGCCTACTCTGGGGCTTTCTGAGCCTCAGTGGGTAACTTCATCTGTATAATGGGAATCAAACACTTAAACTCCACAGACCTCACATTAAGCTTGGGCAGAGAAATGATGTTTGGCAGCATTATAAAAATGTGAGACTTTTTAAAATCTGTCAGATTGGGATGCCTGGGTGGCTCAGTCAGTTAAGCATCCATCTCTTGATTTTGGCTCAGGTATGATCTCAGGGTTGTGGGATCAAGCCCTATGTTGGGCTCTGCACAGGGCATGGTTCCTGTGAGGGATTCCCTCTCTCCCTCTCCCTCTCCCTCTGCCCCACCTCCTTGCTCACGCACACACTCGTGCTCTTTTTCTCTCTCTCTCAAAAAAAAAAAAAAAAAAAAAGGCGGGAGGGGGGGGCATTTGTTTCTGGGCACCAGGAAAGGCATGGCAGGGGAGGGGTGGGTGGTTGGGGAAGGAGGATTATATGAAAGAAGATTAACTGTTTCTCCCCTTCCATAATGCTTCCTAAAAATTCTGCATTCTCCTCACTGACCCGAGGCCCCACTCAGGCTAGTGTCGAGCAGTTCACCTGGGTTGGGGCCCACGTTCTGGTGTTCAGAAACCCGGTATGTGCCCGAATCATAAGGGTTCTCTGAGCTCTGGCCCAGACAGGTGAAAAGGCAAAGAAAGTTGTCCAGTCAAGAGTGGAGATGCTCAGTCTTGCAGTGGCTCTCATGGTGGCCAGTGTCGCGGGCTCAGCTGGACTTCCTTCTTTTCTCTTTAGGCGTACGGTCCTGGACTCACAGTAAGTCCTCCAGCAGCTGTTGAACTGAACCCAATGTCCAGCGAGTCTGGAAGTGGGTGGGAATCCAAGCAGGGTGGGGTAGGAAAGTTAACAGCTTGACATGATGAGCCTGGGGAAGGCTGCCAAGCCCCGATCTTCTGAATGGCCCTCCTCCTGTCTTCTGGCTGGAGGATTGCAGAGGATGGAGATGATTCTAATCTGGGAAGGGAAGGTCTCCTCTCCATTCAGAGCAGGGAGGCTGCAGGGGCAGGATCCAGAGGACTTTCCCCTCAAACAGGTGGCGAGGCCAAGTGGGAAAGCAGAGCTCAGGAGACAAGGAGCCGGAGTTCGAGAAAGCAGAGGCCAGGCGTGCTTGCCAGTATCCGGGGAAAATTCCCAGCCTGGAATCAGGAACAGAAGGAGGGGGGTGGGGGGTGGGGGGTGGTGATGGTAGCTGAGAGCCCTGCAGATATCTCTTGAGGACCAAAGCCCTCGGCTGACAGACCAGGTGTGGCCTTGCGTCAAGACGAGTGAGCAGACTCTGCTTCTTGCCAGGTGGGCTGGCCTGGTTCTGCTGCCCAGTGAACATTCCTGAAGTCTGTCACCACCGGATCTGCTAAGCTGTGGCCAGAAGGACCAGCTGCCCCAGTCACACTGCTGGAAGGGCCACACAGGCTGCAGCAGACGTGTCTGGAGGAAACCCGTGAAGGGAGCCCCCATCCCTAACAGACTCTGAGCTTCTGGAGGGCTCTACTCTGCCCGGCCCACCATCTGCTCCCAGCCCAATTCTGAAGAAAGGAGCTCAGGAAATGGAATGGAATTGACTTGAGGCCAGCATCAGGAACTCTTCCACTTCCCCATGAGACTGTTCTGTCTCCCGGTTGCCCTTCCCCTCCCACAGCCCTCTATTCACATACTTGAGCGTTCGTAAATGTGGACCAACGGGCTGGGCACCTACCAGGTAAGAGGCACTAAGCAAGTTCCAGCTTCTCCCCTCTGCTTCTTTTAGTTTAGTTTAGTTTTGCTTTTGTTGGGTTTTTTTTTCCCCCCTCTGCTTCTTGACCTAGCTTTTGGGGAAGCCCACCATTCTTGGTCAAGCAGTGATTCCTGGCATTTTATTTATTTATTTTGGGGAAGAAATGGGGGAGGGCAGAAGAAAGGAGGGAGAGAGAATCCTCCTGCAGATTCCCACTGAGCACAGTGCCCAATGCTGGGCTTGATCTCACAACCCTGAGATCATGATCTGAGCTGAAATCAAGAGTCAGGGGCTTTACTGACTGAGCCACCCGGGCACCGCAATTGTTCTTTGCATTTTAAAGGAGGCTATGGAAGGGAGAACATTTCTTCAAAGAAATGGCTTTCGGATGATGAGTGGACAATGACAGTTGCGGATATTTTGAAGAATGGCAAAGAGGCCCTGACATCATGCCTCTTAAGTGGAGTCATCTGCTCTGCCCCACGTTCATGGACAGTGGGTTCAGCGTGCAGATCCCAGCCCCAGCCCCAACATACATGTACCCCGGACTTGGGTTTCCATACTATATCTGCAAACATGTGCACAGACGCTCTTATAATCATATATGCGAAGACACACCCCTGAACATCAGCACTCCCATAAGCCTGCTGTGCCTGCCCAGGAGGGCCGTCTCTTCTCCCTGTCCCAGCCAGCCCAACTGGCTCCCGATGAAGGTGCAGCCACGGTGTGATTGACAGGCCGGATAGTACCTTCTTCATTCAGTTGGAATCCAAGATGCCATTACCATGACGACCACGGTCCCTTGCAGCTCCGTTATCTTCCGTGCTCCTGGGAGTTGAGCGTGATACCTGGGAGACTTTCCTTCTGGAAGCCACTCCTTCCTCCACGAGTGGCTTTTAATTTTTCCCTGGGGCCTTGCTTCTTTGGAGTAAGTCCATAGTACCCCTCCCCTGGCTCTCCCCTGCTAATGAGAGGGAGGTCCTAAGAAGAGCCGTGCTTTAATCAAGCTTGTGGTCTCCTGGAACCTTCCAGCTACTCTCCTGGGGTGTCTGCCAAAGGGACTACGAGATCTACTCCTTTCATCAAGGTCACCCTGGGGTTAAGGCTATGTAGGCTCATGGACTGAGCTGGAAGGGTGCAGCGCTCAATGCGGTGCATTGTTCAGAACCTCCCCCCAACCTCTTCAAGCCTGAGGGACTCATTCCTCCAGCTGCCGGGGTGTTGACTACTGACAGCTCTCCACTGATTCCCTCTCCAGAAAGTACTCAAGAGAGCCGCCTCACTCAAAGTCACACTATTCTCCCTGGAGCAGACCATACTCAATGGCCAAGTGGAGTACAAAGGCTCATCCCCCTTACCTCAATTCAGGACAGCTCTGAAGGGCCATACCCGTTCCAAGGTTCCCAGGGGATCATGGGAGCATCATAGCTCAAGCCCTCGTCTGCTCACTCCTGCTTCCCTAACCCTCGTACAGGTGTTGACTCTCAAGGCACTCCTCCAGAAACCATCTGCACACAAGTTTCCATCTCAGAGCCTGTTTCCCAACCCAACCCAAAACAAGGCCCATCTAACACAGCCCTCCCCTTGACAGATGAGGAAACTGAGGCCCAGAGAAGGGCTACATACCCTTAAGTTCACTCGGGGAGTTAATGTGAAATGTAGTTGCCTGATCCAGACTCTCCATGTTGGAATAGATCCCAAAGGTCATATAATGTAAGCAGAAAGAAATGTAGTCGAGAAGCTGTTGGGTAAAGGGCACCTGGGTGGCTTGGTGGGTTAAGCGTCTGACTCTTGATTTTGGCTCAGGTCATGATCTCTGGGTGGGGGGATGGAGCCCCACATTGGGCTTTAGGCTCATCAGGGAGTCTGCTTGGGATTCTCTCTCTCTTTCCTTCTCCCTCTCCTCCATTCACGTTCTCAGTTTCTCTCAAAAAAAAAAAAAAAAAAAGAAGGTGGTATTGGGTAATTCTCACGGCATTGATGAAAGCGATGATGGAATGAAGGAACCAAAACCAACACCATGGTTCATTGCCAAGTTGCCCTGCCACCCTGGGAACTCAGTCGTGCTGCATCTACCACCACCAGTGGGAAGATTTCCTGTGGCCCCTACTTCTAGGTGTGGAGTCCCCAGCTGAAAGTTACCATGGGTGTCTAGATTGGGTGCCTCTGCCCCAGCCCAATGATGGCTAGAGAAGCGGAGACCTAACAGGACTGGTAGAGTCAGCCAGACTACACCGGTGGCTCTTAACCCCACCTGCACATTGTAAGTACCTGAGAGTTTTAAGATCCCAAAGCCCAGGCCACAGGCCACACCAATTAAATCAGAATTTCCAGAGATAGGATCCGGGCATCGGTATTTCTCTTTAAGTTCTTAGGGTGGTTCTGCTCAAAAGCTGAGACCAGTGCAGTAGGGAAAACCAATCATGAAGATCTGAAGAATCTCTCCTTTTAGTTTCTTGTGGTATCAAGTAAGGTTTGATCAAGGAAGCAGAACCACTCGGAGTGATACAAAATAGGGGTTTGTTGTGAGATTGAGCCTGTCACAATTGTGGGGGCTGGTTAAGCTGCCCATGTGAGAGCGTTGGCCTGTGTTTGGGTGAAAGCCTGAGGGCCTGAGAGCACCAGGGCCAGCAGCTGAGATGAAAACATTGGACCCCGCAGTAGGTGTCTGTCACTGTGTAACAAACCACGACAAAATCTGGTGACTTGAAACAACAAACATTTATGAGCTCACAGTTTCTGAAGGTTGGGAACAGAGCGGTAAAGCTGAGTGGTCCCGGTTCAGGGTCTGTCATGGGTCGCGATTCAGGTGTCCGCTGGAGCCAGTGGTCATCTGAAAGCGTAAACAGGGCTGGGACATCTGCTTCCGAGAGGGCTCAATCACGTATCTGCTGCTGGAAGGCCTCAAGTGCCTTGCTGGCTGTTGGCCAAAGGCGTCACTTTCTGACTACCTGGGTCTCTCCACAGGGATCCTCCTGATAATGGCAGCTGGCTTTCCTCAGTTCAAGCGATCTCAGAAAAAGAGGCAGAGAGACTAAGATGGAAGGTGCCTTGTCTTTTGCTTAAGTCATAAGTGGCCTCCCATTGTTTCTGTCATCCTCACCATGTTATCTATCGAATGGTCCGTCCAGACAACACATAGACTAACTCGGTACAACATAGAAGGACTCAGGGAGAGGAATACCAGAAGGCAGGATTCACTGGGGCCTGTGGGAGGCTGGTGTGGGGAAGTGCGGAGACAAACTGGAACTCACCAGGGCAGCTAGAGTCCACATTTCACTGCCTCTGACCTCTCTGGGATGGGAGAAGTGGTACTCTCAACCAGAGCTTCAGAGACACCTGCCTCGGGATCTGCAGAAGCCAAAGGAGAAGATCCAGAAAAAGCAGAAATAGCTAGGGGCCTGGCTATACCCTAAGGCCCCAAAGGTGACATTTCGACTCTTAGGCTCAGCAATAACAGGAGTGAGGTTGGCTCATAAAAGCTGCTGTGGCCTCACCTCCATCTCCTAAATCTCTTGCAAATTTCTCCTGCAGCCAACCCTCACCTGGATGGGCACAGAGATGGGAATTCTGGGAAATGTAGTTCTAACTAGGTGCTCACAGGGTAAAAGCACCACAGGGCTGGAGTATGTGTTGGGGAATGGGTGCAGTCAAAAGAGCTTTCCGTTCCTTCTCCCCGGGCTGGAGCCAGCATGAGCAAAGACAGCCATGGGCGAGCCAGAGTCTGACAGTGAGAACATAAGACACCTCGGTACCCCCAGAACCTCAGGGAAACTCTGCCCACACCTCTCCCAACCACACCCCATCCCTCATGAGGCCCATTATAGACCCACTGTGGATTGAGCCTCTTGCATTCTGCAGAGGGGAGAGAGTGGGGGAGGGATGGCAGATGGATAAACAGAAAGCTGATTCCAAATCAGCTGGAGTGGACAGTAATTTCTCCCTACTTCATATCAATAACCTCTCGACAGCCAGATGAAAATCATGCTTTAATGGTCTGGTCACATCTAACAATACTCATGGCCACTCATACTGTTAGCCGGATGTCCCCTGAGTCCAAAATATCTCACACTAATGTTCCCCTGGCATGGCAAAATGGCACACAAAAGATAGTAGAGGACCTGCCTGGTCTGTCATTTCATAAACCCTAAAAATATTTCTCCTACTAGCCTCCTCATGCCTGAAAATCCCAAATCACAGCATTAACCCTCTAAACAAAAGCTTAAAATTTGCTTTAATGCACAACTGCCTGTAAGAGGGGTCACATTTTAGGCTATTATCAGCCATTTATGTTCCTTAGTGCAAATGAAATCTGGAAAGGCACAGGACGTAGGGGATAAGTGAGGGAGCATTAGACACCTGACAGGGACAGATAAACAAGAGTGGAAAGCCCTGCAAAGGGAATGTGAAAGAAATAATCTTTTTTTAAAAGATTTTATTTATTTATTTGAGAGAGAGTGAGTGAGAGAGAAAGCATGAGCAGGGAGAGAGGCAGAGGGAGAGGGAGAAGCAGACTCCCCGCTGAGCAAGGAGCCCAATGGGGGACGCTGAGACCCTGAGATCGTGACCGCAGCTGAAGGCAGTTGCCTAACCAACTGAGCCACCCAGGCTCCCAGAAATAATCTTAATATATTCGCAGACTACTGCTTCATTTTCTTCTTTTTGGACTCACAGAAAGACTACACTTCCCAATGTCCCTTGGAAGTTAGACTGAGATCATGTGATAGGATTCTGGCCAATGGGCTGTAAGTGGAAATAATGTACAGCACTCCTCCCAGGCTTTGCCATTAAAAATAGCTTGTGCAACCTTCACCTTCAGCAGTGAGCAGAGAGGATGCATATCGAGATGGTAAGATCGAAGCATTTGAGATCCTGGATACTGCCCTCGACAGTGGCCCAACTCACGCGGGACTTCATGGGAGGAGCACAGAAACCTCTGTCTGTCTGAGCCCCTGAGATTGGGGGCTTAATTTGTTGCTGCAGTGTAATCTATCCTATCCTAATATAGGAATTGGTATTGGAAATGAGGATTTGCCAAGATTAAAACCTCAACCCTAAGGCGAGGTGGCAGAAAGTGAGGAACAAGATATCAGAGGTCATTAAGATAGTGATGCGTGTTACACAGTCAAATTTTCTTTTGCGAATAAGAGATGGCACTGGAGAAAACTCTGAGTTTCAAAATGTCTCAAAGTGAAGATCAGACTAAGGGCATGGTCTTTCCACAAATTCCCAGATGCCTTAAGATGGCACCCATTAAATGTAGAGCAAGGTGCAGGGGTGTGAAGGCGGAGAAATTATTATTATTTATTATGCTGAGGGTTGACAGCCCACCCTTGCCAGTCTAAAACAGAGTGTGAGGAGCCTACAGCGTGCACCTTTTCCAACTCTACAATTTCTTTTTTTTTTTTTTAAAGATTTTATTTATTTATTTGACAGAGAAAGATCACAAGTAGGCAGAGAGAGAGGAAGGGAAGCAGGCCCCCTGCTGAGCAGAGAACCCGATGCGGGACTCGATCCCAGGACCCTGAGATCATGACTTGAGCCGAAGGCAGCGGCTTAACCCACTGAGCCACCCAGGCACCCCAACTCTACAATTTCTAAGGCATAGGAATTTTTCGTCAGCCGAAGTATATGGGCGTGTGCATGAATGTCTACGTGTGCATGTGTGTGCTTACACGTAGCTCTTAATTACCTGTGTGTTCCAGCAACAGCAGTTGGTTGCCCAAGAGGCCATAAAGTCTCAAATGCAAAAGTTAGCTTGCCTCTCCATCCCCAGCTCTCATCAAAAAGGAGGAGTAGTAGATGGCTTGGATTTATTTACACACTGGTTTAAAAAGAAAAAAAAAAAAAAAAAAAAAAGGAAAAATTGACTCAGTGTAAAGGGAGTCCAGAGGGGAAGCAGGAAGTAAAACTCCTCATCCTTCAACTCCTATCATCCTCACATCTGAGGCACGAGCCTAGTAAATAAGCTTCAGAAGTGTGTCTCTTCGTGTGAAGCCAGTTTTCCCATAGATGAAAACGTTACCAAATACACAGTGGTAAAGAGAGAAGGAGCTTTCCGGAACACCAGGGATGAAAAGAAGCGATGGCTTGATCCGAGCTGGAGATGAAAGAAGGAGCCAAAAATGAGGGGATGGATGACTAGAGAAGTTATCTGTGAAACCAAGAGATGACGTTAGTGGAAAGGGACTCCCTGAAAGAAGCGGCTGGTTGCGGGGTGGGGGGATACTCTCCAGGGACTGGGTCTGTGGAATGTATACTCAGGCCTGCACTCAGGCTTTGTTAGCCCTAAGCCAAGGGGTGAGCCCAGAGACAGGCTTTTCTGGGTTCCTGGACCCAATTTCCAGTATGTGTGTTGGACAGGGCTTCCCCCATACATCCAGCCAGGGCTCCAGACATCAGCTGGGCGGCATCCTACAAGTCAACTCAGTTCTGATACTGTCTACCCTGAGGCAGCCTCAGGTTCCACAGGGCAAGAGCTCAGTCCTACAAGACTGCCCCGCTCCTACTTTCGATGACTTGGATCGAGGCTGTCACCGGTCCTTCTTACCAACCAGCTAGATGGGAAGCTCCCATGACTTCCTCTTTCAGAGTGGCCCACAGAACCCAGAAACCTCTTACCCACTAGATCACCGATTATAAAAGAACAGAACTCAGGGAACACCAGAAGGAAGAGATGCACAGGGTGGGCAAGGTAGGGGGAGAGGCCGAGTAGCTTCCCTGCCCTTTCCAGGCCCGCCACTCTGCCCACAACTCCATGTGTTCACCAACCCAGAAGCTCTCAGAACCCTGTCCTTTTGGGGTTTTATGGAGGCTGCGTTACACAGGTCACAGATTTTCAAATCTTTGACCACTGGTGATTGAATTTAATCTACCGCCCTTCTCCCCTCCCCGGAGGTCAGGGCTGGGACTGAAATTTCCAACTGTCCCTTCAAGGCTGGTTCCCCTGGTCACCAGCCCCCATCCTTAAGTGGGGGTTCCCAAAATTGCCTCATGAACATAACAAAAGACTCTCAAAATCCCCAAGGGTTTTAGGAGCTCTGAACCAGCAACTGGGAAAAAGACCAAATAGATATTTCTTCTTATAAATCACTGTATCGCACAGGCAAAAAGGACAGACTCTTATGTCAGGGAGAAGCTCACCGTGCATGGTTAGCTGTAGTCCAACTGAGTCCAGCCCTCGTGGAATTTCCTGTGTTTCCATGGAAGTACGGGGGCTCTGGAGTCAGACAGCCCTATCTAAGTCTAGTTTCATCTCTTTCTGGCTGTGCTGTATTAGTAAGTCACTCAACCACTCTGAGCCTCACACTGTCAAGTGGAAATGGGAATACCCTCTCAGAAGGCTCTGGAAAAATTAAATGAGATCAGGAGCACATAGCGTGGAGCAGGTGTTCTCCTTCCCATCCTCCCCTCCTTTGATACATACTTGGGTTACTCAGATGGACCGGAAATCCTGCCACAAGAAGAGGGGCGGGGCAGAGGGACATTACAGAGGCAGAGACTGGAATGATGAAGTCTGCAACCGCCAGGAGCTGGAAGAGGCAAGAAACAGAATCTCTCCTAGGGCCTCCAGAGGCTCAGTCCTCAGACCCCCGGATTTCTGCCCAGGAATGCTGCTTGGGGACCTCTGGCCTCCAGAAATGTGAGCTACCAGGTTTGTGGTCATTTGTCACAGAGGCCACAGAAAACTAATACAGTGGCCTACTGAGTCTGCCCCCCCACACACACACCACCTCAAAGAAGTAGTAAAGAAAGGCCTAGGTTCCAAGCCCACACTCCAAAAAAAGAACCCGTGGTCCCTTGGCTGGCAGCTGCAGATACCAAGGTCCCTCTAGCTGGGGTTGCCCTGGGTGGTCCTCCTGATGCGCACTCTTCTTTTTAATTCATTTATTTGAGTGGGAGTGAGCACAAGCCAGGGAGACGAAGAAGCAGATCCCCCCCTTGCCAAGCAAGGAGCCTGATGCGGGGCTGGAGCCCGATGCGGGGCTCGATCCCACGGCCCTGGGATCATGACCCAAGCCGAAGGCAGCCACTCAACCCACTGAGCCACCCAGGCGCCCCTTGATGCACATTCCCATCAGTTCCCAGCCTTGTCACGCCACAGGAGGCGTCCAGACAGAGAAGTGAAAGAAAGTATATATCCTTTCCTTCTCTGTTTCTGGCACCACCCGCCCCTCGCCCGGGCAGCTAGAGAGTGTCTGTATCTGAGCGCCTGGAGTCAGGCACCTGAAGGTGGCCTTCTGTACCTGATCCCCGGCTACATCAAGGGTGCCCAGGGGAGGACAGAACCTGCAAAAGTCAAGCATGTGGCATCACCCTATAGATGGCAGCTTCCCCCGGCATGGGGCTGACAGCCCGAACCCACCTCTCCGGGACGCTATGAGAGCTGAGGACTGGAAAGAACACAGCCACAGGGGTACTCATGCTGAAAACGGATTCTATTGCTCCGTGTTCAACATGGGTGCAGCCGTGTACTGACTTCGCAGACCGCAAAGGTCTCCATTTGCCGCACAAGCACACCCTCTCACGTGGTACCTCCCTGCTCACCTCCCGATTCCCTTTTAGTGGGTTCCTGCAGCTGCCAGGTGTAACCTCCACAATGCCATGCCCCCAACCCTCCCAGAATCCTGGAGAGTTCAAGACTGTCCACCGGCAGAGGCCTGGGCCATATGGACACCCCGAACTGAACACCACTATTAGGCAAATGAGACTTAGAGTCACAAAAGGGAGGTACCAGTCCCTCCCAGACACAAGCCAGCTAGGATAAAAGTCCATCTCAATCTGAGGGCCCTGTAGTAATAGCTCACCACCAAACCCATTTTCTTCCTGCTACAGGCACACAACTGGACTACATTTCCTAGTCTCCCTTGCAGCCAGGTGTGGTCATGTAACTGTTCTGGCCAATAGGAAGTAGGCAGAAGTGATGACTGGTCTGGCCCAGAAAAGCCAGCCATGCCATCCTCCTCTCTCCCTCTCTCTCTATTAATCTCTTCCTCCTCTCCCAGGCAGCTGGATGTCAGTCTTCAGGACAACCTTGAAATAGATGACCAACTGTCCTGGTTTCCCAGAAACTGGCCTGGTTTTAGTACTGAGAGTCTACAGCTTGGGAAGACCCCCCACTCCCCGACAAACAGACCATTGGTCAGCCCACCTGAGAGGTACACATGGAAGACGGCAGAGGTTCCATCTGCCGGGATCCCTGAATGTGTGCGTGGAGCACATGCCTTGCCAACTCCCA
Organism: Neogale vison; assembly: GCF_020171115.1. Taxonomy (NCBI): domain Eukaryota; kingdom Metazoa; phylum Chordata; class Mammalia; order Carnivora; family Mustelidae; genus Neogale; species Neogale vison. The sequence continues at coordinate 96,242,467 of NC_058105.1, forward strand.
CCCCTGCCAGTCAGCAAGGCGTGTTTTGGACTTTATATGAGTGAAAAATAAGCTAAGCTTTGCTACTTTGTGTTTCCACTGCTAATGTAACCTCGGATGATACACCAACTAATATTTTTGGAGAAATACAAAAATATCCCGTGTTCCCTCAGCTATTTTAAGCAGACAGATACCAGTTATAAATAGAAAGACTATATATTATCTGGGATCATCCTGGCTTACACCTGTTGTCTGAGCATAATTATTAATAGCACCCCCTCTTTACTCTCTAAAGTGTCCCTGTTTTCACAATCTCTAATATGACTACAGGTAATTTCTAGCGTGAACGCACCCCTGAACTGCTGTAGAAAAATCGTTAATTGAATCCTATTTTAAATGCAATTATTTAAGAAAGAAGCATTGGGTAATAAAAGTAGTTCGCCTCGCAGCTAATACTCAAAATTCAGCTCTCAGGGTGTTGGATTTTCTCCATGGGACACACTGTGTACATCACTGAGAACCGTCCCGAGACCTAGATTTCTTACCGACCGTATGTTTGGAGGGTGGCTGTTCATCTCGTGCTTCCGGTCTTTTCTGCCAATCCATCAGTCACAAATGTTATCTATTGAATGGTCCGTCCAGACAATGAAATATTATTCAGTGCTAAAAAGAAATGAGCTGTCAAGCCATGAAAAGACAAGGAAGAACCTTAAATGCATGTTACTAAGTGAAAGAAGCCAATCAGAAAAGGCTACATACTGTATAAGTCCAACTACGTGACAGGGAAACAGACCAGTGGTTGCCAGGGGTTGGGGAAAGGAAGAAGGGAGGGATGACTAGGGGGAGCACAGGGGCTGCCAAGGGCACAGAAATTGTCCCATATGGTACCGTAATGGTGGATACATGACATCACATGTTTGGCAAAACCCGTGGAATTGCACAACACAAAGAGGGAGCCCTGATATAAGCCCCAAACTTTACTAAATAACAAGGTACCCATACTGTCTGGTCCATGGTAACAGAGGTACCACACCAAGGCCAGATGTTAAAAATAGGGGGCCGGTGGGGGAAAGGCTGAGGAGGGATGTGGGCCCTCTCTATAGTTTCTGAGCAGTTTTTCTGTAAACCCAAACCTTTGCTCCAAAAAATAACTTAAAAAGAAAACCTAAGGGGCAGCTGGGTGGCTTAGTCGGTGAAGCGTCAGCCTTCAGCTCAGGTCATGGTCCCGGGGTCCTGGGATCGAGCCCTGTGTCGGACTCCCCACTCAGAGGACAGTCTGCTTCTCCCTCTCCCCCTGCTGCTCTCCCTGCTTGTTCTCTCTCTCCAGGTGGCCGTGTACTGTGTGAAGGTGCTGGGGCAGACATCCGAGGGAGACAGCCCCAGTGCGGTGCGATGAGCTACCGGAGCACCCACGGGCAGGGCAATTTGGGGGAGGTGGGTTTGGGGCTGAGGCCTCAGAACAAAGAGTGTGGGGGAGGATCAAGGGAGGGAAGGCACAGGGAGATGCTCCCTCGTTGGGGGGGCTGGACCTCCCCCACATACACCATCGGCCTCCTGAGGGAGCCCGGCCACACTAGAACAATCCAAACAGGAGGCCGTGGGGCCCCAGCTGGACGCTGCTTACCACACAGTGAAGTGAGAACAAATCCAGAGCAAATACTTGCGATATTTCGAGCTTGAGGACGCCCATGTTTTATTCATGCACATTAGCATGGGGTCTGCAGGCCCCTGGAGTCTGAAGGAAATTAGAAAATCACAGAATGTCAGGGCTAGAAGCAGCCTGGGGGGTGATCTAATCCAGGCCTTCCTTTTGCAGAAGAGGAAATTAAGGCCCACAGAGGGAGGCGACCTGAGGTTACAAAGACAGCTGGTGTGACCTGAGCTTGTTGCCCTCCTGGCCATGTGCCTTTCTTCCTTCCCTCCCCCCACCCCAAACACACACACAGAGTTTTGCTCCCCACCTTGACTTAGTATGAACTTTGAGTCCCTTGACAAAAATACCCCTGACCTAGGCTTGACCCCAACCCTAGTCCCGCCCTGCCCCCAGTGATTTCCCTGCCCATCAGGGTGGGTGCTGGGGGTGGGACTGATGGGGACAACCCTGGGTGGCGCTTTCCTAGTGCTTCACAGGCAGTATAAGCATAAAGTACCCAGAGAGCCTTTCGGAGCATTTCCTGTTTCTCCAAAGGCTCCGGAAGCCCAGCAGTATTAGTGACCAGGCAGAGACCCTCTGAGGGTAAGAATTCACCTGCAAGGGTCATATGGGCCAAATGATGTCCCTCTCAACCTGGATGCTGGAGTCCTACCCCCCAATGTGACTGTATTTGGAGCTGGGGCCCTTAATTAAGGAAATTAAGGTTCAGTGAGTTCATGAGGGGAGGGCCCTGCTATGGTGGGGTGGTGTGCTTCTAAAAGGAAACCCCAGACACTTGGGGGCAGCTCTCTCTGTCGTGTGAGCACTGGCAAGAAGGCAGCCATGTACATGCCAGGAGGAGGGCCCTCACCAGAACCCAACCATGACCTTGGACTTCCAGCCTCCAAGAACAGTGAGAAAATAAAGTTCTGTGAAGCCACTGAGTCTGTGGTATTTTGTGATGGCAGCCCAGGCAGACTAAGACAGAGGGGGACTGGGTCCCCGGATGTCCAGAAAGACTGCCCTCCCATGCCTTCTTCCCAGGTGCCCGGCCACGAGGAGAGGTCCGGTACACGGAGGAGCCCCGCCTCCTGTTGACATTGGGACTCAGGCACCTCGAGCAGCATGGGCGGCCTGATCGATCTCCAGGCTCCAGGGTTCTGAGGGCCAAGCTGGCAGGTGACCGACGAAGAGGGAGGGTTCAGGGAGAAAGACCAGCTTCTCCATTCAGGGACAGCTGCTCCAGCTCCAAGGTTCCAAAAGAACTGTAGCTCCAGGCAAGGTTTTTAAGTTCCTTCCTACTACAGTGGGTACAAGGCCCCTCTCTCTCCTGCCCGGGGGCATGGATGCAGGCACCAATCCAGGCTCTGTCAGGAAGCAGGCTGTAGTAGGCCTCCTCCTGAGAAACAGAACAAATAAGATGTATATATAGAGAAAAAAATGTATTATAAGGAATCGGTTCATGGTTTAGAGAGGTCGGTAAGTCCAAAATCTGCAACGTGGGTGGGCAGGCTGGGTCCCTAGGAAGAGCCCATGAGGCAGGTCTGGTCTTCAGGCTGTCAACAGCCGAAGGTGTAGATGTAGTCCAAAGCGCATCTGCTGGAGACTTCTCTCTTGTTTGGTAATGGCTATTCTTGTGCTACTCAGGCCTTCAACTGTTTGGAAGTGGCCCACCTATGTTAGGGAAGACAATCTACTTTATTCAAAGTCCACCAATTTTTTTTTTTTTAAGGATTTTATTTATTTACTTGTCAGAGAGAAAGAGAGAGACAGCGCGAGCGAGCACAGGCAGACAGAGCGGTAGGCAGAGGCAGAGGGAGAAGCAGGCTTCCTGCCAAGCTAGGAGCCCGATGTGGGACTCGATCCCAAGATACTGGGATCATGACCTGAGCCGAAGGCAGCTGCTTAACCCACTGAGCCACCCAGGCGTCACTCAAAGTCCACCAATTTAACTGTTAGTTATTTGACCTCATATCTGGGTACCCCATGGCCCAGCGAAGTTGACCCCTACAATTAACCACCACACAGGCCTTGCGTCCACAGCTCTGAGACACACAGTCTTCTCCTTCCTCTCCCCGGAGGGCCCTCTGCTTCTCCCTGGTGCTTGGCCCCTGCACTGGCTTTCTAAAAGCTCCCTCAGGGCACAGGGAATTTCCTCAACTGCCTTAAGTTTTAGGAAGCAAACTCTTAGCCAAGATTCTCAGAGGCCATGAGGTAGCGAAGGGGAAGCAAGGGGAAGGAGGGCAAGCTCTTGGGAGGACACACACACATACACACACATCTACGCATACACACACAATTCAGAACGCCCCCAAATGCTATGCAGCTACACTGACGAATGTTACTTACATGCTCTCGCCCTCCATCGGCAGATGCTACGGTAGAATTGTTTCGAGTACTTTCTCTTCAGTGTCTGGAGAGGCAGGGCTATTTATCAGGACTTAGGTGACCTGCTCTGCACCTGGCTGGCTGCTGGACCCGAGTAAGAAATTCTCTAAGCTCCTTTTCTTCACTGATAGCCTGGGAAGTCCAATTTCCACCCCTGCAGGCCACCGGTGGCGAGAAATCCACTCGTTGCTCACCTATTTCCCAGGCGCCAGCTCTGTGCCGGGCACCGCACGGGGTGCAGCTGTGACAGGGACCATATGGCCTGCTGTCATGCAGGCAGTGGTCAAGGAGAGAAGACAGGTGGGCAATCTGGCCTATGGGTGTCAAAGAGGGGCGGGGTGGGGCGGCTGCTGCATGGGGCTCAGCAGGTACCAATGGGGTTCTAAGCAAGTTGGGGCATGTGTCCAAGACCAGCAGGTGAGGGTACACCGGGAAAGCCTTTGCTGTGTGGTGGCGGCCTTAGCCAGGCCATGTTTCTAAGTGGGGAGGGGGGACACAGGGGCAGCTGCAGCCAGGGCCAGGAGCACCTGATGGCCTGGGAAAGGTCAGCCTGGATGTGTGGCTATGGCTGAACTGGACAAGGCCTCACGTGGCAGGTCAGGCCTTGTGACTTTTTCTGGTGGCCAAGGACTTTGTGTGTTGGACAGGAACACAGCCAGGCCGTAGGAAGCCCACTTTGGGGGTAGTGGGAAGGAGGAAGAGAAATTCTCCAAGGAAGAGGCCAGATGGCTGAGTTAGCACAGAGGCCCTTGGGCTCTGAGCTCTAGCCCTACCTTGGTCACACCCATGGGAGCCACCAGCCAGCCCCACGGGGGACACTTGGAGGGTGAGCTTCCTGCCAGCTCCTCCCCGGGAGGCAAACAGCTCCAGCCACGCCCAGAGCAGCAGGGGCCAGCTGCCTTCTCCACCACACCCTCTACTCCCATCCAACCCAGTGTGGCCAGGACAGGCCTGGGCCTCCTCTGCCCTGGCTGTGGGCCCCAATCTGTTCATCTAGGTGTCCCTGTCCATGGGGCTGTCTCCTGTTACTATGATGAAGGCACCGAGTTGCCTTGATTCATGCAGACACAAGTACAAGTAGTTCCGAGTTACACAGTGTGGCCAGCCGCCCTGGTTCATGGATTCCCTGTCCTGGGCCTCTCCTGGCTGGCGATGATCCAGAAAGACAAAGCAATTGTCTTCCTTTTACAAAGAATCATGTGGTCACTTTTGCCATGGGGCAGCCAAGCCCACGAGTAGGAGTCCCTCCCCTCCCAACCCAGTGAGTGGACCCCCAAGTCTCCCTCTCCATCTCTGTGGCAGCTCAAGATGCAAAGAATTTTTTAGAGTTGGAAGGGACGTGATACAAGTACCTCAGACCCAAAAGCAGAGATCTCATTTTTCAGATGAGAAAGTTGAGGTCAAGAGAGGATGTGATTTACCCAAGGTCACATAGCTGGGGGAGGAGGCAGGCTCAGTGTATAGCCTTCCTGCTCCCTGCAGAGCCCTGGGCTCCCCCTACCAGCCACAGACTCCTAGCCCGAGGGTAGATGGGTTTTGGAAAGCAGCAGTACTGGGAGCAGCATGGGATTAAGATCTAGCAACTGAAGGGGCACCCGTGGGGGTTCAGTGGGTGAAAAATCTGTCTTCGGCTCAGGTTGTGATCCCAGGGCCCCATGCTCTGGTTTCTCTTCAGATCGTGATCCCAGGGCCCTGGGATCGAGCTCTGCATCGGGCTCCCTACTCAGCAGGGAGTCTGCTTGTCCCTCTGCCCACCTCCCTTGCTCATGCTCGCTCTCTAAAAATTAAGTAAAATCTTTACAAAATATTATAGTACTGATCTCGTAGAGTGTCTTCACACCGTAGAACCCAAACAGTATGGAGAGTGGTCAAGGTGGCCTCCCATATGCCAACCAGAGGAGCCTCGCAGACACACAGTTGAGCTAAGAGCCCCGGCAAGACAGCAGGATGACAGGGAGACACAAAAGCATTCACTACACACGTCACAGCAGGTTACGCAGAGGCACACGGCTGTGTCCTACAAATAGAGACATACGAAAATGACAGCCATGAAGTTCCATTTGGTTGTTACCCCTGGAGTAGAAGCAGGAAGGTAGTTACCTGGGCCTTGGTCTGTATTGGCAGCATTTTACCTCATTCGGTGCAATGTTTTATCTCATTCGGTACAGGGAAACACAAATAGTACAGTGCATGAAAAAAAAAAGGTTTTTATTGAGGTAAACTTCCTACCACATAGAAGTCACCATTCGAACCATATTCAAATATCATTCACACTTTTAAAATTTTTTTTTAAAGATTTTATTTATTTATTTATTTGACAGAGAGCGATCACAAGTAGATGGAGAGGCAGGCAGAGAGAGAGAGATAGAGGGAAGCAGGCTCCCCGCTGAGCAGAGAGTCCGACTCGGGACTCAATCCCAGGACCCTGAGATCATGACTCGAGCCGAAGGCAGTGGCCTAACCCACTGAGCCACCCAAGTGCCCAATTCACACTTTTTTTTTTTTTTAAGATTTTTATTTATTTATTTGAGAGACAGAGATCACAAGTAGGCAGAGAGACAGGCAGAGAGAGAGAGGAGAAAGCAGACTCCCCAAGGAGCGGAGAGCCTCATGTGGGGCTCGATCCCAGAACTCTGGGATCATGACCTGAGCCGAAGGCAGAGGCTTTAACCCACTGAGCCACCCAGGCGCCCAATTCACACTTTTTTTAATGTAAGCTCTACCTGGTGTGGGGCTCAAACTCACAACCCCTGAGATCAAGAGTTACACGCTCTACTGAATGAGCCGGGTGCCCCAGATCATTCACAGGTCAAGAGTACAATTCTACCAGTTTTCCAAAGTGGTTACACCACTTTTTATGCCACCCGCCCCACCCGCCCCATGAGAGACAGTCCGCTCTCTACCTCTGTCCTTCCCCTGGTTTGTTCATCTTTCAGATTTCAACTGACATATACCTCCCATTGGGGAAGCCCTTTCCTGGACCCCCAAAGCTACAGACGGGGCCTCCACCAAAGGCTCCAAGACAGGCTTAGCATCTTTTTCGTCTAGGCACGCCGCTCTGGGCACTGGAGGACAGGGGCTGTGTCTTCTTTTCATGGTGGAGGCACTACCCTACAGCTTGGCCCCATCACTGAACAAATATTTCTTGAGCACCAACTCTGGGTCAGACACTGGGTATCCAGCTGTGAACAAAACAGGACTCCCTGCCCGCCTAACCCTGCCATGTATATTTGTTATATAAAATGATTGTTGAATGAATGAATGAATGAATGCGGACCGATGGAAAACCCCACAGAAAACCTCTCAGCCTCCTGGCTCCCTAGTCCGCTCCCGAGTAGGGGTGCTTGGGAGCAGAGGGAAGTGAAAACATAAAAGAAAGCACCTGCTCCCAAGAAAAATGCAGGCAAGGGATAAATAAAATCTTTAAAGAAAGAAAATGCAGGTAAGGGAGCCGCGCAACGGAGTGGGTAAGGATCTGGGATTTCTTCCTGAGCCCCCTCACTTTCCACCCTTCTCCATTATCATCTACAGCCCACGCCCCACCAGTGGATCTCAGGGTGTGGTCCAAGTGCAGTAGCACCAGAAGCACCTGGCAGCTTGTTAGAAATGCAAATTCTCCACTGGGCTGGGTGGCTCAGTTGTTAGGCATCTGACTTTTGGCTTTTGCTCCCATCATGATTTCAGGGTTGCAGGATCGAGCCCCATGTAGGGCTCTGCACTCAGCGGGGAGTCTGAGATGCTCCCTTTCCCTCTGCCCCTCCTCACCCCCCCAAATAAATAAATAAAATCTGGGGCGCCTGGGTGACTCAGTGGGTTAAGCCTCTGCCTTCAGCTCAGGTCATGATCTCAGGGTCCTGGGATGGAGCCCCACATTGGGCTCTCTGCTCAGCGGGGAGGCTGCATCCCCCCATCCCCGCCTGTCTCTCTGCCTACTTGTGAACTCTCTGTGTCAAATAAATAAATATTTTAATAAATGCATAAATAATCCAAAAAGAAAGAAATGCAAAATCTCAGGCCCCACCCCAGAGCTAGGTAATCAGGTGCCCTGGGGGTGGGGCTGGCTGGCTGTGTTTTAACAAGCCTTCCAGGAGGTTCTCATACCCGCCAGCTGGCTGCACGCAGAATCATCTGGGGAGCTTTAAAAACGGGTGGTGGCTGGCATCCCCCACCGCCAGGGAGTCTGAAGTAATTGGTCTGGGAAGAGGCCAGGCGATTCTACCGTGCACCCAGAGGGTAGGCCTCAGATCCGCGCCCCTGGTTCTGTGGTCTGGGTAGAGAAAAGGAGCTGCTCACCTACAAGGGGTTTGTTCATGCCCTGACCTGACTTAGCTGGCTTGACCTAGCAGGGTGTTTCCAGCACTTGAGTGCGTGGGAATCCCCTAGAGGCTTGTAAAAGCCTCTGGGTTTCCCATTTAGCAGGTCTAGGGTACACGAGAACTTGCATTTCTAGCCAGTTCCCAGCCAATGCTGCTGGTCTGGAGACCTCTCTGAGAACCACTGCCCTAGATGATCCTGAGAACAGGAGTATTACCGTCATTTGCCAAATGGGGAAAGTGAGGCACGCGGCAGCAGAGGAACTCGCCCCAGGTCACGTAGTCAGCCATGGAGCTGCATGAGAACCCAGTCTGTCAACCCCAGCGCTCACAGTCCTTCCTGGGTGACATGTTCAGCGTGGGACCAGGATTTGTTCTGAGGAAAATTCTGAGCCCTTTCCCCGCCGCCAGCACCTTCCTCCCGGAGGTCCCCCTCTTCAGGGCCAGCAGAGGGTGGCAGTTGTGGGTGCCTTTCTTTGTGCTGACAAAGACTCTCTCCTTTGACCAAACTTGAGTCAGACTCCCCCAAGAACTCCTGACTAGGCCTCAACCTTGGGCTCTGTCCTTGGCCCAGTGGCTCTGCCTCCTTAGTCCAGTTTCAGCAAGAAGCCTGGTGAGTCTGTCTAACCCAAATCCCCCACCCTTGGTATCTGATCAAATTTCTCACCCCCCACCCTCCTTATCCCATCACGCCCTCCTGCCTTCAGCAAAAGTCCCATCGAGTTGGTTTTGCCAGGATCCCTTTTACCCCTGGCATTTCCTCTTGGTCATTCATTCCAATGACTCCAGCCCTACTCCTTGGCCATAAATCTCCACCTGTCCTCTTGTATTTGAAAGCAAGGCAGACTCTCTCCCCCAGTGCTAAACCCATTGCAGGGGTCCCTGCACACATCAGGAAGGTCCTGAAGGAAGTCCGCCGCCATCTTTAACGAGCGCCACCATTTTCTCTTTACAGTGCTCACCTTCCTCCAAGGTGTCTCCCCCAGTTGCTGGGTGCCTTCTGCTGGCCCTGCTTCTTTGGTGCCGCAAGCTAGCTGTCAGCTTCCCTGAGGTCCCCTTCGCTTTGCCATGGTGGCCTACACCCTCCCACAGACCTCCATCTTCCAACTGCGGTCACCTTCACACTAAGCGTGCTAAGCACAGTTGGCTCCTGTCCCTCTGGGGCGCACCTGCCTTCCACATGGGGAGACCTTATCAAAGTTAGCGGACCTCTCAGGGTGGAACTTATGGCATTAATGTCAGAAGCCAGGATCCCTCAAGCAGCCATTCATTTCAAGTTTACCAAACCTCTACGAAGCACATCCCACGCTGGGTGCTGGGGACCGAAGCACACGAAGACTTTCAGCACTGCCTTTTTCTTTTCTAACTGAGGAGACAGGGAGACAAATGCTTCAGGAGACCCGGAAACCCAAGCCGGGGATTTGGTCTGGTTTGTTCATTGCTGCCTAGAGGAGGACCAGGCCCATAGGTGCTCAGCAAGTATTTGATGAATGAATGAACTGAATGGGGAACCTGCCTAAGAGATTGCCCTTTTCTTTCTCCCCAGGTGTTAGCAGAGCCCAGAATGTTCTAGCCTGTTGATGTGAATGATGTGTCTGTTTGGGGGTGATGTTCTGGTTGACTATGGGCACCCTGAGGGCATTTATCTAAAAGCGCTCATTCCAGACCTTCACTGCAGCCTCTGATCTCCCTCTGACCCGTTGCTCAGCTCCCAGAGGGAGCTCAAGAAGTACTTGGGGCCCCCGAGGAGACAGTGGAGGTCAAACAAATGTCATGCAAGAGATGAGCAAAGCCACTGAAGGGGAAGGGGGAAAAAAGCTAGAGGAGCAGCCACCGGGTGAGCTGCAGCTGGGGAGACCACACCATCGTGGCAGGCCCCAGATCGCCCCAAGTTCACCACTAAAGGCCCAGAAAACCCTGGGTCCCGTGCAACCTTGGACTCGGGTTACCCTAGCTGCTGGGGAAGGGAGAAGGTGTGGTTGGACAGGGCTTCCCAGGAGAGGCGGCTGGGGGGAACCTGAGACAAAGAATGAAAGTGGTAAATTCTACAATTACAATTGTTTACATGCCAGGTCAGGGGCTGGAGCCTGTTTAAGGTTTCAGATTCCGCTATAGGCCCACCAGGATTTCCATATTCTGAGCCTCCATTTCTCTCAGTTGTAAAATGGACCCATTGACACTACTTTCTTGGGGCATCTGGGGGGGCTCAGTCGGCTAAGCGTCTGACTTTTGATCTCAGCCCAGGTCTTGAGCTCAGGGTTCTGAGTTCAGGCCCTGTGTTGGGCTCCACGCAAGGCATGGAGCCTACTTAAAACAACAACAACAACAAAACCCACAGTACTTTCCTCTCAGGCAAAACAAGAGAAATGTAAACTGCTGGGCACAGAAGAAATAAAGTGTTAGTCTTGTTGCCTGGCCTATAGTAGGTGCTTAATAAACACAGAACCCTGGATGCCCCCCCCCGCCCCCGATGAAGAGAGTGGGGTAGAAGGCTCGGGGGAGGGGTGGTGATCTTTGTCTGCCACCCACAGCCCCCTCAGAACCCCTGCTGAGGGAAGGGCAAAGAACACAGGTCTTCCCCTTGACCTTTATCGATGGCGTTCAGAATACCCAGAAGCAGCAGGTGTTCATCCAGGAGGGAGCCAGGTCCATCGATGGGGAGATGAATCTTCTGCTAGGCTGGCTTCTCCATTCTCTGCCCTCCAGTCCTCCACTTCTCTCGTCCCCAGCCTCCCTCAGTCACTTACCTCTACAGCAAAAGCTGAGGCCTGCACCCAAACACTGCAGCTTCTCCTCCGACTCGGGGTCACGCGTTGCTCTTTCTGTGGCCTCCTGACGCTCCATCCAGCTCATGTCCTCAGGACTCCTGCTCTGACATCCTCCCATGGCACCAGCCTTCCAGCATCACTGAGGCTCCGCCTTCCCACTGTCCCTCCCCCACCTGATGGCCTCTGTTTCCTCCTGACGCTGCTCAAATGCCATGCCTAAGGACTGCTACCGCTCTGGTTCAGAACCCTCCACTGACCCACATCCACTGCCCTGTGTCTGCAGCCCAGCACCACAGCCCAGCTCCCACCGGCTCCAGCACCTACTCCGGCCCACATGCAGGTGGAGAAAAGTCCCCAGCATGCTGACTGAGCCCACTCTGAGGTAATGACCATGAACTTCTTTTGCATCCTAAACACTGTCCAGTTGTCATCCTGTATTTGCCCAGTCCATTCATCCTTCCACTTTCCCACCTCCCACGATGTCCTCGTACCTCCCACGCCTTCTCTTCCATCCTCATTCAAGGCCAATGGCCTGGCCTCCTGGCTCACCCAGCCGACTGAAGATGACTTGTGCAGCCTCCCCCAGCCCAGCTACCCTGCACAACCTCTGCTGTGTCTGCCTGGCCACTGGGGATGGACCGTCCCCTGCTCCTGCCTCAAGCCAACACCATGCCCAGTTGTCCGCACAGCGAGGGGGCTTTTCTCCTCTCTCTTCCATGGCGCTAATCATTCCCTCACGTCTACACAGTCTCACGAGCATACAACCTTTCTGGTTACTTCCATCGTAAAGAACTTCCCCGTGAGCCTGCCTCCCCATGCAGCTACTATCCCATGCCTCTGCTTCCTGTAGGAGCAAAATATTCAGAAGAGTTGTCTATCTGGGCTGCCTTTTTCTTTTCTTGAGTCCCTGTTTCCTTTTCCTTGTAGAATGTAAGGCGCCTAAAAGAGTGCTTAAGACAGTAACGCACTCAGGGCGCCTGGGTGGCTCAGTCGGTTAAGTATCAGCCCTCCGGTCATGATCCCAGGGTCCTGGGATCGCGTTCCCCATTTGGAGAGCCCACTTCTCCCTCTCCTTCTATACTCTCTCCCTCTGTCAAATAAATGAAATCATTAAAAAAAAAAAAAAAAAAAGACAGTAATACACTCCTATGACTGAGCAGTTCGATCCTGAGACATGTACCCAAAGGCATTAAAAGCAAGAACTCAGGGGCGCCTGGGTGGCTCAGTGGGTTAAAGCCTCTGCCTTCGGCTCAGGTCATGATCCCAGGGTCCTGGGATCGAGCCCCATATCGGGCTCTCTGCTTGGCAGGGAGCCTGCTTCCTCCCCCCTCTCTCTCCGCCTACCTCTCTGCCTACTTGTGATCTCTGTCTGTCGAATAAATAAATAAAATCTTTAAAAAAAAAAAAAAAAAAAGCAAGAACTCAATTAGAGGGGCACGTGGGTGTTCAGCTCAGGTCATCGTCTCAAGGTCCTGCAATCAAGCCCTGAGTCAGGCTCTGCGGTCAGCACCGTGTCTGACTGCTCTCCCTCTCCCTCTGATCACCCCCCAGCTCACACATTCTCTCTCTCTCTCTCAAATAAATAAATCTTTTAAAATAAAAATTTTTTTTAAGATTTTTTTTTTTTTTTGACAGACGGAGATCACAAGTAGGCAGAGAAGCAGGCAGAGAGAGAGGAGGAAGCAGGCTCCCTGCTGAGCAGAGAGCCCGACACAGGGCTTGATCCCAGGACCCTGGGATCATGACCTGAGCTGAAAGCAGAGGCTTTAACCCACTGAGCCACCCAGGCGCTCCCCAAATAAATAAATCTTAAAAAAAAAAAAAAAAAGAACTCAGAGCATGCCAGCATTGTTCAACCACCTTCATAGCATGATTGCAATAGCCCAAAGGCGGAAACAGCCCAAGAGTCCATTGATGGATGAATGGATAAACAAGTTGAGGTATATCTACACCAAGGAATATTATTCAGCCATACAAAGGAAGGAAATTCTGACACACGCTTCCACTTGGATGAATCTTGAAAACATCATGTTAAGTGAAATAAGGTAGATATGGCAGAACAGATATTGTGTGATTCTACTTCCATGACATATCTAAAACAGGCAGATGCACAGAGACAGAAGGTAAAACAGAGGTCACCAGGGCCTGAACAGAGGGGGGAAGAGAGAGTGCTTGACGGATACGAAGCTTCTATTTGGGGTGATGTACAAGCTTTTTGATGACTTTAGGTGTGGTGATGACTTTTTTTTAAGACTTTATTTATTTATTTATTTATTATTATTTATTTATTGCGAATATATTATTATTTATTTATTGAGAGAGAATGTGCATACAAGTACATGGAGAGGCAGAGGGAGAGACAGAGAATGCCAAGCAGATTCCGCCCAGAACCAGAAGCCCAACCTGTGGCTCCATCTCACAACCCTGAGATCAAGACCTGAGCTGAAACCAAAAGTCAGATGCTTAACTCACCGAGCCACCCAGGGGCCCCTGATGATGACTTTTTAGATGTAATACAAAAAGCAAAATCCATGAGAGAAATTATTGATAAGTTGGACTTCATTCCAATTAAAAACTTCTGCTCTGCAAAAAAAAAAAAGTCAAGCCACAGACTGGGAGAAAATGTTGGCAAAAGACTATTATCCAACATATACAAAGAACTCTTTTAACTCCACAATACAAAAACAAAACAACTAGATTGAAAACATGGGCCAAAGATCTTAACAGACACCCCACCAAAGAAGATAAACAGATGGCAGCAAGGATATGAAAAGATACTTCCCATCATGTGTCATCAGGGAAATGCAAGCAAAAGAATAATGAGATACCACCATGCACCTGTTAGAATGGCCCAAACCTGTAACACGGGAGCGACAGGAACTCCTATTCGTTGCTGCTAGAAATGCAAAATGGTACCGCCTCTTACGCACACGGTTTGGCAGTTTATTTTTATTTTTTGCTTTTTAAAAAAGATTTTATTTATTTGATAGAGAGAGGCACAGCAAGAGAAGGAACACAAGCAGGGGGAGTGGGAGAGGGAGAAGCAGGCTTCCCATTGAGCAGGGAGCCCGATGTGGGGCTCGATCCCCAGACGCTAGGATCATGAGTTGAGCCAAAGGCAGATGCTTCACCAGCTGAGCCACCTAGGCATCCCTTTAATTTTTTAAAAAATTATCTTATTTGGGGGTGCCTGGATGGCTCAGTCGTTAAGCGCCTGCTTTTGGATCATGATCCCGGGGTCCTGGGATGGAGCCCCATGTCAGGCTCCCTGCTCGGTGGGAAGCCTGCTTCTCCCTCTCCCTGTCCCCCTGCTTCTGTTTCCTCTCTTGTTGTCTCTGTCTCTCTCTTTCTCTCAAGTAAACAAATAAAATCTTTTAAAAAATTTACAAAATTATTTATTTTGAGAAAAAGAGTGCACACAAGTGGGGGAGAGGGGGAGGGGGGGAGGGAGGAGCAGAGGGAGAGGGAGACAATCTTAATATTGTGCAGGCTCCATGCCCAGCACAGAGCCCAACGTGGGGCTCGATCTTACAACCCCCAAATCACGACCTGAGCCAAAATCAAGAGTCAGACGCTCAACCGACTGAGCCACCCAGGCACCCCATCCTCACAGCTTTGAGCAGTTCCACACGAGTCTCTGAAAAGGCAACACCAATGACTCTGAAGAAGGCATCTTTATTGGTCTGTCTTCCTCAGTTACCCTGAGAGGGAGATTTTCCCATGGATCGACTGGACAATGCTACACTGACCCCTGCATCCCAAGGGTCCTGGCCTTAATTGTTCTGGCAGCAGACCCCACCGTCGACCTAACCCCCCGCAAGCTTATCAAAGACTAACTCACAGGGTGAAAAGAAGTGAAAGACAGTTACAGACAGAATGGCATTTCGACATCATACTTACTTACCCGTATGGAGGCAACAGAGACTATTCTCGAAGGACGATCCCCCTGGTCATTCAGCCAACATTGGCTGTCAAAGTTGAGCAGCGTGTGACATTTCGGTCAGGGAGAAACCTGGCATGTCTTGTGGCTCATCTTTCCTGTAATCTACTTCACACGATCCTCAGCACACGTTACCTGCTTTATCATCTGCCTACATACCCCGGAGCACGCTGGGGAGGACATCAACAGTGGGACGAGGTTCCTGTCTGTAAATCCTCGACGCTCAACTGAGGCAAAAGGTAGAGTAGACCCGTGACCAGAGGTAAGTGACTTGCAATGCCCATGTATAAATTAATTGACTGCTCAAGACCCTCAGGTGACAGCACAGATCTGAGCGTATCAAGTGATTTTGCAAAGGAGTCTATCATAATTAAAAAGTGCTGCCTCTGGATTGGTCCTGCAAAATCTTTGGCCGGGATTTCCCGGCCCCTTCCGGGGAGAAGGAGGTGCATTTGCTGAGTAGACTGTAAATCCTAGTGAATCCTAGGAACAATATCGCTGTCATTTCAATATTAGGCTCTATTCCCGCGTTTTCCTGTGAATGGTTCCCCGATATATGTACTGTGGCCAAGGTAACAATTTGACCATCTTTCTGGAATAATTGCAGCTTTGGTGAGACTGTATTGTGACGGATATAGTTACCAATTATTGATACATCAAAATGGGTTGAACTTCAGTTTGCACATTCAGGTCTTAATGAAAGGAACTGCACATACTTGGCTTGATTCAGGCAGAACTCTGTAAAATAACAGCAACAAAAACCATGGGCATTATTTTAAAAGTCAAAAGCTGGTTCTGTGAAAGATTTTTTAAAAAACAGACCTTTGGCAAGCATGATCAAGAATAAAAGAGAGATGATGTGAATAAATAAAATATAGAAAGGTAAGGAAGAAATAGACACAAAAGTGATTTTTAAAAAAGAAGAAGAAACATCTTTTGAAAGATTTTATTTATTTATTTATTTATTTGAGAGAGAAAAGGAGAGAGAGAGAGAGAGAGCGCATGTGCGCACAAGCGAGGGAGTGGGAGAGGGAGCAGCAAGCTCCCCACTGAGCAGGGAGAGGTCGTGGGGCTCGATCTCAGCACCCTAGGATGACGACCTGAGCCAAAGGCAGATGCTCAAACGACTGAGCCATCCAGGTGCCCCAAGAAAAACCATTTTGAGTAATTGCACTAATAAAATTAAAGCCAAAAATGAAATAAGTCTTGGATATACACAAAATGTCAAAATCTGATCAAGAAGGGGATGGCTATGGGACACCTGGGTGGCTCAGTTGGTTAAGCAGCTGCCTTCGGCTCAGGTCATGATCCCAGCATCCTGGGATCGAGTCCCACATCGGGCTCCTTGCTCGGCGGAGAGCCTGCTTCTCCCTCTGCCTCTGCCTGCCATTCTGTCTGCCTGTGCTTGCTCTCTCTCCCTCTCTCTCCCTGATAAATAAATTAAATCTTTATTTAAAAAAAAAAAAAAAAAAAGAAGGGGATGGCTAATTCCAGGCCCCCAAGTCTGAAGAGACTGAAATGGTAGTCAACGACACCTAATAGGAGAAGTTATTTGCAAATAACATATCCAATAAGGAGTTAGTGTCCAAAACATACAAAGAACTCATATAGCTCAACACTCCAAAAAACAAATAATCGAATTTAAAAATGGGCAGAAGACACAAACAGACGTTTCTCCAAAGAAGACATCCAGATGGCCAACAGACACATGAAAAGATGTTCATCATCCCTCCTCATCAGGGAAATACAAATCAAAACCACGATAAGCTATCACCTCACACCTGTCAGAACGGCTAAAATCAACACCATGAGAAACAACAGGTGTTGGCAAGGATGTGGAAAGAAAGGAACTCGAGCACACTGTTGGTGGGAATGCAAACAGGGGCAGCCACTGTGGAAAACACTATGGAGGTTCCTCAAAAAGTTAAAAATAGAGCTACCTGATGACCCAGAAATTGCCCTACTGGGTATTTACCCAAAGGATACAAGAACACTCACACAAAGGGATACATGTACCCCTATATTTACTTATTTATTTTTAAATTTTATTTATTTTTTTGACAGAGAGAAAGAGATTACAAGTAGGCAGAGAGGCAGGCAGAGAGAGGGAGAAGCAGGTTCCCCACTGAGCAGAGAGCCTGATGTGGGGCTCGATCCCAGGACCCTAAGATCATGACCTGAGCTGAAGGCAGAGAGGCTTAACCCACTGAGCCACACAGGTGCCCCAATGTACCCTTATATTTCTAGCAGCATTATTCACAATAACCAAACTGTGGAACCAGCCCAAGTGTCCAGTGATAGATGAATGGATAAAGAAGTGGTGTGTGTGTGTATAAATACATATAACAGAATATTACTCAGCCATAAAAAAGAATGAAATCTTGTCTTTTGCGAAAACATGGATGGTGCGAGACAGTGTAACGCTAAGTGAAGTAAGTCAGAGAAAAACAAACACCATGTGATTACACTCATACATGGAATTTAAGAAACAAACAAAAGAAATAAGCAAAGGGAAAAAAATAAGAGAGCGAGACAAAGCAAGAAATAGACTCCCAATTACAGAGAACTGATGTTTACCAAGGCAGGAGGTGGATGGGGAACGGGTAAAACAGTGATGGGGACTGAGAAGGGCCCTTGTAATGAGCACTGGGGGACGTATGGAAGTGTTGAATCACCATATTGTACACCTGAAACTAGTATTGCACTGTATGTTAACTATACTGGAATTAAAATAGAAACTTTAAAAAATCGTAGTATAGTTGTGCAGTGGAATACACACAGCAACAAGAAGGAACACACTAGAACTAGACACCACAAAATGGATAAATCTGATAAACATGAGAGTGAAAAATGGGCGACACGAAAGTACATAAAATATGATTCCATTTATAGGAAGCGTGCGCACACACAAAAGCAAAATGAATCTAGTGTGATGGGTTGTGAACGGAAAGGGGCAAGAGAAACTGTTCAGTGTGGTTTTCACTTTTGGAAAGTCATCCAGTCATTTATGATTTGAGAACTTTTATGCCATACTTAAATAAAAAGTTCAAACAAATTCTAATTAGATGTGTGTGTATATATATATATATATATATATATATATACTTTTTTTTTTTTTTTTTTTTTTCAAACAACCTGTGCTTACATGACAGCCAAGGCTTTGGAGCTCGCCTATGTGGAGGGGAGGGAAAACAATGGCACGTCACCTGTGAAAAATTAAATGGGGCCCCTGGGTAGCTCAGTGGGTTAAGCCACTGCCTTCGGCTCAGGTCATGATCTCAGGGTCCTGGGATCAAGTCCCTAATCAGGCTCTCTGCTCGGCAGGGAGCCTGCTTCCCTCTCTCTCTTTCTCTCTGCCTGCCTCTCCGTCTACTTGTGATCTCTCTCTGTCAAATAAATAAATAAAATCTTTAAAAAAAAAAAATTAAAACTGGGTCCCAATCTGGGGCACCTGACTGGCTCGGTTGGTATAGCATGTGACTCCTGATCTGGGGGTTGTAAACCCTACACTGGGTGTAGAGATTACTTAAAAATAAAATCTTAAAAAAAAACTGGGTCCCCATCTGACACTACCTGTGAGTGAGGACCCATTGGATTAAGAACCGGTGATATTGTGATTTATAAGAAATAAATATTTGGTCATTCAGATGACCAAAAGATTTTTCATATATATTTGGTCTTCCTCCATAGTTCTGGGTTCACCACTGCTCCTAAAACCCTTGGAATTTCCTGAGAGCCGTAAAGGTGTCTTTTGTTATGTTAATGAAGTGACTGCTGGAAACCCCTTAGGTAACCTAAGGATGGGGGCTGGTTGCCAGGGGAACCAACCAAGATTAGATAGTTGGAACTTTCAGTCCCACCCACTGATTTCTGGCGAGGGGAGGGGGGCTGGAGGTTGAGTTCAATCTCCAATGGTCAGTGATTTAATCAATTGCACCTCCGTAATGAAACCTCCATAAACCCCTAAAAGATGGGGTTGGGAGAGCTTCCAGGTTGGGGAGCATGCAGAGATGTGGGGAGAATGGTGGGCCTGGAGAGGGCAGGGAAGCTTCTCATTCTTTCCCCAGACCATGCCCTGTGCATCTCTTCCATCTGGCTGTTCTTGAGTTCTATCCTTTTGTAATAAACCCGCCATTCAGTGTGTAAAATGTTTCCCAGAGTTCTGTGAGCCGTGAATTAATCAAACCCGAGGAGGAAGTCATAGGAACTTCCAATCTCTAGCCAGTAGGTCAGAAGCACAGGTGACAGCCTCGAATTGGAACTGGTGTCTAAAGTTGGGGGTTGTTGGGGGAGACTGTCTTGTAGGACTGATCACTTACCATGTGGGATCTGATGGTGTCTCTGGGTAGATCATATCACGAATGAGTTGAATTGCAGGACACCGAGCTGGTGGTAGAGAATTAAGTGGTTTGGGGAAAACCACACGTTTGATGACTGGAAGTGTCAGAAGTGCTCTATGTCTAAGGGAACCGACAGGGAAGAAAACACACAACAAGGAAGAAGTGGGTTCTTCCCCACACAGTGGAGAGCTGAGGTCTTTCCGGTTTAGTGGGTGTCAGAGAGGTGGTATGTGCTAGAATAGCTCCAGCTCACAGAAGCATGTGGTGTGGAAAGAGGAAGGAGGAAAGGGTGAAGGATAAGGAACCTTTGATTCCTGTATGGCCCCATGCTCACCCACAGTGTGAGCAGCATAAAGGTAAGAAGTTAGCAGAATTTAGAGATGGAGCCAAGTCTGGGGAGTTGGTTCACCAGCTGCATCAGGAAACACAAACTGATAAGAAAAAGGCAAATATTCAATGCCTTGGTCACTGTGATCTGTAACAGCTAAAGTAGAAGACAAGGCTGGGGCAGACTTCGAGGCTAGTCCAAACTCAGATTTTGGTGAGTATGAGCTTTAGCCACTAGCTCCAAAGCTTTCCCCCAAGAGAAAATGTGTGCACGGACCACTGAGCGTGCTTCTAAGACCTCTGATCACCAAGAATGTAGCCAGCATTGGGGGGAGGACAAAACTGAGAAGGTGAAATGTGAAAGGGTTGTTTTCATTTCAGATCAGTATCATCAGCTTCCTGAGGAAGCTTCACCGATGGAAGTTGGGGGAGTAACCGATCGGGGGGCGGTGTCTCTGGTCTGAATGCCAGTAGGTGGAAGAGCATGTCTGGGTGGCCGTGGGACCAACCGATCACTGTGGAACAATCGCACTTGGCTGTTAATGATCCAGACATTCACAAGGGAACAGCCCGCCTGGTAGATGGATAAGAGCCACCCTAAGGTTTTTTAATCCCTAGAAAGGGAACTGTCTTTAACCCCCATCAATGCCAAGTGGAAGACCCCAATGAAACAGCCGATATGCTTCCTAGGCAAGGCGTATAGGGCTGACTTTTTGACCACCACGATATTAACCACCAGCCTAATAGGCCCCTGACCCAGGTCAGGGTAAATGCCTCAGGGTGGAGGGGGGGCTTTTACAGGGGCTCCCCATGTAACCTCTTTGTTGCAAAACCAAAGGTCAGATCTGGCAGCCACTTCAAATTTGCAGTCTCAGCTGCCCCTCAGGGGTCTTACAGATGCTAATAGAAACCTTAGGTTAATTAACAAGCCAATGGGGAGAGGCCTGAAACAGTCCAGAGAGGCTTCCCAACAAGGTGGAAAGTTTTAAACAGTTACTAAGAAATAAGGTGAATAAAGGGAATATTGATAGGAGCGAAGAAACAAAGAGGAAACAGGAAGGGAAGAGTCACCCAGCAGGTGGAAATCTTTAGATGGTTATTAAGAAATGGGTGAACTGGGTTTTCTTATTCTTTTCTTTTCTTTTTTCTTTCTTTTTTTTTTTTTTAGGATGGATGGATAGATAAAAATTAGTAAATAAATTTAGTATAAATAAAACAAAGTTTTTAATATAGCACTATCTAAGGTTGGTCAGGCCAAAAGGACCCCAGCTGGTTCCCCAAAATTAAAGGGCCTAAAAAACTCCACTCTACCTACCGCAACCTGCAGAAATTTTAAAAGCTGGAAGGTAGAGCTTACAATGAGAGACCTGAACTAAGAAACTGAATGAGATATGTAATATCCATAAATTTAAAATGTATCAATAGAATAGACAAACACTGTGGTATATTCGTACAATAGAATAGTACTCAGCGATGAAAAGAAACAAACTTGATAACGTGCAGTAACACTTGTGAATCTCAAAAATGTTAGACTGAACAAAAGCCAGACACAAGAGAGTATGCCAGGTGATTTTACACCTATGAAATTCTAGAATAGGCAAAACTGATACCTGGTTGGAGAAAGCAGATTAGCATTGCTTAGGGAGGGGGCTGACAGCAAACAGGCACAAGGGAGCTTTTCCCGCTGATGGAAGTGATCAGTATGTCGATTACTGCGTGGTTATGGGGGTATATACATATATTTGTCAAAACTCATAGAAATGTACACTTATAATAGGAACTTCTTGTTTTATAGGAACATTTTTGCATGTAAATTATCCCCCCAAAAAGTTGATTTTTAAAAGTTAAAGAAAGAGAGGGGCGCCTGGCTGGTTCAGTTGGTGGAGCATGAGACTCTTGATCTCCAGATTGTGAGTTCAAGTTCCACACTGGGTGTAAGGTGATGTGGCAAACAAAGGCAGAAGAAAAATTATTAATTTCCTTACTACCGATAGCCCACTGACTTGTCCTTGAAACAGGCAGAGTGACAACTGCCTCAATGTTAATACTTGGCTAAGGGCAAAGGCAATCTTAGGCCAACCCCCAGGACCCTGTAAGTCTACTTTAACATATAAAAACTCCTTTAGAAATTTCCTTTATCTCTATACCCCAAAGATAAGTGTTGGCAATCATCCTCCAAGCACATGGCCCACTGATACACATCTGAAGGGTCTCATGACTCAGGTTTTCTTAGACAGTAATAAATGACCTTTTCCCAATGATAGCTAGCCCCCTCAAGGTCCTGGAAACCTTGCTTCTAAAATCCCTTAGAGAATTCCTCTATCCCTAACCCCCTCCCAACTTGAAAGTATGTAATGGGCCACTCCTCGTGACCCTGGTGCAGCTCTTTCTGCCCACGGGGCCTCCATGCTTTAATAAAATCACCTTTTTGCACCAAAGACATCTCAAGAATTCTTTCTTGGTTGTTGGCTTCGAATCCTAATGTATTTCCCACATCATAAAGATTACTTAAAAATAAAATCTTCAGGGGCATGCTCAGTTGGTTGGGCGACTGCCTTTGGCTCGGGTCACCATCCTGGAGTCCAGGGATCGAGTCCTACATCGGGCTCCCTGCTTGGTGGAGAGTCTGCTTCTCCCTCTGACCCTCTCGCTTCTCATGCTCTCTCTCTCTCTCTCTCATTCTCTCTCTCTCAAATAAATAAATAAAATCTTAAAAAAAAAAAAAAAAGCCTCTGCCTTCAAATCGGGTCATGATCTCAGGGTCCTGGGATAAAGCCCTTCGTTGGGCTCCCTGCTCAATGAGGAGTCTGCTTCTCCCTCTGCCTCTCCCCCATTCTCATGCACATGCTCTCTCTCTCTCAAATAAATAAAATCTTTATTTTTAAAGGAATAGATAAATTAAAAATAACAGTAACATAAATACTTGGTCCAGTACCCTTGAATAAGTTACAAGGGTTCACTGTCTTGAACTAATCAATGTTAATGTGAACAGCTGCAAGCCCTGCCGCTACCACCACCAACTTCACCTCCACCACCACCACTACCATCACCTCCATAATCATCACCTCCACCTCCACCATCACCACCATCACCATCATCATCACTTCTATCATCATCACCCCCATCACCATCTCCCTCATCACCACCACCACCATCACTTCCATCATCAACACTTCCATCATCACCACCACCATCAATTCCATCCTTATTACCTCCAACATTATCACCCCCATCACCATTATGACCTCCATCATCACCACCACTTCCATCATCATCACTTCCATCATCACCACCACCATCTCTTCCATCATCATCATCACTTCCATCAGCACCCCCATCACCATCACTACTTCCATTATCATTTCCATCATCACTTCCATCATCATCATCACCACCATTACTTCCCATCCTCATCATAACCATTACTTCCATCATCATTGCATCCAAAATCATCACACCCACCACCATCACCACCTCCATCATCACCATCACCTCCATCATCACCACCATCATCATTTCCACCATCATCATCCCATCATCACCACCACCATCACTTCCATCATCATTACCTCCAACATCATCACCCCCATCACAATCATCACCTCCATCATCACCACCACTTCCACCATCATCACCACCACCATTACCTATAGCACTGCCATACTTTCCATCACCACCATCACTCTTACCAGCAGCACTATTTCATATTGAATGACAACTATAAGCCTGACACTGTGCTAGGTATTTACATATATTATCTTTCTTTTTTTAAAGGATTTTATTTATTTGACAGAGAGCAAGAGAGAGAGTGCAGGGGGAGGGGGAAGGGAGAAGCAGACTCCCTGCTGAGCAGAGAGCAGGATGCAGGGCTCCAACACAGGACCCCAGGATCATGACCTGAGCCGAAGGCAGACACCTAACTGACTGAGCTACCCAGGCGCCCCTACCTTTAATTCTTAAAACAACCGCAAGAGGTAGATGGTGTAACTTTCATTTTGATATGGGAAAATTGCTAATCAGAGAGATTACCAAGTCACCCTAGAACACTGCTGGTAGACAAAGTCTCAGGGTCTGGCTCCAGCCTGATAGACTTGAAAACTGTGGTGTCTCAGGTGCACCATGAACCTGCCCTCCATCCCCTTGAATCTTCCAGGTGAGCACAGGCAGTGCCAGGCCACAGCTAGAACGATGGGGCTGGTTCTGCAAATGTGAAGTCGGAGCTCCACCTGCCCTGAGATCCCACCAGCAAGGTCTCCTGCCTTTGACCCCAAATCTGCTCCTTTAATTGCTGTTCCACCTGGAGCTGGGGCATCAGTAATAGGGCCTAGCCTTGGGTCGCTCTGCATGCCCAGAGTTCAAGTTTATCAAGAGGTTCTGTCAGGTCAACCTGCATGCATTGCCAAAACATATGTAGTTCTTGAACACTGAAGACCCTCCCAGTGCTCCTGACCTTGTCTCTGATGTTTCCATTTCTGAACAAGGCCCAAGCCCTCTGACTCCAAGCCCTGTGTCCTCCGCTTCACCCAACAGCTACTTCCCTATGACGCAGAACACAATTTCTGGGGCACAGACTGACACTGAACAGTAGTGAGCAGAAGCTTTGAAGCCAGAGGTGAGATTAAGTTTGGGCTGGCTAGCCTTGGGCGAGTTTCTTAACCTCTCTGAATGTTAAAAGGAAAATGAGATCAGCCACCAGTGGGAAAAGGAAATGAAGGCCATGAGCAAATAAACAGCATTCAGGGGACCTATTTAGAAGAGGGAAGCAAAATGGCGTCACCTTATGTAAACTTAGACATAACCAGCTCCTCAGGGGTCTGTTTAAGAAAGAATGCGCTGGCAGAAGGGTTTTACTCCACAATTAAAAGGGAGCTCAGGGGCGCCTGGGTGGCTCAGTGGGTTAAAGCCTCTGCCTTTGGCTCAGGTCATGATCCCAGGGTCCTGGGATCAGGCCCCACATTGGGCTCTCTGCTCAGCAGGGAGCCTGCTTCCCCCCCCCCACTTGTGATCTCTCTGTCAAATAACTAAATAAAATCTTTTAAAAAAGGGGGGAGGGAGCTCAGAGAGGCCACATGTGATTTAGAATAGGCATTGCTCCAAGAAGCAAACCCCCTGACCTCCAAATCACGTGGGCTTGTCCAGGGAGGTAGATGGGAATGGATAATTCCAGCACAGAACCTAAAACTACCTCACCCTTCTGTCTTAACTGTGCCACGCTCACCAAGTGAAACTCTGCCCTGTGGGGCTTCCCTTCTTGCTTTGCTAGAAGTAGGGCTGCCAGATTTTGCAAATAAAATACAAGTACTTATACTAAATTATTATTCACTGTAGTGCAGTCAGTAGAGCCTGTGACTCTGGATCTCAGGGTTGTGGGTTTGAGCCTTACATCGGGCATGGAGCCTACCTTAAAAATCATAAATAAACAGCATTTTAAAAACCCTGAACTTAGTATGATATCTGCATTTTGTTTTTGAAATACTTGTACCTGAGCATTGTGGTATTACGCCAGGGTTAGCTAATGCTTCAATCCTATGGGCAGCCTTTGGCCTCTCATCGAAAGTCCCCCTCCAGCTCAGCAGCTAGCTGGGCCTCACCAAGGCCACGTCCAGATGCAAGATCACAAGGGCTTCATCAGTACCTGAGGTTTTGCTAATTAGCAAAATGAGAGTCAGAAATGGGCTTTCATGGATGAAATCGGTAGCTTGTTCATTAGCGTGATGAAAGGCAGAAATAGGTTCTTGGTGAAATTCAGGGACTCCAGGACCTATGGATTTGCTTAAATATGTTCGAGGTGTTCTCTACCTGCACATGAAGAGGTGATCAGACACCAGCAAGGCTTCCAGCCTGTAACCTCTGAGATGGCACCTACAGTTTCAGTCCAACCTTGAGTTTTGGAGGATTTCTTGTTCCTTGATACTTCCAGAATGTTCCATCTGCCTGGAGCGGTCTTCTTATGCAAGCAGTAAGCTGAGAGCTGGGACTTCCTTGAGCCTAGAGAACAGGTTGCAGGGACTTTTTCTGTGCCTGGTTGCTAACGAATGCATGTTTAATAAATGCATGAGACACAATTTGGCTAGAGACTTGCTTTTCTGTGAACCAGTAACAAGGTTGCAGGGGAAGGGGTCAGCTCACCCTCACTCATCTCAAACTTGCTTGGAGATGTCGGTTATTGAGATACTGGGTCTAAACCCGCCCTCTCCCCGGCCCTCCCCACCCCCTCAACTCACCCTTACCTCCACCCCCATCTTTGTGGTACTGGGGCTCTACAAACCACATTTCTGCTCAGCCAGGGGCTCCCAGTTGGGCTCTGCCCATAGGAGGTGTTAGAGGAAGATTCAAAGCTAGAGGAAGGAGTTGGGACTTACTTCTTCCTTCGCCGGGTGACTGGCTTCCTGTTGGCTTCCTGGTCCTGGGAATAGCATCCTCCACGTTTCTTCACAGCATTTCCTTCCGGCAACAGCAACTGAATCTACTGTGTGGTTTTTCTGACTCCTACAGACACAGCCAGCATCCTTTCCTCGGGGATCTGGGCCCCACCTCAGTGAGGCCCCCAGCTCTGAGCTCAGACACCAGCATCAGCTGGCAGGTGCCCTTTCCTGGGGCATCTGATTTTCAGCCCTGTGTGATTCCCCCTCCAAGCTTCTGTGTTTTAATAATTCCATCCCCCCTGCTTTGTTTCCCTACCAGTGGTAGCTGCTGTATGAGATTACTGCCTCCATGATGCCTTAGAGCTCCCTTTTCAGTCTTCTGGGTTCTTCGGTGACCAAACCTAGCTAAATATTTGGTGATTATACCTAACTAAATAGTCTGTGTATGAAATTCTCTCCGTTAAAGTAACTGGTGTGGTTTCTGTCTCCTGCCTGAAGACTATATGCTACTTTCCAGAAAGAACTTTAGGGTTATGCATGACCGGCCGGGCTCAGGTCAGCACTCAATAAATATGCAAGGAAAAATAACTGAATAAAGGACTGCCTTTCTCACTATAAATTAACAATGACTTTCCAGGGTTTTTAGACCAATCTCATGTGATTTTAATTACTGCGAGTCAGTCCCCAGAGCCCTCTTGCTTCAGAACGAGAGTAACAGTCAGATCTAAAAAAAAAAAAAAAAAAAACAAAAGATTTTAAAATATAAGATATCAAGTGCCCAAGCGGGTGCCATAGCAGGGGTGAGGGCACCCACTATAGTCCTCCCGCCAGCTACTTCCAGAGTCAAATCAGCTCTGTCCTGGAGACTTCTCCCCTAACCTGAAAGTCCCCTTCCCTCTGGCCCACACATGCAGCTCTTTGCTGATCTCATTCTCCTCCAAGTTCAGAACCACCTGGGCTGTCGCAGGGCAAGCTAAGAAGCCCCTTTCTTCCCCAAGCCCCCACCCCATCCGCACACACATAGTAACAGCTACCAATACTTCACATCCCCGGGAGGCCCCGCTCCGACAGGGGCAAGAGCTGGTGGCCAATGGAGAGGCTGCCCACACTGGGCCCAGGTTTGAAACAATCGTTCCAGAGCCAGCTAAGGCCCTAGTCCCTGTCCTGACCTCTGCCTTGTTCCAGAGAGCTGTTTCCACCTTGGCCCCTGCATTTGAGGTTTCCGCCTTTGCTGGACGAACATTCTGTCATCCCTTGGGCAACGATGATTCAGGAGGGCTATGTACATACAGGGCCTTGTGTGATTGCCAGGGGGGTGGGGTGGGACGACAAAGCTGCACTGTTGCTGTCCCCATGGAACTCACAGCAAGAGCAAAGTCAGAGAGAAGCGTAGAAGAGGAGCAGCCATCACACTGGAAGAGGTGAGGAGGTCAAGGAAATTTCCTGTTCTTTACTGTGGCCAATGTTGGTGCTGCCTCTTGACTCCCCACCCCCATACCTCTGTACTGTTTTTGAGCACCCCCTGGCCTCAATGAGCTTTTGCTGCTAATAACCAGTACCTATCTGGTTTTTTAGAGGGCCTGCCCGTGGGCTCCTGGAGCAGCTTTCTGAAAGAGATCTGGAAATGGCTGGAAATGAAAAGCGCTGATAGGATGTTGGGGCAGGGCTGCGGGTGCCACACTTAGATCAAGCACTTTAGTCCTGTGGGCAAGACTGACCCTCAGGAAACAGCCTGGCAAGTATAATGATGCGCATGCTTTGAACCACAAAGAAGGTGGCCTTAATCTGAGAAGCCTCCTCAAGGAGGTAGCCTCAGGCATAAACTGAGTCTTACAAAGGCAGCAATGTGTTGACCTATAAGAAGGAGCCAGGAGAGAGCCCCTGAGGCTTTGATAGCTGGGATGCTTCAGGAGTTTTCAAGTCATCCAGGGTGGCTGGAGCATAGCCAGCATGTGAATGAAGAGGAATGGTGATGAGGCAGGGAGGAAAAAGTGGTACTAGATCACACAGAGCCTGAAGGAGGCTTTCTACTTCCTGTAAAAGGACTGGGGAGACTTACTAGGGTTTTACTGCTAGGTTCTAAGCACAGGAGTATCCTGAATTGTATAAACTTCCCATAGAAATCACTGTGGCCACAGAGCAGAGAATGGATTCCAGGGGACAGGACTGAGGGCAGGGTCAGGGAGCCCTGGAGAGAAATTATAAAGGCTGAACACAGGAAAGTGGCCATAGGGAGAGAGAAGGTGACAGAATGAAGAGATGAAGCATGGAGAGGTCTAGTGGCTAACAGGATGGGGAGCACTAGGCAGGCGTCTATGCCAGTCTTCCTCATCCTACCTTTAATCATACCTCTCAACTTCCTACCACACTTGGAAGGAATGCTCATCTGGAGCCAGGATAGGACAAGACCTTTGTAGTCTCTAGCAAAATCACACCATAAACTGGGAGTGGGGAATAGAGATGCAAGTACCAGGCCTATGTTATTACCCTGAGAGAGTTCTACGCCCAAAGTCAAATGGCCCCAAGTTTGTATTTATATATTTTTTTATTATTATTATTTTTTTTATTTAAGATTTTATTTATTTGACAGAGAGGTCACAAACAGGCAGAGAGAGAGGGGGAGGCAGGCTCCCTACTGAGCAGAGAGCCAGATGCGGGGCTCGATCCCAGGACCCTGAGATCATGACCTGAGCTGAAGGCCGAGGCTTAACCCACTGAGCCACCTAGGCGCCCCTAAAGTTTGTATTTAAATCAAATTTCTTTCTTTCTTTCTTTAGATGTTATTTATTTGAGCGAGAGGAGAGGAGAGGAGAGTAAGAGTGTGCACAAGCAGAGGGAGAGGCAGAGGGAGAGGGAGAAGCAGACTCCCTGCTGAGCAGGGAGCCCGATGCAGGACTCCATCCCAGGACCCAGATATCACGACCTGAGTCAAAGGCAGACGCTTAACTGACTGAGTCACCCAGTTGCCCCTTAAATCAAAGTTCATTAAGAAGATATACCACCACATATTTGCCAGGGCACTCAAAATGTTAGATTACTGGGGTGCCTGGATGGTTCAGTCGGTTAAACGTCTACGTTATGCTCAGGTCATGATCCCCGGGTCCTAGGATGGAGCCTGCATCAGGCTCCCTGCTCAGTGGGGAGTCTGCTTCTCCCTCTGTCCCTCCAGCCCCACTCATGCTCTCTTTCTTTTTCTCTCTCACATGCATGCAAAAATAAATAAAGAGGGTTGCCGGGGGGAGCGGGGTAGGGAGAGGGTGGTGGGGTTATGGACATTGGGGAGGGTATGTGCTATGGTGAGTGCTGTGAAGTGTGTAAACCTGGCAATTCACAGTCCTGTACCCCTGGGGCTAATAATACATTATATGTTAATTTTAAAAATTTAAAAATAAATAAATAAATAAATATTTTCTTTCTTTTTTTTTTTTTTAAAGATTTCATTTATTTATTTGACACAGAGAGATAGATCACAAGCAGGCAGAGGCAGGCAGAGAGAGGGGGAAGCAGGCTCCCTACTGAGCAGAGAGCCCGACGCAGGGCTTGATCCCAGGACCCTGAGATCATGACCTGAGCCAAAGGCAGAGGCTTAACCTACTGAGTCACCCAGGCGTCCGATAAATAAAATAAAAATGTTAGATTACTAGCATCTTAAAGGCAAACTTTCCAACTGGAGCTCCCTGTATCATTTAAAAAAAAAACACCTTAGTTTTATTGAGGTGTAACTAACATACTAGTTTCATGTATACAACATGATTCAGTATTTGTACATACTGAGAAATGATCACAACAATAAGTCTAATCAACATCCATAATTACAATTTTTTTCTTGTGATGGGAACTTTTAAGAGACACTCTTTTTTTTTAAAAAAAGATTTTATTTATTTATTTGTCAGAAAGAGAGAGAGAGAGGGAGCACAAGCAGGGAGAGCAGCAGGCAGAGGGAGAAACAGGTTCCCCACGGAGCAAGGAGCCCAATGCAGGACTCAATCCCACGACCCTGAGATCATGATCTGAGCCGAAGGCAGATGCTTAACCGACAGAGCCACCCAGGCGCCCCAAAGAGTGACTCTCTTAACAATTTCCAAATATACAACACAGAACTACTAACTACAGCCATCATGTCATACATTATATCCCCAGGATTAATTCATTTTATAAATGGGTTTGCACCCTTTGGCTCCCTTTCCCCATTTTACACACACACACACACACACACCCATTCCCTACCTCTGGCAACCATCAATCTGTTCTATGTATCTACGTATCAGTATGCTCTATGTATCTATGAATTTGGTTGGGTTTTTTGTTTGTTTGTTTTAAAGATTTTATTTTTAAGTACTATCTACACCAAATGTGGGGCTTGAACTCATAACCAGAGACACAGGCTCTTCTGACCCAGCCAGCCAGGTGCCCCTGGTATTTTTGGTTTTGGTTTTAGAGTCTATTTTCAAGTGAGATCATATGGTATTGGTCTTTCTCTGAGTTAGTTCACTTAGCATGATGCCCATAAGGTCTATCCATGATCAAATGACAAGATTTCATTCTTGCTTATGCTCTAATGATACTCTATTGTGTGTGTGTATACACACACACACACACACACCACATATATCTTATCTGTATCAATATCACAATTTTTTAACCATTCATCCATCAGTGGACACTTACGTTACTTCCGTATCTTGAGCATCGTAAACAATGCTGCAATGAACATGGGGCTGAAGATACCTTTTTGAGTTAGTGTTTTTGTCTTCTTCAGATAAACACCCAAAAGCAGAACTGCTGGATCACATGGTAGTTCTAGGTTTAATTTTTTGAGGAACCTTCTTACTATTTTCCACAGTGGCTGCACCAGATTGCAATTTCATCAACACTGCGCAAGGGTGCCCAGTACCTCAAGCCTCACGCTGTATCATTTTCAGATCCTTTTTCTACATTAACTTTTTGATCCTGAAGCCTTGCCTGAAGTACACTGTTTTGGTTGCTGCTGCTCTTACTTTTTTTTCCTCACAGGTGCCAAAACAACCTTCATCTCATTCAGGTGAGGTAGAAGGGAAGATGGTCATCCTACACAGCGTTCCTGTCTCTCCAATTACAATGGAGTCTCCGGTAAACTCTGACATAGTGTTAAGATTAAGGCCTCAAAGATAAATGCTACCCCGGAAGCTGCATGTGCCCTTTCCACTTACATCCCGTTGGCCAAAACTTGATTTTAGGATTCTACGACCGCATCTACCTGCAAGGGAAGTTGAGAAATGTAAATTTTTAGTTAGGTGGCCATGTATCTAGCTGAGAAATGAACCATTCGAAGAGAACAAAGAAGAGGGGCACCTGGGTGGCTCAGTCAGTCAAGTGTCAGCCTTTGGTTTGGGTCATGATCCCAGAGTCCTAGGATCGAACCCTGCATTGTGCTCCCCGTTCAGCGGGGAGCCTGATTCTTCCTCTCCCTCTGCTGCTCCCCCTGCTTGTACACACTCTCTCTCAGTCTAATAAAAAATAAAAAATTTTAAAAAGAGGACAAACCGGAGAAGGGATGCCATGCAGCAACTGGAAGTCTGTGCTGTATCAGTCAGTTACTGATGCCTAACAAACCATCCCCAAAGTGTGAAGCCTAAAACAGCTATCATTCTATTTCTCACAACTCTGTAAGTCAGGAATTTGGGGCAAGGGGAAGTGGGGTGGGTGCTCCACATTTTGGCTGAGGCTAGAGAACCCAAATACCCACACCATTGATTAAGCAACTGGGGTAATTCAAACAATTGGGGGATGAGTAGGATGTTTGGCCCTGTGTCTTCTCATGGTGATGGCAACATTCACTCACATATCTGGGCAGCTTGGTTCTCCTCCAAGTGAGTTCTCTCTCTCCCACAAGATAGCCTGGGCTTCTTTACAAGGTAGCTGGAAATTCCCTCAAGCAAAAGTGGGACACACAAGGCCTCTTGAGCCCTGGACTCAGACCCCTCCCCCACATCCATGTGACTTCAGTCACATTCTATTTATCAAAAATGTCAAGGCCAACTGAGACTTCAAGAGTAGACCATTCTACCTACTGATCTGCAAAGACAGTTAGCAAAGAGGTGTGAACATTGGGATATACAACTCATTGGGAACTATTTTTTAGAAACTACTACACCCAGCAGTGCGGAAGGCCAAGGGGACGCTGTACGCATGTACGCACCACACGCCTCTCAATGCGCTACGTCAGGGACGCCACAGCCTTGGCGTCACGACTTCCGGACGCCATAGTCGCCATTTTCTAGCAAAGAAACACCGCTGTTAGATGGGAGCTTAGGACCCAACAGCTTAGGACTGTTGTGTCGCAGTTGGTATGGCAGCCGCTATGTCGACGCTGCCGCTGCGAGTGGCAGTGGTGTGCTCGAGCAACCAGAACCGGAGCATGGAAGCGCACAACATCCTCAACAAACGGGGATTCATCGTCCGTTCTTTTGGAACGGGAACCCATGTGAAGCTCCCGGGACCAGCACCCGACAAGCCAAATGTTTACGATTTCAAAACGACCTACGACCAGATGTACAACGACCTCGTTCGCAAGGATAAAGATCTCTACACGCAGAACGGCATTTTACATATGCTGGATAGAAATAAGAGGATCAAGCCCCGCCCAGAAAGGTTCCAGAACTGTAGAGATATTTTCGATCTGATTCTTACCTGTGAAGAGAGAGTGTACGATCAGGTGGTGGAAGATCTGACTTCAAGAGAGCAAGAAACCTGCCAGCCGGTACATGTGATCAACGTGGATATCCAAGACAACCTTGAAGAAGCCACCCTGGGCGCCTTCCTCATCTGCGAGCTTTGCCAGTGCATTCAGCACACCGACGACATAGATAACGACATCGACGAGCTGCTCCAAGAGTTTGAGGAGAAGAGCGGCAGAGCCTTCCTGCACACTGTCTGCTTCTACTAACCGGCCTCACCTGACCTGGCATTGGTTGTACTGCCCACCCTCAAGAAGCCATCTTTTTCAGCTTTCTTTTGTTAGTACTTTGAACTTCTTCGTGTCCATTTTTACTTATTCTGCTGGTGGTGGGTAGTGGTACCCAATAAATGGTACTTATGAAATGAGAAGATACACATCAAGGCTAAACCAACACCAGTCAAGTTTGTTCTCTCCCGCTTTTATTTGTGAGTGGGATGTTGATTATAAAGTTTTTTCCTTTAACAAACAAACAAACAAACAAACAAAAACCAAAAAACAAAAAAACCTTTAAATAAACAGTGGTTTATTTGTCCCGTATCTCTGTGGTTTTCATTGTGGTTTCTCCCCTGTCCCCACCCCCAAACTTTCTGAAATGTACAAAATAATGGGCTTTATCTTATTAGAAAAGAACGTAATTGTCTAGTAAATATAAGCTGCCGGTTAAAAAAAAACCCAAAAAACGACGGGGTGGGGGGTGCAGATGGAGCGCGTCTGGGTGGCTCGGTTAAGTGGTTAAGTGCTTGACTCTTAATTTTAGCCAGGGTCATAATCTCAGGGTGCCGGGATACAGCCCCCATGTGGGGCTCTACTCTGAGCTTAGAAACTGCTTGGGATTTTCTATCCCTCTCCTCTGCCTCTTCCCCTCCTCCCCTATTGTGTGCTGTCTCTCTTAAAAAAATAATCTACCAAAACTGCCACTGGGGGTGTATTAGTCAGCTTGGGCTGCGATAAGAAAATAGCATGGAGGGGGGCACGGGTAGGGGGCACAAGTCAGGAGGGGGCAGTGAGGAAGAGGGGAGAAGGTAGGAGGAGACATGGAGGGAGGGGCAAGGTGGGGTAGGGGCAGCAGGAGAAGCAGGGGAGCCAGAGGCGAGTGGGAGTCAGATGGGGAGGGGGGGGAGCAAGGGTAGTAGGGAGGGAGGGGGGAGCAGGAGGTAGCGGGGGGGGGGGACGGCAGACGTGGGGGTAGGGTGCAGGGGCCGGTGGGAGTGTGAGTCAGGACAAGGGAGGGGGTGAGAGGGCCAGGGGGAGGGAGAGGTGAGAGGGGAACAAGGGGATGGCCAGGTGCAAGGGAGAGGGGAGCAGGGGAAGGGGGAGAGGGGCAGTATCGGTGCGGGGGCGGGGGGAGGCGGACGGGGCCATGGGGGAGGGGAGCGGAAGGAGCAGTGTAGGGGGCACAGATTGCAAGAGGGGAGGCAGAAGGGGTTGGAAGGCAGATGGGGGGACAAGGGGGCGGGTGGGGGACATGGGCTGCGGTAGGGGAGAGGTCTGTCAGGGGGAGGGGCAAAGGGGGCAGGGAGAGGGGGGCAACAGACATAGGGTTAGGGGGCACAGGGTGGGAGGGGGCAGGCGGAGGAGGGGTGAGAGGGGTGACAGGGAGAGGGGGCAGCAGGGGGAAGGGGGTGGGGGAGGGAGGAGGCAGGGGTGGAGGGGAGTGGTGGGGGAGGGGTGAGGGGAGGGCCTAGGGCTTAACAACAGAAATTTATTTCCTCAGAGTTCTGGAGGCTGAAAGTCCAAAATCAACATTCAGGCAGGGCTGATTTCCCATGAGGCCTCTCTCTTTGACTTGCAGAGGGCCACCTTCTCCTGTGTACACATGTGGCCTTTCCTCTTGTGGTGCTGTGTTTTATAACAAGAAATACATATTTGGGGACGCCTGGGTGGCTCAGTGGGTTAAGTGTCTGCCTTTGGCTCAGGTCATGATCCCACGTCCTGGGGTCCAGCCCCACACTGGGCTCCCTGCTCAGCGGGGATCCTGCTCCTCCCTCTGCCCTTCACCCTGCTTGCGTTTGCTCTCACACTCTCTCTCTCTCTCAGATACATAAATAAGATCTTAAAATTTTACATATATATATATATATATATATATATATATATAAAATTTTTTTTTTTTTTAAATCTCCATTCCCATTTCTGGCATAGAGCTCCTAAAACTACCAGAGTTTTCTAAGTCAGGAGAGCCATAAAGCTGTCCTTTTTTAGGTTACCAAGGTGATTTTGGGACTCCATTTAAGGATGGGGGGCTGGTTGCCAGGGCACCCAATCCTGTGATTGGAAGGTTGGAATGTTCAGCTCCCCTTCAGGCCCAACCTCACTAAGGGGGGGAGGGGCTGGAGGGTCAATCAATTGTCAATGGCCACCAATTTAATCAATCTTGCCTAAGTAATGAAGCCTCCATAAAAACCCAAACGGACAAGGTTTGGAGAGCTTCCAGGCTGGAGAATCAGAATACACCAGGTGCCACTGTATGAGGCCCCAGACTCCACAGGGATAGAAGCTCCTTTCTTTGGGATCTCACCTTATGTATCTCTTCATTGGCTGTTGATTTGCTTACTTTAGTATGCATTGTAACGAACCAGCAATCTAATAAATAAAATATCTGAGGTCTGCGAGCGGCTCTGGCAAATTAACTGAACCCAAAGAGGAGGCTGGAGCCTCCAACCTATAGCCAGTTGGCCACCTACACAGGTGACAGCTGGGCTTGTGAGTGGCGGCTGGGGGGGGGTGGGGGCAGTTCTGTGGGACAGAACCCTTCACCTGTGGGATCCAGTACTATCTCCAGATAATGTCAGAATAGAGTTGAACCGTAGGACACTAAGCAGGTGTCTAAGAGCTGCTTGGTGGTGTGGGGGGAAACCCATATGCTGTAACTGGTGACCAGAATCCTTACCTCTGTGCTTACATGTCCTTTGTGTCTCCTCCTCTTCTTATAAGAACACCAGTCAGATTAGATTAAGGCTCCATCCATTCACCTCATTTAAACTTAATTACCTCTTTAAAGGCCCCATCTCCAAATACAGTCACAGTGGGGGCTAGGGTTTCAACATATGAATCTGAGGAGGACACGATCCAGTTGATAATGGGGGTACTATATTAAGTTTGATCAATTATTTATGACACTGATAATTTCCTTTTGAATTCCAGCAAATAAATACTGGTGACTTGGTTTGGTTATTGATGTACATTTGAGAGATTTGAAAGAAACCAGAAATTTAACATATTTTTACACCTTTTCTGAAGAAATCTCTCTCTTAAAAAAAAAAATGTAGTAGCCTACTTAGATGTAGAAATGCTGGAAAGAGCACCCTTGTAACAACAACAAAGTCTGGATAATTTGAAAATCGCACTCTCCTTGAACTCATCAGAGAGCTGAGGTCACAGGGCACCCAAATGACCTGATCCTTAAGGAGAGACAGGTGGCTTGGTGAGATAAGGTGAGGTAAGAGTGAGCATTTGTTTGCCTGGGGCAGATGCCACTGTACACTGGAAAAAGGGGACAGAGTTGACAATGTGTAAGATCAGATGAGCAGGAGGTAGGGGAGCAAGATGGGAGAGGAGGAGGAGACCTAAACATCATCTGGTCCCAGGAATTCAGCTAGATAGTTATCAAACCATTCTGAACACCTTACAAACTTAGCAGGAGATGGAAGAGAAGAAGAGCAGCAATGCTAGGAACAGAAAACCGACCACTTTCTGGAAGGTAGGACGTGTGGAGAAGTGAATCCGAAGTGTTGGGAAGAGAGACTGTAGTGGGGCGGGGCGGGGGGGGGGGGGGAGTGGGTGGCTCCCGGCAAGCGGCAGAGCAGCGGAACACAAAATTGGAACTTTTAGAAGTCTGCTCCACTGAGGGATGTTGCTCCAGAGGCTAAGAGGGGGGTGGAGCCCTCACGGGGACAGTGTGGTCTCAGGTCACTCGGAGTCACAGAAAGGCCGGGGGTGTCTGAGTGCAGCAGAACTCCCGGGTACTGGCTCAGGGAAGCTGGCTACAGAGACGGAGCTAAGGAGGGGGCTCTCAGCTTGGGGTTACCTTAAACCGTGATCCAAGGCACAGTTGGGTCATCTACTCTTTGAGGAGGGGCCCCCAAAGTGGCAGATCTGGAGAGCCCCCCTCCTTCCTCTTCCAGGAGGAGCAGTATGGCAGTGCACTGCAGGAATCTGCTGGGTTTGGAGACTCCACACGTGGTTGAACGTCAGAAATAGAAATGCTTGGTCACAGGCGGGTGAACATGGAGTGCGGCCAGAGACCAGGGAGACGGGAGTGATTGACCACTTTTCTCCAAGGATGCACTGAAGAGTGGGGCCCCAAGCCCTCGGCAACACCCGGCCGGAGGCCGGGAGGCCACCATCTGCACTCCCATCCTCCAAAGCAGTACGGAAAGCGTTCAGGGAACAAAAGCTCACGAGTGCGAACCAGAGCACATTGCTTAGCTTGACTCCTGGAAAGGACAGTGCGATTCCACCTCAGGCAAAGTTATTTGAGAATCATGGCAACAGACCCCTCCCCTAGAAGAGTAACAGGAACATCCAACCAAGACCAAGTTCACCGATCAATGAGAACAGCAAAACTTCAGAGCTATGGGAATGCAGCACATGGAATCCATGGCTTTTTTTTTTTCCCCATGATGCTTTAGTATTTCAAAGTTCAATCTTTAAAATTTTTTTCTTTTTCTATTATTTATAGTTTTCCTCATTCCAATATTAACGTTTTTCTTAACTTTTTATCTTATCAACTCCTTTTTTTTAGAATTTTTAAAAAAAGGTTTTATTTACTTATTTGACAGAGACCACAAGTAGGCAGAGAGGCAGGTGGGCGGGGGGTACAGCAAGCAGGCTTCCAGATGATCAGAGACCCCAATGTGGAGCTCAATCCCAGGACCCTGAGATCATGACCTGACCTGAAGCAGAGCCTTAACCTACTGAGCCACCCAGGCAACCCTTATCAATACCTTTTTAAAAATCTTTTTAAATATTCATTATTATAGTCATATTCTATCCGTTCATTGCATTTAAGCTTATTTTATGTATACATATAGGTTTTTCTTCCTTTAAAATTTTGGGATACATTTCTTCTAACATATCAAAATATACCCTAAATCTAGCACATTGCTTTGTTCTAGTCTCCAGCCTGATCACATTCATTCCTTTTTCTTTCTTCCAACCAACTTCTTATCTTATCAATTCCTCTTTTAGAATGTTTTTTAATTTTCATCTTTACAGTCATATTCCATCCCTTCATTGGGTTTTCCCTTATTTTCGTATATATGTAAGTTTACTTTCTTTAAAATTTTGGGAGGCAGTTTCTTCTAACAGACCAAAATATACCCAAAATCAAGTGTGTGGCTCTGTTCTATTCACCAGTTTTATATATATATATAAATATATTCCCCCCCTTTCTTCTCCCCCCCAGTTTCAGGTCTCTTCCAATTTGGTTAGTGTATATTTTTCTTGGGTCATTGCTACCCTTGCAGTATTTTGTTCTTTCATTCATCTATTCTTATTTGGATAAAATGACAAGGTGGAAAAACTCACCTCAAAAAAAAGAACAAGAGGCAGTACCCAAAGCTAGGGACCTAATGAATACGGACATTAATACGATATCAGAACTAGAATTCAGAATGACAATTATCAAGGTGCTAGCTGGGGTTAAAAAAGGCATGGTAGATAGTAGAGAATCCCTTTCTGGAGAAATAAAATCCCCTTCTGGAGAAATAAAAGAGCTAAAATAAAACCAAGTTGAAATTTAAAAAGCTATTAATGAGGTACAATAAAAAATGGAGGCTCTTACTGCTAGGATAAATGAGACAGAACAGAGAATTAGTGATACAGAAGATCAAATGATGGAGAATAAAGAAGCTGAGAAAAAGACAGATATAAACAACTACTGGGCCATGAGGGGAGAATTCAAGAGATAAGTGATACCCTAAGACGAAACTCTACTGGAATAATTGGGATCCCAGAAGAAGAAGAAAGAGAGAGGTAGGCAGAAAGTATATTGGAGCAAATTATAGCAGAGAATATCCCTAATTTGGCAAAGCCAACAAGCATCAACATCCAGGAGGCACAGAGAACCCCCCTCAAAATCAATAAAAATAGGTCCACACACTGTCATCTAATAGTAAAACTTAGAAGTCTCAGTGACAAAGAAAATCCTGAAGGCATCTTGGGACAAGAGGTCTGAAACATACAATGGTACAAATATCAGATTGTCACTAGACCTATCCACAGAGATCTGGCAGGCCAGAAAGGACTGGCATTATACATTCAGAGCACTAAACAAGAAAAATATGCAGCCAAGAACACTATATCCAGTTAGGCTGTCATTGAAAATAGGAGAGATAAAAAGCTTCCAGGACAAACAAAAACTAAAAGAATTTGCAAACACCAAACCAGCCCTACAGGAAATATTGGAAGGGGTCCTCTAAGCAAAGAGAGAGCCTAAAAGAAACAGAGACAAGATACAGTAACAATCACCTGACAGGCAATACAATGACACTAAATTCATATCTTTGAATAGTTACCCTGAATGTAAATGAGCTAAGTGCCCCAATCAAAAGACACAGGGTATCAGAATGGATAAAAAAACAAGACCCATTGATATGCTGTCTACCAGAAACTCAGATGAGGAAAGACATTATATCATACTTAAAGGGTCTGTCTAAAAAGAGATCTAACAATTTTAAATATCTTTTCCTCTAACATGGGAGAGGCCAAATATATAAACCAGTTAATAACAAAATCAAAGAAACATATTAAAAATAGGGGCACCTGGGTGGCTCAGTGGGTTGGAGCCTCTGCCTTCAGCTCGGGTCATGGTCCCAGGGTCCTGGGATCAGGCCCCGCATCGGGCTCTCTGCTCAGTGGGGAGCCTGCTTCCTCCTCTCTCTCTCTGCCTGCCTCTCTGCTTACCTGGGATCTCCGTCTTTCAAATAAATAAATAAATAAATAAATATTTTTAAAAATAATAATACAATAATAGTAGGGGACTTTAACACCCCCCTCACTGAAATGGACAGATCATCTAAGCAAAAGATCAACAAGGAAATAAAGGTTTTAAATGACACACTGGACAAGATGGACATCACAGATATATTCAGAACATTCCATCCCACAGAATACACATTCTTCTCTAGTGCACATGGAACATTCTGCAGAATAGATCACATCCTGGGTCACAAATCAGGTCTCAACCAGTACCAAAAGATTGGGATCATTCCCTGCTTATTTTCAGACCACAATGCTTTGAAACTAGAAGTCAACCACAAGAGGAAAGTTAAAAAGAACTCAAATACATGGAGGCTAAAGAGCATCCTACTAAAGAATGACTGGGGCGATGAGGAAATTAAATAAGAATTTTTAAAAATTGATGGAAACAAATGAAAATGAAAACACACTTGTTCAAAATCTTTGGGACACAGCAAAGGCAGTCCTGAGAGGAAAGTATATACAATATAAGTCTTTCTCAAGAAACAAGAAAGGTCTCAAGTACACAACCTAACCCCACACCTAGAGGAGCTGGAGAAAGAACAGTAAAGAAAGCCTAAATCCAGCAGGAGAGGAGAAATAATAAAGATCAGAGCAGAAATCAATGAAATAGAAATGAACAACAACAACAACAAAAAACAGTAGAACAAATCAACAAAAGTAGGAGGTGGTTCTTTGAAACAATTAATAAGATTGATAAACCCCTGGCCAGACTTATCAAAAAGAAAAGAGAAAGGGCCCGAATTAATAAAATCATGAATGAAAGGGGAGAGATCACACCAACACCAAAGAAATACTAACAATTATAAGAACATATTATGAGCAAGTATACACTAGCAAATTTGACAATCTGGAAGAAATGGATGCATTCCTAGAGACCTATAAACTACCAAAATTGAACCAGGAAGAAATGGAATACCTGAACAGACCCGTAACCAATAAGGAGATTGAAGCAATAATCAAAAATCTCCCAACAAACAAGAGCCCAGGGCCAGATGGCCTCCCAGGGGAATGCTACCAAACAGTTAAAGAAGAATTAATACCTATTCTCCTGAAAGTATTCAAAAAAAAAAAAAAAGAAAGAAAGAAAGAAAAGAAAAGAAATGGAAGGAAAACTTCCAAACTCATTTCATAAGGCCGGTATTACTTTGATCCCCAAACCAGACAAAGACCCCATCAAAAAAGAAGAATTACAGACCAATATCCTTGATGAACACGGTGGCAAAAATTCTCACCAAAATACTAGCCAGTAGGATACAACAGTACGTTAAAGATTTTATTTATTTATTTGACAGACAGAGATCACAAGTAGGCAGAGAGGCAGGCAGAGAGAGAGGGGGAAGCAGGCTCCCTGCTGAACAGAGATCATGACCTGAGCTGAAGGCAGAGGCTTAACCCACTGAGCCACCCAGGTGCTCCCCAACAGTACATTAAAAGGATTATTCACCACAACCAAGTGGGATTTATTCCTGGGCTGCAAGGTTGGCTCAACATCCACAAATCAATATGATACAATACATTAATAAAAGAAAGAACAAGAACCATATGATACTCTCAACAGATGCTAAAAAAGCATCTGACAAAGTACAGCATCCTTTCTTGATCAAAACTCTTCACAGTGTAGGGATAGATATCATCAAAGCCATCTATGAAAAACCCACCGCAAATATCATTCTCAATGGGGAAAAACTGAGAGATTTCCCCCTAAGGTCAGGAACATGGCAGAGCTGTCCACTATCACCCCTGCTATTCAACACAATACTGGAAGTCCTAGCCTCAGCAATCAGACAACTAAAAGAAATAAAAGGCAAACAAGAAGTCAAACTCTTACTTTTTACAGATGATACTTCATGTGAAAAACCCAAAAGACTCCACTCCAAAACTGCTAGAACTCATACAGGAATTCAGTAAAGTGTCAGGATATAAAATCAATGCACAGAAATTAGTTGCATTTCTATACACCAACAGCAAGACAGAAGAAAGAGAAATTAAGGAGTCGATCCCATTTACAATGGCACCCAAAACCACAAGATACCTAGAAATAAACCTAACCAAAGAGGCAAAGAATCTATACTCAGAAAACTATAAAGTACTCATGAAAGAAATGGAGGAAGACACAAAGAAATGGAAAAAATATTCCATGCTCATGGATTAGAAGAACAAATATTGTGAAAATGTCTATGCTACATAAAGCAATCTACACATTTAATGCAATCCCTATCAAAATACCATCAATTTTTTTCAAAGAAATGGAACAAATAATCCTAAAATTTATATGGAACAAGAAAAGACCCTGATTAACCAGAGGAATGTTGAAAAAGAAAACCAAAGTTGGCAGCATCACAGTGCTGGACTTCAAGCTTTATTACAAAGCTGTAGTCATTATCAAGACAGTATGGTACTGGCACAAAAACAGACATATAGATCAATGGTACAGAATAGACTGCCCAGAAATGGACCCTCAACTCTATGGTCAACTAATCTTCGACAAAGCAGGAAAGAATATCCAATGCAAAAAGTCTCTTCAGCAAATGGTTTTGGGAAAATTGGACAGCCACATGCAGAAGAATGAAACTGGACCATTCCCTTACACGACACACGAAAATAGACTCAAAATGGATGAACGACCCCAATGTGAGACAGGAATCCATCCAAATCCTTGAGAACACGGGCAGCAACCTCTTTGACCTCAGCCATAGCAACTTCTTCCCAGAAACATCGCCAAAAGCAAGGGAAGCAAGGGCAAAAATGGGGACTTCATCAAGATCAAAAGCTTTTGTACAGCAAAGGAAACAGTCAACAAAACCAAAAGAGAACCAATGAAATAGGAGAAGATATTTTCAAATGACATATCATATACAGGGCTAGTATCCAACATCTATAAAAACTTATCAAACTCAACACCCAAAGAACAAATAATCCAATCAAGAAATGGACAGGAAAAAAAAGAAATGGGCAGAATACTGAGTAAACAAGTTAGAGTTTTTATTATTTGTTTGTTTTTTAAGCACTTTAAAGATGGTACTTT
Source organism: Neogale vison (assembly GCF_020171115.1). Lineage (NCBI taxonomy): Eukaryota > Metazoa > Chordata > Mammalia > Carnivora > Mustelidae > Neogale > Neogale vison. The sequence goes on from NC_058105.1 coordinate 96,285,247, forward strand.
GTGTTCTGACTTGGCATGATTTCTGATGAGGTAGGAATTACAGTCGACTTCTCATCAAAAACCATGCCAAGTCAGAAGTAAGGTGCCATCTTTAAACTGCTTAAAAAACAAAGAAACAAAAAAAAACCCTAACTTATTTACCTAAAATTCTATACCCAGCTAAATATTTTTTCAAAAGTGGGGCAGGGCACCTAGGTGGCTCAGTGGGTTAAATATCGGGTCATGATCCCGGGGCCCTGGGATCGGGCACCTCTTTGGGCTCCCTGCTCAGTGGGAAGTCTGCTTCTCCCTCTGCCTGCTATTACCCTTACTTGTGCTCTCTTTCAAATAAATAAATAAATAAGTAAAATATTTAAATAAATAAATAGATAGATAAATAAAAGTGGGGCACCTGGCTGGGTCAGTAGGTAGAGCATCTGATTCTTGAGCTTGGGGTGGTGAGTTAAAGCCCCACACTGGGTGTAGAGATCACTTTATATCTATATATGCATATATAATTTTTTTTAGATTTTTTTATTTCTTTATTTAACAGAGAGAGAGATCACAAGTAGGCAGAGAGGCAGGCAGAGAGAGAGGGGGAAGCAGGCTCCCCAATGAGCAGAGAGCCCGATGCGGGGCTAGATCCCAGGACCCCAAGATCATGACCTGAACTGAAGGCAGAGGCTTAACCCGCTGAGCCACCCAGGCGCCCTATTTTTTTTTTTTTTAAGTATAAAGAGAATTAGGAAAATAATTTTTAAAAATCACTTATTCTGATTTGGCATTTTGACTTTTTAAAATGCAAGAAAGGTGAATATGTGAGGTGATGGAAATATTAATAAACTTAATGGGAAGAATCTGTTCACAATGTATATTCAATCATATTGTTCACTTTATCTTACTATTTTACTTATCAAGTATACCTCAATAAAGCCGAAAGAAAAAGAAATGCAACAAACATACTTTCATTTAAATACATACATAGAGAGAGAGAAGTAGTCTCTCAAAGACAAAAATGAGAGAATTCATTGCCAGCAAAGCTGCACCATAAGAAATGGGATAGACAAAAAGAATTTGGGGGCACCTGGGTGGCTCAATCGGTTAAGCATCTGTCTTCTTCGGCTCAGTTCATGGTCTCAGGGTCCTGGAATGGAGTCCTGAGTTGGGCTCCCTGCTCAACGAGGAGTCTGCTTCTCCCTCTCCCTCTGTGCTCTCTCTCTCTCTGTCCCTCCTCTGCTCTTGCTCTCTCTCAAATAAATAAAATCTTTAAGGAGAAAAAAAAAGAAATATGGTAGCAGACCCTTGGATCTACACAAATAAAGGAAGAAGGCTAGAAATGAAACAAATGAAGGCAAATAAATATTCATTTAATTTGGGGGGATTGCTCTTAATGATAAATGTCTAGGGGCACCTGGGTGGCTCAGTGGGTTAAAGCCTCTGCCTTCTGCCCAGGTCATGATCCCAGGGTCCTGGGATTGAGCCCCGCATCAGGCTCTCTGCTTAGCGGGGAGCCTGCTTCCTCCTCTCTCTGCCTGCCTCTCTACCTACTTGTGATCTCTGTCTGTCAAATAAATAAAATCTTAAAAAAAAAAAAAAAGATAAATGTCCAAGTCAGTGTGGCTGCTATGCTGATAGCAATGCATTATGTGTTTATAGCTTATACAAAAATAAAATGGAGACACCTGGGTGGCTCAGTGGGTTAAGCATCTGCCTTTGGCTCGGGTCCTGATCGGGTTCCTGGGATCTCATGCATTGGGCTCCTCACTCAGTGGGAAGCCTACTTGTCTCTCTCTCTCTCTGCCCCTCCACCCACTCGTGCTTGCCCCCCACCAAATAATAAAATCTTTTAAAAAGGAACAACAAAACGGGGCACCCAGGGTGGCTCAGTGGGTTAAGTGTTTGCCTTGGTGCAAGTCATGATCCCAGGGTCCTGGGACTGAGTCCCACCTTGGGCTCCTTGCTCAACAGGGAGCCTGCTTCTCCCTCTGCTTGTTGCTACCCTTCTTGTGCTCTCTCTCTTACAAATAAATAAATAAAATCTTAAAAAAAAAAAACAGTAAAATGTAAGATGGGGTGAGGCATTGGTAGTAGGCTCTTATACAGTCTTTCCATGTGAAATGGTACATTATTTGAAGGTAAATGCTAATTACTGCAAACCCTAAGGCAACTGTTAAAAAAAATTTTTTTTACAGCATTAAATGGTTTAACATGCTGTCCTGGATTCTTGAGGTTGTCAGTCAGCAACTTAACACTATTCCCTCTTCTGTGCTCTCCCAAGTATGGCCCCATCCAGAGGCCAGGGAACTACATTTTCCATCATTCCATGCCAAATGGGTTGCTAATTAGATTCTACCCAGTAATCTATCATTACTCACAGTATTAATGTTCTATCAAGTCACTGTGAATACCTGAGTTAGTGGATACTGACCCACTGCTCCCAGTGGAAATACTGGTTTAGGTTCTGGAAGAGTCTTTGAGCAAAACATTTTTGAGAACTGATCAATACATAACCTTGTTTTATGTGTGTTTCTGTTGAAAAATACCTTATTTAATATATATCATTGATTCGTTAGCATTGAATTAATGGTCAACAGCCCTATGAATCTGGCCTAAATGAAACTTATCCAACACACGTATCTTCTCCATAAGGCACATCACAGCCTCTTTGGCACTACATTTGGAGGCCATTTGAAGTAGCAAAGTCACCAAAAAAAGCACAAAAATGTGACAAACACAACTTTAACTAAACCACAAACAGGACACTAGTTTACAGTTTGAGAACAGAAACAAGATGTCAGAGCTTCACCTTGCTATAGCCCCCCTACCTTGGAAAAGGGGCACTGGGTGACTCAACTTTCTTGCTCATCTGTACAAGTCCGTGAATCACCGTGAACAGACCCTGAGTATTGATTTGGGGGTTATGCATAAATTTTAGCAAGGCAGCAAACCTGCAAATAGGGAACCCACAGATAACAAGCATCTCCTGTTTTTGCACAAGACTCAGAAGGCCAAAGGGAGACAAAAAGCCGTAATCATTACTGCTTGTCCCCAAACAGCAGGCAGACACAAAGGGCAGAGCAAGTGGACATTTTCGGGGCCACCGCCAGGCACTTCCCTGAGAATCACCTACCTTGGTGTTGCAGACAGGTGCGCCCGCTCACCGCACTTTCTCATGCTCTGGAAGTTCGAGGAAATCTAAGAGCTGGTATCCGGTTTGCTCTTCCAACTCTGCCAACTGTTTTGTAAGCGCCTCATCTCCAGAATGAAATCCGTTTCCATCTGAAATGGAGAGTGCCATCTGCTTTCCTGGCCAAACCCTGACTAATACACATTCTCTTTAAAAACCTACAGCTCGGAGGAAAATCGGAATACATCTGAAACGCCCAACTACGTGCAACTTGTCACAGCTAGGGATTTGCCAGTAAGGCTGGGCGTGACCTAATTCAAACTCAAGGGCTTTGCAAGTCACTTCAGCCTCCTCCTCCAGGAGAGGTGTGTGACAAGAGAAGTGCTTTGTCTTCAAAAGTGCTGTCCCACTTCCTATTTATACTTTCCTGGGTAAACCCTTCTCTGAGGCCACTAAGACACCACTACAAGGATTTATGGGCCAGTGACTTATGAAAGCAGCACCTTCCAGGAGGGACCAGTGAAGGCAGTGGGGGAAAGCAGGAGAGCAAGGTGACCACCCAGCCTGGTCTAACTCTGCCCATGGGGGGGAGGAGGAGGGGCTGGGGGGAGGCACTGGTATGTAAATTACGCTTTGGTGTTCCTCCTGCCTCCAGGCAGGGGAGCTGATGTTGCACACTCCAAATTCCCAGGTGTGGGCAGAGCACCTCCTGCAGTCCCAGGACCAGCCTCTGAAGAGGCTCTCACAGGGCCACCTGTTTGTTAAGTTAGCAGCAAAGGCAACGAAGTTAGAGAAGAGGCACCTAGAAACTATGAAAAGGATCCAAAAAGAGCTGTGGGGAGGGGTGCCTGGGTGGCTCAGTGGGTTAAGCCTCTGCCTTTGGCTCAGGTCATGATCCCAGGGTCCTGGGATCAAGCCCCGCATCAGGGCTCTCTGCTTGGCAGGGAGCCTGCTTCCTTCTCTCTCTCTCTGCCTGCCACTCTGCCTACTTGTGATCTCTATCTGTCAAATAAATAAATAAATCTTAAAAAAAAAGAGAGAGAGAGAGAGAGAGCTGTGGGGAAAACCCACGGTGTCTGCCCCATTCTTTCTTTCATGAAATGGAGAAGTCAAGACAGCTGGGTGATTAAGCCCCAACACTCCTAGAGTTCAAATCCCAGCTGCGGCAGATGCTGAACTGACCCCTAATATCCATTCTTTTTAATACAAAAGTTCTGATTGTCAGCTACGCTGTGGCTGGGCATAAAAGCCAGATTGCCCAGCCTCCCTAAAAGCCATGTGTGTCCAGTGTGAGGTGAGCAGTAGTTTGGGGTGCGACTTCCATGAAGTATCTTTAAATGCAGGGAAGCCCTTCTTTGACTTCTTTGACCTTGTTCTTCTTTGTGGTGTTTGTTTTTTTTTTTTTTTTTTTTTTTTTGGTAAGTAGGCTCTACTCCCAATGTGGGCCTGGAACTCGTAATCCTGAGATGGAGTCGCATAGCTCTACCAAGTGAGGAGCAGCCAGATACCCCAACCCTCCTTCCTTCTGTTGCCTGAAGCATAGTCCTGAAGGCTGGTGCGCAAGCAGCCATTTTGAGCCATGACGTGGAGACAGAGTTGCCAGATTGAGCAAATTAAAATATTTTATTTTATTTTTTATTTTTATTTTTAGTGATTTTATTTATTTTGCGTGCCTAGGTGGCTCAGTCAGTTAAGTGGCTGCCTTCAGCTCAGGTGGTGATCCCAGGGTCCTAGGATCAAGTCCCACATCGGGCTCTCTACTCAGCAGGAGCTGCTTTTCCCTCCCCCTGTTTTTACTCTCTCTCTGTCAAATAAATAAATAAAATCTTTAAAAAAAAAAAAAAAGAAAGAAAAGAAAAGATTTTATTTGTCAGAGAGAACACAAGCAGGGGAAACAGCAGGCAGAGGGAGAAGCAGGCCAGGACTCTGGGATCACAACCTGAGCCGAAGGCAGCCGCTTAACTGACTGAGCCCCCCCGGCGTCCCTAAAATATTTTATTTTAAATTAATATTTATTGTTAAAAGAATGTCAAGACCTTAATTTTAGTGTTTCATTTAATGATTTAATATGGTATAGCACAGACTTATAAAAAAAATTCATCGTTTGAAATTATAGTTTGTTTTTTTTTTAAGATTTTTGTTTATTTATTTAACAGAGAGATTCACAGAGAGAGAAGAAACACAAGCAGGGGGAGTGGGAGGGGGAGAGACAGGCTTCCCACTGAGCAAGGAGCCCAATGCGGGGCTCGATCCCAGGACCCTGGGCAGACGCTTAGCGACTGAGCCACCCAGGCACCCCTGAAATTACAGTTTAACTGGGTATCCTGTATCTTATCTGGCAACCCAAGGCAGAAACCGTATGTCAGAGAAAGCACAGTAACAAGATAGTGGAAATCTACGTCAACTATGAAGCCACCATGCCAGAGTTAGACTGCTTACCTCCAAACTTCGTGTAAGAAAGAATATTTATCTTGGGGCGCCTGGCTGGCTCAGTCGGTAGAAGACGTGACGCTTGATCTCAGGGTTATGAGTTCGAGCACCACACTGGGTGGAGATCTTGCTTAAAAAAATAAATAAAACAAAATGAAAAATAAAAGTCTGAAGCAATATGGCATTTGGTACAGCTTGGTACTGAACTGTTAAAAAAAGAAGAAAGAATATCTTGTCTAAGTCAATATCCCCACCCCACCCCTCCGCAGCTGAACCCAATCCAATATCACTGGCCTTGCCACTAACTTGTTAGGTGACCCTGGGAAAGTAACCTAACCTCAAGAAAGTAACCTAACCTCACCTACCCGAACTATCCATTCAGTGGGGGTGGTGATGATAATCCACTCCGCAGGAGACTGTTATGAAGGTGAAATGTTGCCAGCATTTCCAGTGGCTAGATAGGGCTGGCAGCGTGCAGGAAAAGTGAGGTGGTATTGATTCAGTGGGCTCCGTCTCTCACTTGTAAATCAACCCCAGTCCTCCTTCCCTCCCCAGGCAAAATCCCTGCCCCCAGTCTGGCCTTGCATCTTGCCCTGGAAGACCACATTCTACCTCCTGATTTACAGAAACTGCCCCTGGGCATCGCTATTGGAACCCGTAGGCAGTGGCTTCTGAATCTATTTCCTCTCAGTCATTTTTCTAGGGCTTGCCAAAAAATAAATAAATAAATAAATAAATAAATAAAAAGTACAAAGAAACTGTGACTGAACGTGCAACCCCAAGTCTAGAACAGATAATTCTTTCTATCTTTGCTTGGAATTAGACACAAGAGGGAAACCGCCCGTTGTGTTCTCACCTTCCCTCTAAATTTAGAAATCTGAAAACATTGTTCATTATGCCAGATACTTGGTGCCTTCCTTGTGGGCCTGGAGGTTGAGAACAGAATCGCGACACTTCCTTGCCTGAGAAGAGTGTATGGAACGTTAGACAGCAATCTTTGGGGACACAAGTACTCTGGGGGCCAGATTCTGCCTGCGGAAGAACCAGCTGAACCAGGGTAGGATCTCAGGCCTTGCTCAGTCCCTCCGGCAGACTGCAGGTGTCCATTTCCAGCATTCCAATGGGTCTGGTACTGTTCCATTTGAAGTCAAGCGAATTCTGCCCCAAAGGCAAGGGGAGAGCCCACCCAGGTCTGGGTGGGCTGAAATCTACAACTTGTAGATTTCCTCCTGTCAGCGTATTCTAATGGCCTGATTAGCAATTCTATTGTATTTAATTTGCACCCAGGGTAATTCACTGTCAGCCAGAAGAGCCATCAGCATGAAAAATGGCACCAAAATTAAAAACCAATAGTCAAATTTCAGTTGGAATGAGCTCTCTTGGCATAATGATGAAGCAGGATTGACTGGAGTGGTAGGTCCGGCCCACGAGGTGCGAGCATGTTAGCTGCGAATAGGCTGCCGGGAATTGGAGCCAGCAGCCAAATTAGAAAATTGAGAGAGAAAGATGTGTTGGTCCAGACCAACAGTCAAGCCAAGTGCCTGCTTGCCATCTCTTAGCTCACTGTGGTGGTTTCAAAATATGTCCCCCAATTCTTTGACAGTCTTCCCATCAAAATGTGGGACACTCTAGCCCCTTCCTCGGAAGATGAGCTGGACTTCCAGACTCTCATGGAATGAACAGAATACAGCAGAAGTGATACTTCATGATTTCCAAGACTAGGTCACAAAAAGTAATACAGTTTCTGTCTGGTTCTCTTTCTTGGAAGACCTGAGCTGAGGCAGAAGGGATCCTGCTGCCCTGGTCTACCATGTTGGAAAGGCCATGGGGAGAGGCCACCTAGACATAGTAAGGGAGACCCAGAGAACCCTAGCTGGTCCACCCCTAGCTGTGGGAGTCTTCCCAGCCCAAGGATCAGACGTGTGAGTGAAGAAGTCTGTGATGACTCCGGGCCCAGCAACCGTGTCACTGCAACCTAAGACATCTATAATCAAGAACTGCTTGGCTGAGCCCAGTCACACCCCAGATTTGTGAGCAGCGCACATGATGGTTACGGTTTTAAACCACTGTTCTGCAGTTCTTCATTATGTGGTAAGAGCTAAGCAGAACACCCAGCATCCTTTAGTATTCCTGCCTCTGTCCCCATTGGTTCCTCTTTGTGCCCACAGGAATCCCGTCAAGGGCACCCACCCCACATCCAGCCTGACACCCAGTCTACCCACTGTCTCCATCAGCCCACCCAACACTGAGCAAACAAGCCAGGACTGACAAGAGTAAATCCTACCCCTGCCCCTTTCTGGAATTTTCACCTAACCATGTGTCATGTGGCAAGGACAAGTGTCTCGCCCATTTGGGAGGCATCCCCCAGTTTGGGTAATACTGGGGAAACAAATGGTCTGCCCCCCCCCATTTAGAGAAACTCAGAACTGAGCTCCTCTCCCTGATACCTCCCCCAACCCGAGCAGCCAGGGGGCCCCAAGACTTTGAATCTCAAGAAAATATAATAAAGAGACAGGGACAATGACACCATTCATGGCAACATCATGAGTCCAGCAGAGAAAGTGTCCTACAGCAGTGATGGGTGGGGGATGCTAGCAAGTTAGTCCTTCCCCACCCCCAAGAGTGTTTTTAGTTATGAGTCTTGCTACCCTCCCACAAGTCTGGACTATCTCATGTCTTCCAGAAATCTCTTTCCTATTGAAGTTGGCGATCATTGGTTTCAGTTGCTTGAAACCAAGAAGCCTGACTCAAAGCACCCTCACTCTAGCTGCGCCCAGAATATGAATATAAAATTAGCAAGAGGCACTGAGCTCCTCCAGGCCCCCATCAGGGAGGTCACCAAAGCTACAGGGGTCCAAGACCACGGTGAGCCGTGGTACATATTCCGTTCACCCCACTGGCTTTGGCATAAAAACTAACCAGAGGTAACCTTTGCAAATTATATTCATTAGAGGGTCATACATCATTATGCAGGATTATCCAACATAAAAGTAATGTATTCTATCTAGATTAAACCTTCCTGTTAGTGCACACACAACACACACACAGACCCACACACGCACATTCCTTTGGGGTAGAGGTTAAAGGCCATGGTCCCTTAGCCTCTAGGAGGGTAGCTAAGAGAGTCCAATATTGGTGTCAAAGGCCTGTGGGGCACACACCACACAGTTCCCTCCCTCTTACGACCCAGTGCTTCTAGGCCCAATTTTCAAATGGCAAGTACTTGACTTGTAAATAGCCCCTAGTTAAGGACCACACACAAGCTGATAGATAACCACCCCAGGCTCATCTCTCGGGTGGGAGAGCTTGGGAGCCCATGTTCCACACTGTCCCCTCGATGGAAATGACTCTTTGTTGCTCAGGCTGCCATAACGAAGTCCTACAGACTGGGGGGCTTAAACAAGAGACATTTATTTTCCCACAGTTCTAGAGGCTAGAAGTCCAAGATTAAGGTGTCAGCAGGGTTGGTTTCCCCTGAGGTCTCTCTCCTCGGTTTGCAGAGGGCCACCTTCTCCCTGTATCCCTGCCAGGTCCTCCCTCTGGGTGTGTCCATGTCCTAGTCTCCTCTCCTTATGGGGACACCAGTCAGAATGGATGAGGGGAACACTGATGACCTCATTTTAACTTCATCACCTCCTTATAGACCCCCATCTCCAAATACAGACACATTCGGAGGTCCTAGGGGTTAGGACTTCAACAAATGAATTTGCTGGGGACACAATTCAGCTCCAACAGTTGCCCACAGAGCTACCGGGTCTGCTCAGGCAGCCCTTACTAGAGGTCTTCTAGCAAAACCCTGGTCCCTTCCGCTCTCGAATCTTTGTCTCGTGTTCTTCTAGGAGAACCCAAACTACTACAGTATGGCCACTCCCTCCCTCTTACCCTGGGCCGCTTCCACTGTCCCCTACGCTGGAGTCTTGTCAGGGCAACTCTGGGGTCCCCACAAGGCCTCTCCCCTAAGGTGGGAGCGAGCGCCAGGAAGCTCACAACGCTCAGGGGCTTACACTCCATGGTGGAGAATTCCCGTTTTGTGATAGGTTCCCCCAGCAGCTTTGCTGTTCACGCCTCGGCTGTGATTGGCTGCATGTAAATTAGTGAAGCCTAATCCATTGATCCTAGGTACGATTAGTGTGCACGTGGGACACTTCCCACTCACCCCAGGCAAGCGGTAGGTTTGATATGGGTATGCAAATTAGGCAATCCTAATTTGTTGATGCTGATAAAATTCAGGACCCAGCAGCCTCCCTGTGAGGCGTTGATAAGGTACTGAGGCTGGAACCGGGATTCGGAGTCCCAGTTCACTTGCTCACACGCTCCGGAGAGATGACCATCTCAGCACATTCAGAAGCCAGAACGTGCAGGCTGAGAAATGGTGAAGGAGTCAAGACAGTTAGGAGGCTGGTGGCATTCCCTGCTTTTGTATCACTGGCTTGGGTGTCACGTCGCCCAAGCCTGCTAGTGTGACCCCACTGATGCAACCAAAAGACTCTGTTCCACAACACTACCGCCTCTCTATTGTGTCATGTGATCCAGATTAGAAAATGCGCCCCGCCCCCCCATCAGCTCCTTTGTGTCAAGTTTGCAAAGTGAAGGGAATGGGAGCTGTCCTCATCATCCTCAATATGTTTCTTTATTTTTTTTTTCAATTTTTTTTTAAGCTTTTATTTATCTATGACAGAGAGCGAGAGCGAGAGAGGGAACACAAGCAGGGGGAGATGGAGAGGGAGAAGCAGGCTCCCTGCTCAGCAATACGAGCTGATGCCACTACATTTTGGGAAGGTGTGTCACACAACAGTAATGATCAGGACACCCCTTCGTTTCTAGAAAAAGCGATTCGGGGCTTGATCCCAGGACACTGGTATCATTACCTGAGCTGAAGGCAGACGCCTAACCACCGAGCCACCCAGGCGCCCCTATTTTTTGTTTTTTGGATTTTTTTTTTAGAGATTTATTTATTTTAGGGGCATCTGGATGGCTCAATCAGTTAAGCAAAGCGTCTGATCTCAGGGTCCTGGGATCCAGCTCTCTGCTCATCAGCGAGTCTGCTTCTCCCTCTCCCCCGATCTCTCTCGTTCTCTCTCAAAAATAAATAAATAAATAAATGATTTTTTAAAAGATTTTATTTATTTGAGAGAGAGAGAGCACGAGCAGGAGGGGCAGGGTGGGAGGGAGAGAGAGAATCTCAGACTCCTCGATGAGTACAAGCCCCACCTGGGGCTCGATCTCACAACCCTGAGATCACGACCAGAGCTGAATCCAAGAGACCAGGTTCCACCAACTGCGCCACCCAGGATCCCCTTCACCTTCAATATATTTCTACTTTACTCCAGAGGGCTCAGGATCTGTGCCTCTGGAACGAGAGCCCCAGCCTCTGGTCTCTGTGTCTGATCCTCTCCCAGGTAGCCCTGCACCCCACTTTGATAAACTCTCAGCTGGCAATGCTGGGACAGCCCCGCCTCAGCCGGGGGAGCAGCGTGGGTGAAGTGGGTGAGGAGGGGCCAGATCCTGGCAGGCCTGAATTCACCCCCACCCCAGTGTGGTTTTCAGTTGTGGCTTTTTCTCCAATCCTGACCTTGGCTCCTAGAGGCCCAGGTGTTTTCAATTGCAGTAGTTGGGGTGGGGGCGGGCAGGAGAGGTCCTATTCACACCAGATCTCGAGTGTAGCGGGTGGAGGGGCAGGCTGTCGCCAAGCTGAGCTGAGAGCACTTTGGTGCCTCAGATGGATTTATTCAAAGTTCATAATTACCCTGAAATCTCTTAAAATGAAAACATGATTGAAAAATTAAACCTGGTAAACAAATTAGGCAGAAAACCCCGCATAGCAAATGACAAAATCCAAAGATCCAATCCAGCAAATGAATGGGACTGCGTGGTAACTGGCAGCCGGGGATGCAGGCAGACCCCATGGTCCTGGCAAGGGCGGGACTGGTGTCACTGGCCTTTGTGGGGGGAGGCGGGGCAGCCTGGGCCCCTGGGGCGGTCAGCCCGGTGGCCAGAACCTGGGGAGGGATGGGGTCGGGGGACCCCCGGTCTGCAACAGCTTCGTGGGAAGTGGTCATGGCCTTCGCAGTGCTCAGGAGCCCTGTTCTGGGGAAAGGGGGGAAGCGGTGGGAGGGAGGTGGGTGTGCTGGAGAGACAGGTGGCTGGCGGAGGCCTGGCTGCAGCCCCAGGCTGCATGGCTCTGTCTGCACGTGGGCTTTGGGGAGGGACGGTCTCTGACGCCAGGAGGAGCTTGTTCCATTTTCTGCGCCCCCGCCACCACCTCACCTCTGATTGGGGAACCACTGGGAATTGGGGGGGGGGCTCTGTGCTTGTTCAGACAGGACATGTTTTCTTTGTCTCTCTCTGAGTCAGACCTATTTCTCGAGAACTACTAACCCTCCCCCCCTCCCATTTGGGGCTTTTTCTAGAAACGAAGGGATGTCCTGATCACTACTGTTGTGTGACACACCTTCCCAAAATGTAATGGCATCAAATAGCTGTTTTCTGGTGCTCAGATTCTGTGCACCAGGAATTCACAGGAGACGGCAGGGAGAGCCTGTCTCTGCTGCTGGAGTTGTGGGGTCTTAGCAGGGAAGGCTCCGTGGCTGCGGTGACCAGCCAGCCAGGGGGTTGGAATCATTTGGAGATAGGGATGCTGTTTCAGCTACAGCTACTGCTCAGGACACACATGGGACACATGCATGGGACTTCTCCCCTGGCCTGGGTTTCCTCCCAGCCCGGCAGCCTTGGGGCAGTGAGATGGCCCACAGGACAGCTCAGAGCTTCCAAGAGGAATGTTTCTGTAAAAAGGGTACATGCGGAAACGCCTGGGTAGCTCAGTCAGTTAAGTGTCTGCCTTTGGCTCAGGTTGTGATCCTGGGGTCCTGGGATCAAGTCCCTCATTGAGTCTCCTACTGGGCTGCCTGTTCAGCAGGGCATCTACTTCCCCCTTGTCTCTGCCTCTCCCCCCCTTTCCCCTGCTCATGCTCAAGCATGCACTGGCACACTCTTTCAAATAAATAAGATCTTTTTTTTTTTTTTGAAGGCAAATTCTGCATTGCCTTTTTGATGCGCCACTGGAAGTCATGCAGCACCACTTCGTCACACTCTTTTGGTGGCAAAAATGAGTCACAAGCCCGCCCAGGTTTGGGGGGGTTCCGTGATGTCACCTTGCAGTGGGAGGAGTGTCAAGGAGCTTATGGGACATTGTAAGACCAACATGAGGAGCTTCCTGCCGCTCTGGCTCTTTCTGGCCAAACTGCATCATTCTGTGGACAACAGATCCTCTTTCTTAGGTTCAGACCCCTGGCCCCACTCTTCCCAGGTATAGGAGGGTGGATGGCGGCCTCCAAAAAGCTATGTTTACCTCCTAACCCCTGAAACCTGGAAACGTGAGCTTATTTAGGACAAGAGTCTTTGCAGATATAGCTAAGAATCTGGACAGAAGGTCATCCTGGATGTCCCAAGTGGCCCCTGGATCCAATGACAAGTGTCTTTGTAAGAGACACAGGGAGGAAGGACATTCATGCAGAGAAAAGACCACATGACACTAGAGGCCGAGATAGGAGGGATGCGGCTACGAGCCAAGGAACACTGGGAAAGGAGCCACCAGAAGCCGGAAGACTCGAGGAGGGATCCTCGCCTAGAACCTTCCGAGGGAGCACAGCCCTGCCTGCCACCTCGATTTCAGACCACTGGCCTCCAGAACAGAGACCATCTATTTCTGTCTTTATAAGCCCCCCGGTGTGTGGTAACTTGTTACAGTGGCCCCTGGAAGCTAATACACCATCCATGGAACCTTGGCCAAGTGGCCTTACTTTAGGGAGTCTCTGTGCAATGGGGATAAAAATAGTATCTGCCTCCCAGGGTTGCTGGGCAGATTGGTGAGATCACCTGTGGGAAGTGCTTAGCTCAGCAACTGGCACAACTTGTAGCTTCACTATTAAGAGTCAAGTAGAAGCAGGTGGGGGCCTATTTAAACAAACAAACAAACAAACATTAGAAAGACAATGGAATGAAACAAAGGCAGGTGGGGGCACCTGGCCTGGCTCCACTGGTAGAGCAAAGGACTCTTTGATCTCTGGGTCATGAGTTCGAGCCCCAGGATGGGCATATGAGCCTGCTTTAAAAAAAAAAAAAAAAAAGAAAAAAGAAAAAAAACAGGAAAAAGAAAGAAAGGAAGAAAGAAAGAGAAAGACAGAAAGAAAGAAAGACGGACAGACAAGTGGTAATCTATTCTATTCAACGGCTACCTGCCTATGTCCCTTTTCACATCACCTGCCTCCAACCTTAGACTCTGGACTCATTAGTCGAATTTGCCCATGACCCATGGACCCACCCTTTTGTGACATGGTCTGCCCCATCGGTTCTCTGTCTTCTGATTAGCTCCCCCCTTTTCCCGTCTTTCTCCAACGCTGCTTCTCTGTGACCTTGACATCACGCTCGCTGACACAGGGTCTGCTGCCTGGGGTTCTCTTGGCCTCAGAGATGTCTACACCATCTAAACTCCCCACCTAGACTGGGAAGGTCTGCAGAGCACTAGCTCTGCTTTTCCCTTTCAGCTACCATTTCCATATAGATTAAGAAAGATTGGTCATGAGTTGGCCAGTATCCAGGCAGGGCGGTGGGATCATGGGAGATCGTTATGCTGTTCTTCCTATTTCTGTGTCTGTTTGAAATTGCTCATAACAAAGCCTTATAATAAACATATGGTGACTGTGTAGCGGGTCGGATTCCCTAGGAGGCAGACTCTGAGGTGGAGCTCAAGGTGTGGGATGTTCATTAGGGTGCTCATGGCACCGACCGCTGCAGGAGGGAATTGGGGAGCAGCATGGGGCAGAGGGAGGCGCGACCGACCGCAGCCTCTGTGGTGCTGCCCCTGCACCCCAGGGGAGTCCTGAAGCTGGACCCACCCTCCAAACTGTGTTATTTCCTATTGCTGCTGGAGGAAATCACCACCTGCTCACTGCCTTCCAACACCCGAGGCTTGTTCTTGTACAGTTCTGGAGGTCAGATATCTAAAATCAAGGTGTCAACAGGACTGCCTTCCTTCTGGAGGCTTCAGAAGAGAACCTGTTTTCTTGATTTTTTTCCTAGCTTCCAGAAGCTCCCCTCATTCCCTGACTCTTGGCCCCTCCTTCCATCTTCAGAGACAGCAGGCTTGTGACTCTGACCTCTGGTTCCCTGGTCACATCTTCTGTGACTGATCCTCCTGTCCCTCGTGATTCCATTGGGCCCACCCAGATAATCTAGGACAGCCTCCCCAACTGAAGATCCTTAATTTAATCACAGCCGCAGAGTCCCTTTTACCACGTAAGGTGACAAACATATTCTTGGGTTCCTGGAACAAGGATGTGGACCACTCTTCAGCCTACCACCAACTTGTCCAGAGGTGAGCCCAGGGAACTAGATCTTTTTACCCTCGTATTGAAAGGTCGCTGAAAGATCATGACTTTGACTGAGGCACTCTCTCTGTAGCTGAGGCAACCCCTGCAGATGCTGACAGCCAGAGGCTATCCCTGAAAATGCCCCACACACTGGGACAGCAAGTGCTTTCTTAAAGGATAATCTGGCCAGTGGATCATGGGGTCCACCACAACACTCCACCGCCAGATCCTAGCACAGCAGTGGGCACTAAGTAGGCTCTTCCCCTCGACTTTTGGTGCGTAAGTTGCCACCTAGATGTTCACACTCAGAGGAATCCCCAGAAACGTATCACAATGACAACAGCACCCAGTGATCGAACACATGCTACCTGCCAGGCCCCACACTCATCATGGGACTTGCGTTACCTCCTTGAATGCTTACCCCAGCCTACTACTCTTCCCATCTGTTTGTACAAAGAAGGAAACTGAGGCTTGGGAAGGGGAAATCCTTTGTTCTAAGATCACATGGCCGCGGTAAAGGGAGGACTCAAACCCACATCCTTCTAGCTATCCAGCACCATGACTTAGTCTGGCTGAAGTGACACAGTGGTAGTAGAATGAACTGGACTCCAAGAGATCAAAAGGGTCCCCTCCTATGTCACTAGGCCTTACCGTGTCAGTCTGGGTGTGTCCTCACTTGACCCCGCCATAACCCCTCCATATGGAGAGTGGTCCATCATCCCATCTCCACCCCAGCAGCTGGCATGGAGAGGTGTGCGGAAGTATGGCGACAAGAGATTCTCGCGTATTGCTGGTGGGCGTGTAAAGTGGTAGGGTCACCATAGAAAACAGTATGGACGTGCCTCGAGAGATTAAACATATAATTACTATGTGACCCAGCAATTCCACTCGCAGCTATATGCCCCGAAGAGTCACATGCCGGGGCTCCAACAGAGAGTTGCACACCCACCGCGTGCCCAGCGGCTTTATTCACAACAGGCAAAAAGGGGAGACAACCCAAATGTCCACGGATGGATGAATGGATAAACGAAAGTGGTTTGTCCATCCAAAGGATGTTATTTGGCCTTATAAAGGACTGAAACTCTGACATAGGCTCCAACCTGAGTGAACCTTGAAGACATGCTGCTAAACAGAATAAGTCAGACAACAAAAGACAAGTAGTGTACGATTGTGCTCCAATGAGGTCCTCAGAATAGGTGAACCCATAGAGAAAGTCAATGAGAAGCTACCAAGGGCTGAGGGGGAGTGGGGGTTATTGTTTGACGGGTATGGACTTTATGTTGGGGATGATGAAAAAGTTCTGGAAATAGTGGTGATGATGGCACAACAATGCATGAATTACTTAATGCACTGAATGATACACTTAAAAATGGTTAAAATGACAAATCTGACATTACATATATTTTACCATAAAAACAAGAGGGATTGTGGACGCTGGGACAAAACTCAACACCGTAAACTCTCCTACTACCCCTAACCTCAGAGCGAGTATCCCTGTGGGTCCTTCCTCGTTCATCTCTCCTTTTACTCCCAAGCCTACTTCGCAGGGAATGCAGCAAGATGGCAGAATGCCTGGTCTGTCCTCACCTGCACCCACATTGGCATCCATCTTGGCCACAGCTAGGCCCAAGGCCTCTCGGGCACAGTGGTGCACATCTAGTCAGTTGCTGAAGAGCTAGAGAAATGTATACAGTTGGAACAGATGTGGTAGGCACCTACGCATACGCCCTCAGTACTTGTCTTTCACACCTCCGGCTCTTTGCCTTGGTATTTCCCCCTGGCTACAGGAAAGGCTGGGAGGACCAAGGAGTTAGCACCATTAGGGACGACCCTTAACTAATGACGGATGGGACTGGAGAATAAATCCCCCAGCTCCCTCACCCCTTGGGTAAATTTGACACTCCCAGAGGGCCTGGCAGGACCAAGGTGACTTTCCGTCTGCTTATTACGCACTCACCCTCTGCTGCTTTCTTTCCCTTCTCTGTCTCGTTCCACTGTGCCGCTGCTGGTGTCTCCAGGGATCACCCTCCAGACGAACTCCTTGAACTCACGGTCTCCTTCTGGGGAGCCCAGACTAGGAAAAAGCATAGCTCAGAGACCATATCAGACTTGATCAGACGACATCGCAGAAAACAGATTATTTCTGTGCTTGCTGTGTGAAGCCTGGGCAGAGAACCCATCTTCAACTGCCAGGGGAAGAAAAAAGGTGGGCTTTTTTTTTTCCCCTCCTTCATTCTGTTTCCCCTTCTTTCACTCTTCAACTTCATGTTTGCTCATTCCCCCTGGTGCCCTCCACAGAACCATGTCCATTTGTTCCTGAATTATGTATAATTCTCTGCTTTTCAAGCTTCTGTTCCTTCCCACAGGTTGTTTCCTCTGCTGAAATGACCCTTCCTCCTTTGGCCAACCTGGAAAACTCCTATTTGGCCTTCAGAACCCAGTTCTAACATCACTTTCAGAAGCCTTCCTCGACTCCTCCCATCACCTCTGTGCTGCTTCACCCCGTGTTGTAATTCTCTCTAACAGGATTCTCTCTCCCTCCACCCCATACACAGTGAATTCCTTCATGGAGATCCTGCTGCCTTTTATTTTATTTTATTTTTTGAGAGAGCAAGCAGGAGCAGATGGGAGGGGCATGCAGAGCAGAGAGGCCGCCCAGGACCCTGGGATCATGACCTGAGCCAAAGGCAGACACTTAACTGACTGAGCCTCCCAGGCACCCCAATCCTGCTTCATCCTAACAAGGGCAACGTACAATGTTAGCACACATTGGAAAATCAATATTGAAATTTAGTATTGCTTACTATGTTTTATTCTGCATGAGAATTTTGGAAAGTCGGTATTGAAAAGGGTGATTTTTTTTTTTTTTTGTCAGAGAGAGCGAGCACAGGCAGACAGAGTGGCAGGCAGAGGCAGAGGGAGAAGCAGGCTCCCCGCGGAGCAAGGAGCCCAATGTGGGACTCGATCCCAGGACGCCGGGATCATGACTTAAGCCAAAGGCAGCCGCTTAACCAACTGAGCCACCCAGACATCCCGAAAAGGGTGATACTTTTAAAACCCAAATCACTACTTTGCTCAAAACCCTGCAGTGGCTCCCCATTTTACTCAAAGGAAAAAACCAAGGTCCCTACAATGGCCTCCAAGAGGTTCATATAAGAATTTGCCCCATTCCTTATTTCTCGGCCTTCATAACCTATTCTCTCTCTTCCTTGGCCCCAACCACACCCACCTCCTTGCTGCTCCTGGAATACTGCTGGTGATCCTGTCTCTCCTGTCTTAGGACCTTTGCACTGTCTGTTCCCTCTCACAGGAAGTTTCTTTCCCTAGAAAATTGCCTGGCCTACTCTTTCACCTCCTTTGAGCCTTTGCTTTGATGGTCACCTTCCTGATGAAGCCTCCCTGCGCCCTACAGGGGAGGGAAATCACCCTTCCAGGATGAGCTACCCCTGTAACAAAAGACAGATTAAGAGGAGAAAAAGAGTCAGTTCATGAGACTTACAGCTCCTGTATATATGGGAGAGACCAAACCAAACCAAACCA
Source organism: Neogale vison (assembly GCF_020171115.1). Lineage (NCBI taxonomy): Eukaryota > Metazoa > Chordata > Mammalia > Carnivora > Mustelidae > Neogale > Neogale vison. The sequence continues at coordinate 96,303,691 of NC_058105.1, forward strand.
AACAAAAAAACACAACCCCCAAACCTGACTAACTCCAAACTGGCCCAAGCCACCCCCTTAAATACCATTTCCACCTAAAGATCCAAGAAGATGTTGGGGGAGGGGAGGCCAACTCTGGGAGGTTACCAGAAAAGCACAGTCAAAACACAGTCAACAAGGGTTAAGGTTGCTACGCAGATTTAGGCCAGGGTCTTCTGGGTACAGAGAAGGAACCATCCTTGCAAATGGAGAGTTCCCTTGTACGTGGAAATGTCCCTTTCCAGAGGGTAGCTTTTCAGAGCTTCTACTGCTGTTTCCTACAAATAATCAGCTCAAGATCATTCTCCATGCCAGAGAGACGGATTTGGGGGGAGGGGGAGGGTTGACCTCATCTGCTCCCCTCCCGACCCTGCTGAGTCCAGCCCGCAACCCGCCCCCCCCACCGTCTCCTACTGCCAATCCACCTTCTCCTCCCCTTTTACCTGTTCCCATAATGCTCCTCCCCTTTTAAAGAGATAGGAGAGGTCCATCTGGCTCACCGATTCCGCTCCCAGTGCCTAGACCAGCGCCTAGCAAGCACATGGCGGGCACTTACTAAATATTTGTTGAATAAATAAACCTAGGTTGTCAACCCCACTTGGATTAGGAAAAGCAGGCTTCCCCAAGGTCTGGCCTCCTGCAGGGATAAAAACAGCCACAGCCAGCAATCGTCTGTCTCCCAGGAAAGCTCAGGGTAGTGATCTCCCTTCTGCCCTGGAGGGTCTTCCAGAAATGCTCCTTGATGTCCCCTGCAGCTGCTTCTACTTCACCAGAACATTCTCCCCACCCAGACACCCAGTTGCCCCAGCACATCATCAGGCTGGAACCAGGGCTTGAGCCCTGAGGAGGGGGCCCACAGAGTGCCCCCCCCAACCCCTGTCAGCCCGTGTCGGTGGCCTCTCCTGGAATGTGCCGGAAGGACTGGGTGAGACCTCACCCCCTCAACCACCCACCCCTCTTCTAGTCTGGGGTCCTAGGAGTCCAAAGACCCTGCCGAAGTGCCCAGAGGAGGCAGAGGCGGCGTTCTCGGCCACAATGACACGATGGGTAAGAGTCATCGCTCAGGTTTGGAGGAAAATTCCACAGGTCCCCTGCAATAAGCAGTTACAGGAACTTCTATCCTTTTCAAAGGGAAAGAAGACTCAGAACGATCCCTCCTCCCTTGGCTGGGCCAAGTTCTGGGAGACGCGGCAAGACCTGCATCTAATTAGATACCCAAAGAGGCAGGTGTGATTCACCCGCCCATCATTTACAAGCAGATCAAGATTTCAGGTTTTGCAATCGAGGCTCAAAACGAAACCGTTGGGGTTTCGCAGGCCTGCTGCAGCGCGCCGGCTTCGGCTTCGAACTGGTGATTTAGTAAACAAGCTGGAGGGAAAACCCAGCTCCCCATCAGCAGGCAAGACTCGCCCGGTGCAGGGAGCTGAGGCAGCAGCTCGATAAGACAAGAAAGAAAGCGCTCAGATTTCGAAGTTGCCAGGACTCCAGGGCTGGTGGTGGGGGGTGCAGGGGGAGGGGAGGCGAAAGGATGGGCAGGCAGATCAAAGTGCCCCCTCCGGCCAAACCTGTGGCAAGTGCTTTGATCTCCTAATCACACCTATTTATCCCCGGTCCAGCCTGAAGGGCAAGCCTTTGTGGGCCAGTTGGGCCCCTGGGATCCCTGAGCCCAAAGCCAGACTGGCTCACTGGAAGCCAGGGGAGTGGACACCGCTGGACTGTGACCTCAGAACTTGGCGTGGGAAACGGGAAGTGGCAGCCAGCTGCAGAGGCCAGAGCAGGGACATTCGCGGGGCTTCTGTCCTCAGAGGTCTCCCACTGTGGGAGTTGTGGAGACAGGCAGTGGGGCGAGGCAGGGAGAAGCTGGGTCTCAGGGACCTGCCCTCGGCCACTGCCGGCCACTCCTTCTTTGTGCCCAGAGCTGTTCCTATTAACCCAGGGCTCTACTCTCCGAATGCCCATTTTACAGCCCTGGAGACAGAGGCACACAGAAGTGACGTGAGTCACACAAGGCACTCTGATGTGGACCCTGGGAGCCACAGGCTTCACTACTAAGCCGTGGCCTGCTCGCTCCCTGCTCCCCTCCCCCTCCTTTGCTCAGAGCCCTGAAACAGGGCTGGGGGGGGGCAGATCCAGGACCTCAGTGGCCCTGATCTGGGTCCAATGTCCTCACCCATTTTGCCAGAGGTCTATAACCACCCCCTGCACTGGCACCCCCACGAGGGTGCTTTGAAGCTCTAGAGATGCCAGGAATGTGAACTTGTTAACAACAACAAAACTACAGGGCCCTTGCCAACCGGAGAGGGCATTTTTCTTCCCTTCCCTCTTCTCAGCTCCTCTGGGCTTCCTGGTGAGATCAAAGTGATTAGAGGTGCGGTAGAAAGAGTTTGGGGAGCAGAGCTTTTTGGCAACAGGGGGCTGGGGCCTTTTCCCCCTGGGCTGGAAAGGCCTCTGGAAGGGCCCTCTCCTTAGGGCCTGCAGACAGAGGCCTTTGTCTGATAACTGCAGGGGGCACCACTCACATCAGGCTGAGTGGGAGAAGCTTCTCTAAAAGGCCCTTCTGCCTGGGGAACAGCCCAGCCCTGACCACAGCACCCCTCCAACCCCCGGGGGGAGCAGAAACTGAAAGGCTTGAGGAGTCGGGGAGCCACTGGTTAGGGAAAGGGCAGAGACCAAGAGAGGGGCTCTGGTGAGGCCGGGCCACACAAAGGGGGGGGGGGCAGCTATCACAAAAAAGCTCAGGGAAGCCCCGCCGCCCCGCCCGGGCTGTGGGAGGGAGACCCTGACCACATCAGGGGTGTGTGGCGAGGAAATGAGGCCTCCTCAGGAACGAGCTGCAAATGAGAACCGTATGGAGTTTCGGGAGCCCCGAAGGAACACAGGGAAAGGATACAGTTGCGTCCATGGGAAAGTTATTATCATCTGCGCTGAAGTTAAACATTCAGGAGGGTCTGCTTTCCATCTCTTCTGCCTGGGAGCCTGTGAAGGGGGAGGGGCGGGGGGCTCCTCAGGAGGGCCTGGTGGGTCATGCTTTCCTGAGGGGAGTCAGGGACACAGAGGGGCTGTCGGGGGGCGGCAGGAGCCCGCGGCTATCTTCGTGCTCTTTCTCCAGTGCCCAGGAAGCCATTTGGCCAAGGGCAGGCTCTCTCTGGGGCTGTCAGAGGCTACGATTCACCTCCACAAGTCCCAGGACAGATGGAGGGGAGAGGGAATGAGAGGCCCTGGTCCCTGAAGAGAAAAACAGGGCACGTAGAATTCTGGGAGAGCCACAGGAAGGCAAGGCCTTCGGGCTTCTGGAAAGTTCTCTCTACCTTCCAAATATACCAGGCATGGAATTGAGTCTGGCAGAGAGGGCCTAGAAGGGAGGACCGCCAGCCTCCGTATGCCAGGCCTTCACCGATGTTCACTAGAAACCTCTGGGACTGTAAAACTGCCTCAGAAAACATTTCTCCTGCTGCGGTCGCCCTCAGAGGTCCAGCTAGGCTTTCAGGCTTTGGGAGAACAGGTGTGGGGGGCAGAGGACACAGCAGCCTTGAAGCCTGGGGAAACTGAGCACATTTTCAGGTCTCTTGGAGGACCCCCGCCTCAGAGATGGGTCCCTCCCTGGCCCCCCAAGCCCAGGAATTTTCATTTTCATCCTTTGAGCTTGGAGGGCAGAAGGCTACCTGCTACCTGCTTCACAGCTTCCCCCCTCCCTGCCCCCCAGGACCCATAGCTCCACTGCCTCCTGTTCTGGGTTTATCTCTCAAGAGTAACAACGGAAAAAGGTGATTTTTTTTTTTTTTAAAGATTTTCTTTATTTATTTGTCAGAGAGAGAGGGAGAGAGAGCGAGCACAGGCAGACAGAGAGGCAGGCAGAGGCAGAGGGAGAAGTGGGCTCCCTGCCGAGCAAGGAGCCCGATGTGGGACTCGATCCCAGGACGCTGGGATCATGACCTGAGCCAAAGGCAGCTGCTTAACCAACTGAGCCACCCAGGCGTCCCACAATGGAAAAAGGTGACTTTTAAGACTCCTTTCTCACACACACACGTTTTTTCTGGAGGCAGATCCCTGCCCAGCTGCCTGTGAGGCTCCATGATCCATAAAGCCTGACAATGCCCCACCTCTGGGGATGTCCCAGGCACTCCCCTGCCCACCCCTTGGGGGTGTACAAGAAGGGCCTCCCAGTGCTGCCTGCAGGACCTCAGGCTCCTTCTGTATTTCTGTTTTGCTTTCTTTAACATGGGGTTTCCATCCTCAAGGTCACAAAATGGCTGCTGGAGCTCAACCCGTGAGCATTCCAGGCAGGATAGGTTTAGGAAGAAGGGGAAGGACAGGGACAAAGGGAACTCTCCCCAGCTGAATGAGCCTTTCTGAAGACTTGTTCTTATATATTACCCACCTCCCCTAAGCTTCAGGCAAAGCTGGGGATGTAGTGCTTTAGCTGGGCACAGTGCTGGCCCTAATAAAATCCAAGGAACAGGGGAAGATATTCATGGGTACAGCAGCTCTGTTGTTAAAATATTGAAGTATCTCCATACTGATGATAAATGGCCCTTTCCCCAAGTCTCACCCCCAGTGTCCCTCCTTGTGGTCCAGGACCGTCCTCTGTCTCCCCCTGACTGGACAACAGAAGAGTCAATGCCTGGCCCAGCAGACGGCCTCCGGAACCCCAGCTCAGCATCGGCCTAACACCAGTTGGTTTTGGTCATTACTTATACCACACAGTGGCGAAACATTTCAAAATCACCCTTGGCAGAATGGGTGTCTCATAGGCGGATAGCCTCTGCGAAGGTTACTAGAAGCTGTACGTAAGTGAGAGCTCGAAGGACACAGAGCACAAGACCTGGTCTGGTTTTGAGGACAAGAACTGGGCAGTGAAGGCCCCTGGCCTGGGTCCCGTGCTCTAGAGGCTGCTGTTCTGGCCACACTCCTGCCCTTGAGTCAAGGAGCATGGAGGACCAAAGGGACACTTGCCTGGAGCCCGTTCTCCCCTTCTGGACACAATCTGGAATCCTGGGACCCCGGATTTCTGCTTGGTAGCCCTAAGGGACTGCCCGGGCTTTCTCCCCTTGTGTATCCTCCCAAGAGCCACGTTGCTGCCTGTTCACACCTTTAAGTAGCCAAGAGGTGACTGCTTGCTCTGTGTGTGTGTGTGTGTGTGTGTGTGTGTGAGGGCGGGGGTTGTTGGGAAGGCCGAAAGTGGATAGAGCTGGACCATGGGGGCTGGAGGGTGAGCAGGTATGCACCCCAGGCCCGTCCTCATGTGGGACCGAGCCCCACAGGTGGAAAGGGAAGTAGCAGATGGGGGTGGACCCCACCCCGTCTCCGGAGGAAGAGCCCTGCTCTAGTGGGAGGGAAATCCAGAGCCTGGGGAATGCGCTCATTCCCATTTTCCAGCGGGTGACCAGCAGACTCAATGGCCGTGAGAGGGACCTGACGGGCTCCTTGCTCTTGACCCCAGCACATAGCCCAGCCCCCACTGCTGAGGCCTCCCAGGCACGGCACCCCTGTCTCCCTGCAGCACGCCTCCCTTCTCTGTCTTCCGAGCCAACTCCACTGTGCTGGGCTCCTAGAGACAACAGTCACTGCCCAGACCAGTCACCCACTCCGGCCAGCCTGGGGACCCTGGCTGCAGCAGATGGAGTCACTCCCCTAAAACTCCATGACAAATTCAATGTGTCAGCACCCCAGGCACTCTCTGGGGGAGGGAGTCTCTAATTTTCATGTGTCTCCCAGCAAAACACTCCATGGTTCCTCGTGAGTGAGTAAATGCCTTCTTTCTTCCTTCTTTTCTTTCTGTTTTAATGATTTATTTATTTATTTGAGAGAGCGAGCCAGGGGGAGGGGCAGAGGGAGAGAGAGAGGGAGAGAGAATCTCAAGGAGACCCCCCCCACCCCGAGCCCGGAGCCCGACGTGGGGCTTGATCTCACGACCCCGAGATCATGACCTGAGCCGAAACCAGGAGTCAGACGCTCAACCAACTGAGCCACCCAGGGGCCCCTAAGTAAATGTTTTTTTAGCGCATGTGTGTCCAATGATATTTTCAGTGAAAGATCTCATTTTGCTAACTTTTAAAAAGTGTATTGTAAAACATTTCACGGCTTTGAAGAAATAAGTTTAGGAAAGCAAAAGAAAGAAATAGCACTTTCCGAGACAAGTTTTGCCAACACCCCAAACAAAATCCAGATCCTCTGTTATACTCTCTTGGCATCCAACGTTTTTCCTTTGGAGCGTTTATCTCGCTTTGTAATTGTATGCTTTCTTATAAGGTCATTTGTTTTCTGTCTGAAGCCAGGGATCATGCCTGTTTTATTTTCAAGTGCGTACTCATTGCCTAGCACAGTTTAGGCACTTGATAAATGTGTATAAATGAGTTGCATATATGGTGTATGTGTAAAATGAGTGTATAAATGGAATCAATGAGGTCCAAAAACATGGTTTCATGACTTTGTGTAAGAGTAAGACCAACTTCCACATGCTCTCAAACCAACTCCAGTTGTTGGCTGAGACTCTACCCCCAAAAGAGACGATCCGAAAAGAAGTTGACTTTGCCCTGGGTCCCAAATATGCATCCGAAATCCTCCTGCCCATCCCCCCAGCTCCTGGTCACAACCCATGGAAAGAAATTTTCCTGAGACTGAGTGGCAAGAAAAGAAAACAATTATGCGGGGCGTCTGGGAGGCTCAGTGGGTTAAAGCCTCTGCCTTCAGCTCAGGTCATGGTCCCAGGGTCCTGGGATCGAGCCCCGCATCGGGCTCTCTGCTCAGCAGGGAGCCTGCTTTCCTCTCTCTCTCTCTCTCTCTCTGCCTGCCTCTCTGCCTCCTTGTGATCTCTGTCTGCAAATAAATAAATAAATAAATAAATAAATAAAAAGAATTATGCTCACAGACCGGAAGTGCAGGCAGAGGATACCAGGGACAGCTTGCCTCTGCTTCATGATATTTGCGGCCTCAGTTTCTCTCCCCATGAGCGTCTCCATGTGGACTCTCCATTGGGGCTGGTGGAAACTTGCGCACTGCTGGCTGGCTGAGTTCTCAGGAGAGTATCCCAAGAGTGAGAACCGGCCAGGTGGAACGTGCCTTCTGTAGCCGGTTCTCAGGAGTCACAGCAACATTTCTGTCTCATTCTATTCACAGAGATGATTACAAAGTCCCACCCAGGATGAAGGAGGGGGACTCAGACTCCACTGGAAGGGAGAGTGTCATGGCTCTAAAAAAACAAGGAGGACCCCAAATATTGCCATGGTCTTTCTGTAAAATACAGCACCAGTGAGTAAGTCCTGGGCCTGGTAGCCTCAGATCCCTTCTCCTTCCTCTTCCTCTGCTCTGCCTTGTCTGCTTGTCCCCTGGTGTCCATGGAAGGCACTGGAAAAAGACTGGAAGACAGGAAGAGGAAGAAGTCAGGGAATTTCTCTGCCTTGCTCTTGGCCTCAGTAGCTGGAGCACCTCGGTGGCCGCAGATCCCAGAGGACAGGACCACAGCCACTCCAACTCCTGTCAGCCAACCCACTGCCAGGCGCCCGTGACCTGTCTCTGCCCTACATCCCTCCAGCCTTGGGCAATGGGGGCTTCCTGCACACACTCCTCTACGGGTTGCCCCACTTTTCCTGTTCGGCTTCTCGGTTTCTCCATTGCATGTGTAAACCATTTTGTGTGAGATCCAGCTGCTTGAAACACCTAAAGTAATTTCTAGTTTCTCGACTCGACTTTGACCCCTCTAACTAGCAGGGGCTGGGGAGTGCTCACAGGACAGCTTAGAAGGTTACGGAGTTTGTGTAAGGAGCCCTAGGATCAAGTCTTGTCTTCATCATCAGTTGGAGTCACTTTGAAAAGTTTGTCTTTCTCCTGGATTCTAAAAGAGCAAAATTAAAGGAGTCTTTGGGGCCCCTATGATGGTAGCCAGAATTTCCAGTTTCCTTTTCAGACATGTATAGTAGCTATCTGACTTTGCTAGCTCTTCGCTTTCTCTAGTGTACTTTGGACCCACAGGACCCTCACCCACAGGGCCAGGAACCACAGAGCCAAGAACACCGGCCAGACAATGCATATGGTAGCACACCTCCAAGATGGCCTCCAAAGAGCCCTACTTCCTGTTCTCATACCCTTGTATAGCCCTTCCTTGACCAACAGGACATTGTGGGAATGACCAAGTATGAGTTCTGGGGCTAGATTATCAAAGACATTCTGGCTTCTGCCCCACTCTCTCTCTCAGCCGATCTAGGGCAGGCCAGCTGCTATGCTGTGAGGACGCTCCATGAAGCACCCCACAGAGAGATCCAGATAGTGAAGAACTGAGGCCTCCTGACAATAGTCAATGAGGAACTGAGGCATATTGCCAATGGCCATGTCACTGAGCCGTCTTGGAAGTGGATCCTTTGGCCCCAGTCTTCGGATAACTGTGGCCCCAGACAACATCTTGACTACATAATCTTACGAAAAACTCCCAAGCCAGAACCACCCAGCTAAGCTGCTCCTGAATTCTTGACCCACAGAAACTGCAAGGTAATAAAGGTTTGTTGTTGTTTTAAGACATGAAGCTTGGGTGTGACTTAGGATACAGCGAAAGATGACTAGTAACATTAGACTCTGAGAACAACACCAAGGAGAAAGACAGCTAGAATCCTGTGGGCAAATGAGGTGCTGTTATACCCACCAGGGGAGCTACAGCAAAAAGACTGATGTTGTCGAGTGCTGGTAGAAATATGGAGCAACCAGAACTCTCATATTTTGCTGGTAGGCATGTGAAACCATTAGTCAGTTTCCTATAAAGTATACACTTGTCATATAACCCTGTAAAAGCACTCTTAGAGATTCACCCCAGACAAATGACAACATATAACCATAAAATAGACACATTGTGAACTACCCATATAATGGCATCCTACCCAGGGTGGAAAAGAAAGGAATTAACTATAAAAGAAAATAACTATCCACCAACATGAATAAAACTCAAAATACTTTGTTCAGTAGGATATGATGTGGCCATATGAGCGTATCCTGTATGATCCCATTTATATGAAATACCAGAAAAGACAAAAACTTATCTATAGTGTCGGGGGCCAGGGGCTAGGGGAGGGAATTGAATGCAAAGGGGGCATAGGGAAACTCTGGGGTCATGGAAATGTTCCATGCGTAGGTTGTAGTGGTGATTACATCTGTCAAAACGCATCAATGTATACACTTAAAATGGGTCTTTTTTTTTTTTTTCCAAAGGCAGCAAATCTGCTTTCAAAGCCTGCAGTATGACAGCTTTACAATTTTCTTTCGGTTTTATTTATTTATTTTAGAGAGAAAGTGGCAGAAGGAGCAGAAGGGGAGGAAAGGGGGGAACCAGACTCTCCACTGAGCAGAGAGCCCAATTCGGGGCTCGATCCCAGGACCCTAAGATCAAGACCTGAGCCGAAACCAGGAGTTGGACACTTCACTGACTGAGCTACCCAGGAGCCCCATGGGTCCATTCTATTATATGTAAGTCATATTTCGCTAAGGTTACCTTAAAAAGAATGCAGTGTATGGTTGGATTCTTGCTATAAACAGCACAATCCCACCCATGGGACGTTCTGGAAACAACAGCATGGGTTCCTCCCTCATGACCTGCAAATAGGGCAGCAAGTGCAGGGCTAGCACGTGTGAGAGACCTGAAACTCCACAATCACAGAGATGAGGACACAAGGGGACACCTGTCAGGAAGTGCCCTCTGTCTCTCAGGAAGTACAAGATAGCATTTCCATCCGAAGCAGCAGATGGGAACTGAAATAGGACCGCACTGTGATGTCAGGGACTTATTGTTCTAAAGCTGAATCCAAGATTTTAAAACTATACCCAACTCTATGTCAACCTCTGGTCCATGTGTCTAACAACAGTTGCCGTGGTCCTGGTCACCTGTTGCTGTGTGGACTGTCCAAATCCAGTGGCATAGTACAGTTGTTTATTATTATTATCATTACTTTAAAGATTTTATTTATTCATTTGATACAGAGAGAGAGCATGAGCAGGGGGAGAGGCAGAGGGAGAGGCAGAAGCAGGCCCCAGGACCTACAGATCATGACTCCGAGCTGAAGGCAGACGCTTAACCATCTGAGCCACCCAGGGGCCACTATTATTATTTTTTTTTTCTAGCTCTGTGAGTTGACTGGACCCAGCTGGGGGGTGTTTACTCTGGATCTCTCATGTAGTTGTGGTCAGGTGTTAGCTAGGGCTGGAGTCCTCTAATGGCTTAACTGAGCCAGGCATCCACAATGGTGCGTGCAAACTTGTGTGCGTGTGCGTGTGCGTGCACACACACACGCAGCTGGCAATTAATGTTGGCTCCTGGCTGGGAACTTAACTTCCTTATATGTGACCTTTTGATGTAGGTCGGACTTCTCACAGTATGATAGCTGGGTTCCAAGAGGGAGTATCCCCAAAGCAAGTGTTCTAGTAGGCCAAATCGGATGCTCAACCCACTGAGCCAGCCAGGCACCCCTCCAATATAGACCTTTAAATTGGGCTCGACAACTTTGACCAAGGATGAAGGTTTGAAAGAGTCAGGATTGCACCCGTGGTCAGCCCAGGGGCACGTGGGGCCTTGTGATATATACACTTAGCAGTGTGAGGAGTTACAGATGTTTGTGTCCCCAAATACAGATGTTTGTGTTCCTCTGTAGCCCTTAGAGCACTCAGGAGTATCTCTCCCACTCCAAGACTCCCCTTTGATATTAGCCCTCACCCTTCCCTCCTGATCAACCCAATCCAAAAGATATTGGGCCACACCTGACTCTACATTCTCATCTGCCAGCACCTGAAGCTCCACTTCCTTCCCTGCGGGCATTTACAATGTCTTGTAAAGCTAGGCTGCAGTGCTCTGTTTCACCAATAGGTGGCAACCTAACATGTGTCTCAGGCCTGAATTTCAGGGAAAGGGGATGCAGGATGAGGGTGGGAAGAAGGAACCGCCACAGAGGAAGGATCTAACAACATACTCCTGTGTCCCAGCCTGAATTTTTCAAGTTTGAAATCTTGATTGTTCTTAAATACTCTTTTTATCTGGATAATTCTGGCTTCTTCTCAAACAAAGGACATCTATGGTAGCTGTACAGAACATACCAGAGGGAGTCCTGATAATATAAGATCTCATCCAATATCCTACCCCATTTGGGAACCAGTCAACAAACCATTAAGGACAAGTCACTCTGCCAAGGGAACCCTATTAGGTCTTCAAAGTGGGTCATAATAAGGAAGAACTCAAGTCACTAGTTTCAAGGCACTACCTGGTAACTTTCAAGACATTTACAAAACTGTCAAGGGTCTAATCAACTCAAACATGGCAACCACAGGGCTCAGGTGTGGGGCAGTTGAAGCCCATGATTGCTCTGTGTGTGTGTGTGTGTGTGTGTGTGTTCGAGGGGTGACGGGGAGGGAGCAATGGGGGGAAGGGACAGAGTAGGGAAGCCCAAAAAACTGGTTGTTGGTGTCCACAAGACACACTCAGGCAAAATGTCCCAGAGAAAATGGGCCGGGAGTGGGGGAGGAGACAGACTTGGCTTGAATGGAGGGCACAGACCCTAATTTTGAATTATAAAATGTTACTACCAACAGGAACCCCAGAGACCATCCAGTCCCAGACTAATGACTAGTAGGGCCATCGTCACTAGAGGAGTGCCTGGACTAGGGATGTGTTGTCCTGACTTTTGTGTTAGGGCTCCCTCCAAGTGCTGAGTGAGAATGAGGTAACACAAGCAAAGAAAACAGTCATTAGTCAGAATTTCCAAGAAGCAATAACCTCTCCTCTTTTTTCATTGAGTCCAACTCATTTTGGCAACTCCCTGAGTGAACTTAGGGAGGTTGTTTCTCCTCTCTGAGCCTCGTTTTCTTGTCTTATCAGGCGCTTACTGTCTGCTTTGGTGTTCTTGATGCATTCTATGTGTTAATTCATTTTGTCCCTCGCTACAATTGTATGAGGAAGGTAGGGCTATTACTAACCCCATTTTACAGATGAGGAAACTGAGGTAGAGGTTAGTAACTCGCTCAAGGTCACACAGCTAGTAAGGAGTGGAGTCAGGTTCAATCTGGGCCCATCTGGCTCCAGAGCTGTCCTGCCTCTTAGCTGGTAGGGCTGGACTGGATGGCCTCTGAGGTCTCTTCCAGGGCAGACACATTAAGGTTCTACCCACTTGCTTCCTCTAGGATTGGTCCAAGAGAATCCAGAGTTGAATTCTCTTCAGTAGTGACCGACAAGAGTGACAGAATGCAACCAGAGCCTAAGAAAATCCTCCCCAAATGGCCATGTAGCCTTCTGCTTTTTGGCACATTTGACAACTCTAGACATCATGGGAAAGGCCAGTGGGGACGATCAGAATTCGCGAAGAGAGACAAATGTGGTGGGCAATGGTACAACTTGCCTTTTCCTATCCCTCCATTTCTGCTGTTGTTTCTCTCGGCAGCTGCTCCCATGGACAGAGGGTCCACTTTTCCAAGTGTGATTTTTAAACTGCAACAGAGAGCAAGCAAAATAAACACAGAACGGTCGGCCGAAGGCCCCCACTTTCTATTCCCTGGTTACCAAGTAAAATTAGCTAGCTGGTGGCCAGGGCTGGGAGATTTATTTTGGTCTGAAGTCAACCCACAGATTAACAATATTGGCAAGAACTCTACAGGAGGGGAAAATATTTTGGACAAGGCTGCATATGTTTGCAGATACATCCATCCCCCTCTGTGCAGTGGCCAAGGTTAAAGAGAATGGGAGTCAGGAGCAGGCCGCGTGGTCGCCTTTCTGTGAAGAGTCGCCTTCCCCTGCACGAGGCCAGCTCACGGCCCCCGCGAGCAATTGCACAGGGCGGAGGGAAGGTGCACGGGCAAGCGCACGCCCCATCTGGTAGGAGATGGGCTTGCTCATCTTTTCTTTCCTCCTTTCCTTCCAAGACCCACATTCCATTCTGAGGGTAATTCTCAGGCAACAGCTATTTCCGGATTCTCAAGGACTAACCGAGGGTAGTGTCAAAAAAAAAAAAAAAATCCAAAACGGGAAATGGGCAACAGAGATTTTTGCGTGTTGTTTCAGCTCTCGGTGCTGGGCTGGTACCTCTGACTGATTTCCTATTGATCAGACTATTGGCCAGTTACATGGGTGCAGAGCTGGGTTAACGATCAGATTTTTTTAAAAAAGGTTTTATTTATTTATTTGACAGAGAGCATAAGCAGGGGGAGCGGCAGGCAGAGGCAGAGGGAGAAGCAGGCTCACTGTTGAGCAAGGAGCCCAATGTGGGGCTCGATCCCAGGATGCTGGGACCATGACCTGAGCTGAAGGCAGACGCTTAACCCACTGAGCCACCCAGGTGCCCAACTTTCAGATTTTTGTCTGGTAGCGATGCAAGTATTTCTAACTGAGCTATCTCACTCTAAATGTTTTCTATTAAATTGACTATAAATACCCGGCTCCTTTCATTCTCATTAGAACTGGCTTTAACATCCTAGAGGTTCCCTCATTAATGAAGGAGCTTAATCAAATCTTTGACAGGCTGTCATTATCTACTGGCACTAGAGTCAAGCTGTCTAACCCTCTGAAACTCCTTTTTTACAACGGAATGCTTCCATCTGTGGACATGACATTTTTCTCTGGCCACCTTGTCATCCCAGCTCAAGCCTGTGGGCCAAAACCCCACACTCCTCAGGGGTGGGCTCCATGTAGCACCGTGACAGTAGGTGGCCACTGGGCCCCCTTCATGGAGATGGGCCTGTCGATGACCCCCTGGCACCCGGCCCTGCTTACTCCACCCACCGTCGGAGTGTGCTGATGCTTTAAGGAACAGCTGCGGGCAGGGAAAAGGATCCAGGACAAACAGGAGTCACGAGCCTTCTAGATGGCTCATGAGCTTGGGCAAAAAAAAGTCATCAATTTTTTTTAGGAAGTTTGCTCATCCACGGAAAGGGAAGTTATTTCTTTTCTTTTTTAAGATTTTCTTTATTTATTTGAGATAGAGAGAGAGAGAGAGAGCACAAGTGAGGCGGGGGGTGGGGAGGTGGGGTTGGGAAGTAGACTCCCGGCTGAGCAGAGAGCCTGATGTGGGGCTCGATCCCAAGATCCGGGATCATGACCTGAGCCGAAGGTGGACGCTTAACCCGCTGAGCCTCCCAGGCGTCCCATGGAAGTCATTCCCGAATTCTGTATTGCACAGGGGGTTCCTAAAGTACTTCTTAAATTTTAACGTGCACAAGAGTCACCTGTGGACCTTCTTAAAATACAGAGTGGGCAGGGGTGCCTGGGTGGTGTGGTCAGTTAAGCATCTGGCTCTTGGTTTGGTCCAGGTCTCAAGATCGAGTCCCACGTCAGGCTCCCGCTCAGTGCAGAGTCTGCTTAAGACTCTCCCTCTGTTCCCAACCCCCAAATAAATAAACAAAATCTTTTTTTTTTTAAAGATTTTATTTATTTATTTTACAGAGAGAAATCACAAGTAGATGGAGAGGCAGGCAGAGAGAGAGGGAAGCAGGCTCCCTGCTGAGCAGAGAGCCTGATGCGGGGCTCGATCCCAGGACCCTGAGATCATGACCTGAGCCGAAGGCAGCGGCTTAACCCACTGAGCCACCCAGGCGCCCCAATAAACAAAATCTTTAAAAAAAAATACAGACTGGGCAGACCTGAAGGGCAGCGGAGGGTCTGCCTTCCTAACAGCCTCACAGGTGATGTTGCTGCTTCCGGTGCAGTCCACGGGCCCCGCTTTGAGGAGCAAGGCTCTGGGGCTTGACGCCCTTTGGGAACCACTGGGCATGACGCCAAATACGCCGAGAGGCCTCAAAGGGATTATGACTTATACTTAGGGCTCTACTGCTACAAGTCAAGGGGCCCTGGACCTGAATGAATCCCAGAACCCAGCACCTCCTAAGCCCACAGCCCACATGGCAGGGTACCCTCAACCCATCACTCGCCCCATCTCCCTTAATCCCCACGATCAGCCTATGAGGAAAGGAACGGCCATAATCCCAGTTTGACCAAAGAGGAAACTGAGGCCCACACCAGTTAGCACTGACTTCCTGAGTTAGGTCTGTCGAACTCTAACTACATCCCCTTTCACACAATTCTACGGGGCTGGGCATCTTGGTCAGAGCTGACCAAGAGTGTTTGAAAGGGGGAAGAGAGAACTTTCCTCCTCACCATGACCCCCCACTCCCACTGCCTTGACGTTGCCTGAACATTCTTCCATCCTCTCCCTCTGCAGCCATCAGAGACAGCCAGGGCAAGATTTTCTATGAATTCCAGAGTAGACCAATGTTTCTTGAGAACCTAAGGTTTGTGTAGCTCAGTTCTGGGCCCTGGAAGGGACTATAGAGAAATTTAAGCAACTGAAACAGCTCCCGGCCCGCCAGGAGGTTACAGTCCAACGGAGGAGCGATTGGATCTCTACATTATGGCAACACAAATTCAAATTGTCTCTGCCTTTTGTTTTGGGAGCTCCTCAACTGCTTGGGGCAGGGCCCCTGTTTATCAGCAGACCTTGTGGTCTGTGAAGATAACCCTTCTGAGCTTTTTTTTTTTTTTAATGGACTGGGAGCAGGGAAGGACAAAGCAGGTGGCAGGGTGGGGAGGGGGAAAGGCTCACGAGGGGCAATTATAGCCTGTTTCAGTTGACAGTGCGTGCTCCCAGGGACCCAGAGACTGGGTGCTCCTTTGCCAAATGTAAATATCAAACCAATAAATGCTAATGTAGCATGAAAAAGTGCTGATTTGGGAGAAAGTTCCAATTCTTTAGAGAGCTTGTCTCAGAAAGCATTTAGGTGTTCCAGCTGCAAGGGAGTGTTGGGGAAGGAATTAAGGGGATGGAATGCGTAGCTTCCTTCTGGGTCTGGGTACTATCCTGGGCACCAGCTCCAGGAAGAGGGAACCAGCAAAGAGAGGCCTGGGCGGTGGGGGCAGGGAGGGGACAACAAACGAGGCAGAACCAGGAAAGGCGGTCAAGTTTCTGAACATCTGGCGCCAGAACAGGGAGGGAGCAAAAGGCCCTGTTTATCAAGATCTCTGTGAACTTGACACCTGCCTTGATGCATGTGCCTTTGCCCAAGATCATTGTCATCCTGTATCAACTTGCCTTGGGGACCCCTTCCTGATTGATGGCTCTGATCTTTCTGTCCCTCACCCTTCTACTTCCATGCCACCAAACACCCACACTTCTAACACATTTATCAGGATACCCCACCCCCCAAAATCCAGAGCCACTTGCAGCCTTGCCCAACACACGCCCACCCCACCCCACCCCCAGACCCTAGGGGAAGTCTGGAGTTCCTTGTGAACTTGACTCAGTGTAAGTGGCAGTTAGGGGACCTGAGGGACAGAGAAAGTGGGGAGGGGGGCTGGGTAGTGCTGGAGAAAAGACGCCGAGTTAGGACCACTGGGTCCCAGGCCTGGCTCTGCTACCTCCTTGACCCCAGCAAAGTTCCCCCACTCTCTGAGCCTTGAAGCCTCCGTTGCTTCCTCTGTAGAATGGGAATAACCGTTCCCACGGGGACAATTAAGTGAGACAAATAGATTCGTGCAAGTGCTTGGTAACCTGCAAATCTAGACAGTCATTAGGGCATGTTTCTCGCAGAGGAGGTTGCCTGGGAGACAAGCCACAGTGGGGCCCTCACCCCAGACGGGCTGTAGCCAGACCCCCTGCATGAATGACATCATGGCCCAAGCTCTGCCAGGCCCCAGGCTCTCTGGTTCTTTTTCTGGCCCTGGGACACTGAGCAAACACCTTAAGCCTCCTTACTGCGCTGCTGCCTCCCAGCATTCAGAGGGAAAGAACATTCCGAGAGCAAACCACTCACCCGCACACCCCCTCCTCCCGTCTAATCTAATCTGGCCGTCTAATCTGGTCAAATTTCTATCGAAATCTTTTTCAGACCTGCGGGTCTCCTTCCCTTCCATCCCCTTTCCAGGGCTGCGGCCTTGTTTCAGATCCTAGTCTTCCCGTTTCTGCTGTTTTCTGTCTACCCAGTTCGGTCTTCTTCCTCCCCGCTGCCTCAGTTACGCCCCAGCCCTGTAATTCAGCATTAACCCTGTGATCCCCGGGGTGCCTGGGTGGCTCAGTCATTAAGTATCTGTCTTTGGGGCTCGGGTCATGATCCCAGCGTCCCAGGATTGAGCCCCACATTGGGCTCTCTCTTGGTGGGGAGTCTGCTTCTCCCCTTCCCACTCCTCCTGCTTATGTTCCCTCTCTGTCTGTCTCTCTCTGTGTGTCAGATAAATAAATAAAATCTTTAAAAACCAAAACAAATAAACAAAAAAAACCTGTGTTCCAGCCTCATCTGGCCCGGCACTCACAGCCCTGCCCTACCCCCTTGCAGGCCCCAGAACGAGAACCACACCTTCCCACCTCAGGGCCTTTGCACCTGGCTACTTAACCAGAACAGCAATGCTGACTTGTGCTCTTTGGCCCAGCTGGAGCACTGGGCCCCTCCACTACCGCTCAGCAGGATGTGAGCTCCTTCCCAGACACTGTCTTCCCTCTCCAGGCCTGCTTGGCTCTTGGCCTTGTGGGATGGTTATTTGGGTTTCCCTGAATGTGAACTCCCTTAGAATGAACTCAGAAGCCCAAGGTCAAGGTCTGGAAGGAGAGTTTCCAGTAAGGAGAAACAGCTGGGTCCTGAGCCTTAGCAGCTGGATCTCCTTGCCTCTTCCCTTTCCACAGCCTTTGGGATCCTCTTTAAAACCTTGAGGGGCACCTGGGTGGCTCAGTCATTAAGCGTCTGCCTTCAGCTCAGGTCATGATCCCGGGGTCCTGGGATCAGGCCCCACATCGGGCTCCCTCTCCCTCTGCCCACTTGTTCTCTCTCTCTCTTTCAAATAAATAATAAATAAAAATCTTTTAACAAACATACTAACATGATATCACTGAACCTGCAGGTGACTGTTGCCCCCAACTACCATCTCTGGCTTTGGGCTTTGAGTCTTTCCGGCTGAGGCCCCAGACATTGAGGAGCACAAATGTGCTCCATCCCCTACTGTGTTCTGTCTCAGTTCCCAACTCACCAGGTCTGTGAGCGTAATAAGACTGTTGTTAGACGTCACCAAATTTTGGAGCAATTTGTCGCATAGTGATGGTCACTAAAACAACACCACAAAAAGGTGGATGAAAGCCTAGGTCAGCTGGTGGGTTCCCCCTTCCCCAACATGAACAAACCACCACCATTGTATCTCAGCTCTGAAACCAAGGAAACTCTGTACCCCCCCTTATACTGCCACCCCCACTTACCACTGAGAACTGAAACCATATCATTCCCCCTTCCTGTGACTCTTGCCCCCAATACGAACTCCCTTGCATCATCGCTGCCCACATGGAATAAGGCTGGCCTCTAAAACTAATAGGGCGTGGTGGAAATAATGAAGTGAGATTTCCCAGGGTAGGTCAGAAAAGACACCGTGGGTTCTGCCTGGTTCTCTTTTGAATTATTCCCTCATGGGCAGCTACCCTGCCATGAGGCCACTATGTACTCCTAGCAATAGCTAACACCATGTCACCAACCATGTGAGTGAGCCTTTGGAAGTAGGTCTTCTAGCCCCACTCAAGCTTTCGGATGACAGTTGGTAACCTTGGCCAACACCCCAGCTGCAGCCTCATAAGAGACCCCAAGACAGGACCATTCAGCTCAGCCACTCCCAAATTCCTGACCCTCGGCAATTGTGAAATAATAAATGTTTGTTGTTTAAAGTCACTATGTTCGGGGGTTCATTTGTTATTCCCCGTCCCTATGTTAAACAATACTGGGACCCGGCATACTTCCCTGTCCCTGTGTTTGCATAACGCTGAGAACAAGCAAAAATGACTTAGCTGGGACGCCTGGGTGGCTCAGTGGGTTAAGCCGCTGCCTTCGGCTCAGGTCATGATCTCAGGGTCCTGGGATCGAGTCCCACATCGAGCTCTCTGCTCGGCAGGGAGCCTGCTTCCCTCTCTCTCTCTCTCTGCCTGCCTCTCTGTCTACTTGTGATCTCTCTCTGTCAAATAAATAAATAAAATATTTTAAAAAATGACTTAGCTATTTTTCCCTAAGAAATCCTTGCTCCTGGGAGAAAAGACTGAGCCAACTAAAACAGCTTGTTATCAAGAGCAATCGTGGGCCCATCAAAACTCACCGCGAGATTCTCGCCTTGCGTACTATCCAAAACTATCGTCACCAAGTCCCCGTAACCCCAGTTCCTTGCCTTGGAGACCCAACTTCAAAATCACCCAGTCCAGCAACAACAACGAAAAAATCACCCAGCACCAAGTCTCGTCTCTATAATGCTATAAATACCCTTCCCCACATCTCTGCTTGGAGACATTACCAACATTCTGTCAAGGGATACCATTCCTTCCTGAAATAGGTCTAATACACTTATCTTTGCTTGACTGACAGACTTCTCTGATGGTCTTTTTAGGCAGTTGACAATACGGTACACTGCCAGACTAGGGCATCCATGCTTGGATTTTTTGGGTCATCTGTCCCTGCGCTTCCAATATGGTGGCCACTGACCACATGTGGCTTTTTAAATTATATAAACTGAAGTAAAAATTTAAAATTTACTTCCTCAGTCACACCAGTCCCATCACAAGTGCTCAATAGCCACACGGACAGCACAGATATAGAGTTTTTCTATCCTCACAGGACGTCTCAGGCTACCCCTGAGAAAGCTCACAGAAGCAGATGAGTTGGGGGGGGTGGCAGCAAACTGGGGGTGGGCTGCCTCCCAAAGGCAAGCAGACCATCAAGCTTGCTCCTCATGGGCCCAACTAATGCCCATGTTGGCCAGGGGCACGATTCTACCGGGCAGGCCCTATGCGCCACAGGAAGTCACCAAGTTTTAGACCCACAGTACACACAGGCCCACAGATCCCTGGGTCTGTGCGTGATGTCTGCAGAGCAGCCCTGACTCAGCTGGCAAGGAAAAGAGACCATCTCCAATCAACACACAGCCTCCCTCATCAACTCCCCAGCCCGCGGTGGGCCTTGTTTACTTGCTTCAGGTCTGACAGCGCCCTGCAGGTCTTCAGAACCTCCTAGCCAAGTCCCCTGCATCCTGGTGACCCCCGCACCCCCCTCCACGCCCAGGTCAGGGACCTGAGGAGAATTCGAGGAGAAACAATGACTTCAGATACAGCCCTTCCAGAACAAACACTGGGGCCAAAGGGCAATTTGGAGATGACTCAAATCCACAGACTTATTTTACCTTTTCTTTTTTTGGCTTTGAGAATTTTGATTTCTTCCATGGTAACTCTTCCTGGCTGGGGAACATCACTTAAAATAATTCTGTCTTTGAAACTGTGGGAAAAAGTCACCTCCAACCAGGTCCTCACCATGCAAATCAAGGACATTTCAAACTGCTGGCAATCTGCTCTGGGACTTCAAAGGTGTCCAGGTCCAATTACACTTCATGTGGGGTGTGAATTGAGGAGTCTGGGGGAGGTGGCCCCGGGTGGAACGTGTCAGGGTTGATACTGTGGTAATGAACCCAGGCCTTTGTTCCTGGGAGCCCAGCTGCTGACAAGTGGGCTGTTTCCTGAAGGGCGGAGACGTGCAGCATCCCCTACCAGGTGCAGGAAGCAGGGGTAGAGACGGGCTGTCATGAAAAAAAAAAAAAAATCGTTGGTTGGGGGGCTTTTATTTTCCTTCACTTTAAAAAAAATCAAACATTTATGGCAATTTTAAGAGGTGGGAGCTACAGCCAGGGTCAACATCTCAATCTTGTCCTGTTCTAGAAATAGCCTCGCTAGGGGGTCTCACATGATTTGATTGAACTGGGGTCTAGGAAGGGACTCGAGTCTAACTTAGGGCTTTGGTACCACATCGATTTCTGCGGCAGAGTATGTTTGGATGGGTGTTGGGGAGAGCCTAAAAGGAAACTAGATCCTTAGCATTCATTCCCAAACGCTTAATTTTTTTTTTCCTTATTTTGGTTTTGCTAGCTAGTTAAAATAGAACTGACTGGCTGTTACCAGTTTTGGAAACTCAAGCCTCTGTGGGCAAAGTTGATGGCTTAAGGGCATTGAAATATGCTTTGCTCAAGTTCTTCTAGCCCAAAAATCCCCTCGAAAAGACACAGTATATTCAGAAATCTCAGCCAAGACTGCTGGGTAGATTCCTAGCGGGATGTGTGATGGCAATAAATCTGGGGTAAGTGGGAGAAATGAGATCAAAAGCTGGTCTCTCCCACTTGCTAGGACACTTATGCAATTCATTATTTCATGTCCTTGCTTCTTGTTTTTCAAATGCAGATGCCCTGAGAAAGGTAACACATCCAGTCACTAACACCTTAGTGCAAACGTATTCATCAGAAACATTTCAGGGGCGCCTGGGCGGCTCAGTCGGTTGAGCATCCGACTCTTGGCTTTGACTCAGGTCACCACCCCGAGGTCCTGGGATTGAGCCCCATGTTGGGGCTCTGCGCTCAGTGGGAAGTCTGCTTGAGAATTCTCTCTGCCTCTTCCGCTGCCCCTACCCCCTGCACTTAAGCCGCTCTCTCTCAAATAAATAAATTAATTAAAAAAAGAATCATTTGGAATAGCAGAAGAATCTGGGTAAGGCTGTCTGGGAATAGGGACTAAGAAATACAGAGGCTGGAGGCACAGCCCAGAGATAGGCTTTCCCAGGGTGGAACCCTAACAGTAGTATTAGTTTTCGAAGCTCTCCAGATGATGGCCAAGTTGAGAACCTCCAGGACAGAAGATCCAGATGGAAGAGGGGTGAGGACAGAGAGGGAGGGAGTGGACAACACAGAAGAAAAAAACATAGTCCATCTAATGGAAGACCTGGGCTTGCATCCCAGCACCTCCCTTGCTCCCTGTGTGATCCTGGGAGCTTCTTAGACCCTCTGAGCTTCATTTCCTTCGTCTGTTACATGGGAATAATAAGCTTAATGAATCAGTGGCTCTCACACTTGGACCCGTAAGGACATCAGAATCAGCAGGAAGCCTTACTAAA
Source organism: Neogale vison (assembly GCF_020171115.1). Lineage (NCBI taxonomy): Eukaryota > Metazoa > Chordata > Mammalia > Carnivora > Mustelidae > Neogale > Neogale vison. The sequence goes on from NC_058105.1 coordinate 96,325,597, forward strand.
CTACAGATTTCCGCCGGGCCCCACCCCACCCACAAAGATTTGGACACAGTAGGTCCTGCGTGAGTCCTGCAAATTTGCATTCCTTTCTTATTTTTTTTTTCATTCTTTTCATTTTCTTTCTTTCGTTTTCTTTTTTTAAAGATTTATTTATTTGAGAGAGAGCACGCACATAAGGGGAGGGGCAGAGAGTCCACCAAGCCGACTCCACGTTGAGTGCTGAGCCCGATTCGGGGCTCAATCTCACGACCATCATGTTCTGAACCGAAATCAAGAGTTAGACGCTCAACTGACTACACCACCCAGGCACCCCAAGAATTCAGATTTCGTTTTTTAAAAAGATTTTATTTATTTATTTGAGAGAGAGAGAGACAGAGAGAGAGGGAGCACAAGACAGGGGAGGGAGGGTCAGAGGGAGAAGCAGACACCCTGTCAAGCAGGGAACCTGATGTGGGTCTCGATCCCAGGACTCCAGGATCATGATCTGAGCTGAAGGCAGTTGCTTAACCTACTGAGCCACCCAGGTGCCCCAGATTCACATTTCTAATAAGTTCCCAGGAGATACTGGTGCTGCTGGTGCCAGCCCATGCTTTGAGATCCACTGATCTGGTGGGCAGCTGAGCTAGCTATTACTAGTTTACAAATTTAATCCATGACAGTCTTGAAACCACAGGTAACACCCCATTCTCTCTTGAAAGGGCTCAAGAGCCACATAGGAGTTGAATTGCATACAAATATTCACGATGTTTTCCCATTTCGCTAAGATACAGCCCATATTCAAACTGGAGGCCTGAAGCCACCAGCGGTCCATCATGGAGAAGACGGCTCTGGAAGAACTGTGCAAGGCCACAGAGAGGCCACATTTTAAGTTATACCCCTCCCCACCAGAAAACAACAACAAAAACAAAAAAACAAAAACAAAAACAAAAACCCACCCCCAAACCAAAACCAAAAACAAAACCCAAAAAGCCAAAAAGCCAAAACAAAAATAACCATCCTTGCCATATGTCATCCCAAAGAGGCCTGGCCCGGTCTTTCTGGAGCCTGCTGGCTGGGACACTGTCACCAAAAGCAGGTATAACTGATTCAGGCTACTGTGCTCCCTGACGGAATGAGCTTCCTCCCTTTCTGGAGCACAAGCCATACTGTGAAACCACGGTGTGTGTGGGCAGGGGGGCACAATTTCTTCTTTAAAATGCACAAGGGCTTTCAGAGTCTGGAAGAGGGACTGGGGGGCTCCTATCTTAGCTGACTCAGAGCAGGGCTGGCCAAGGTCCGGCTTTGAAGTCGGGAAGATCATCACCTTCCATTCCAGCTACCGATCTCTCCTGCCCTTCTCGTCCCAGAGCCCAGCCTCCTTTTGTTTCCAGCCTGGGCACACTGCCTGTCTCTGCCCCAGACTTTCCCTACTTCCTCCTCTCAGAAGGTGGCCAATTCAAATTTCCAAGGTGTCCTCAGGAAGGTAAAGGAACCTAGTCTTCACATATTTGGGGGTGGCAGGTGGAGGCATGCTCCATGAATCTTGGCATTTCCTGGGGGGAGGGGTCTCCCAAGTGATGGACTCTGACTCAGAGAACCACAGGGGAGGCTACAAGCTCTGGAGGTGTCTCCAGGATCAAAATAAAAGCCAGAGCATGTCAGGTCAGAGCCAGAAGGAGACCTTCCATCAAGAGAAGGGAAATTGAACCAAGAAATGCAAACTCTGTCCGTATGGGTTGCACCTTCCACTTGACATCGCTCACCCGCGAGCCACCAGTCACTGATTAACTAGGCATGATGAGCCTGAGATACATACCAGATACACCAGGGCCTCAGATGGGTGGATGGCAAAATGGATGCATGGAAGGGTGGATGAATGGATGGAAAGACGGAGGAATGGATGGAAAGAAAGATGGACAGATGGATGGATGGATGGATGGATGGGCGGATGAATGGATGGAAAGACGGAGGAATGGATGGAAAGAAAGATGGACAGATGGATGGATGGATGGATGGATGGATGAGTGGGTGGCTGGATAGACGGTGGGTGAACTGGCTTTCACATCTTACCGATGTACTTCTCCTGTAGATATCATAACACACAGACCAGCAGTTCTCAAGCCTTTAGTTCTTGGGACCTCTTATTTATTATTGAGGACTCTAAAAAGCTTTTATTTATATTAACCATATCTGTCAACATTTCCCATATTAACCATGAAAACCAAGACGTTTAAACTATTTATTTATTAATTCATATAAAAATAGCAATAATGAACTTATTATGGGTGGTAAGCAGCCTCTATGAAGGTGCCAAATACCCCCACCCCCACCCCACGTCTGTCCTCCATGCCCAGGGACAATCTCCTCCCCTTGAATGTGATCACTTCCAAAATCAGATAATAAAGACTGTGGCGTCTGTCCTGGGTACTCACTCTCCCTCTGTCTGGGGGAAGCCAGTTGCCATGTCACAGGGCAGCCTGGTGGAGAGGCCCCCATGGCAAGGAACTGAGGCCTGCCAACAGTCACATAGGCAAGCTTGAAGGTGGCTGGCTCTCTCCCCTACCCGGGGGGAGCTTTGATCTGCTCGCAGCCCCGGACCACAGCTCCACTGCAGACCCTGAACCAGAAACCCCCCAGCGGAGCTAGCTGCTCCCCGATTCCAGACCTGCAGAAACCGAGAAATAATAAATGTTTGCTGTCTTCAGCCCCTAAGTGTTGGGGCGATCTGTTTTACAGCAAGAGGTAACTACTACACACACGTGAACATCGATAGCACCACTGAACAAAAAAACAACTCTCTTCTGAAACAGAAGAAAATTTACAGAGAAAAGGGGCATCCTTTTACATTTTTGCAAGCCTCTTTAGTATCTGGCTTAATAGAAGACAGCTGCTTTCTCATAGCTGCCTCGCATTTAATCTGCTAGGATACGTTGCTCTGGTTGCGGTGGAGGAAGAAAATCCAGCCTCGTGGAGTTTTGCGGTTAAAAAAGACAATTGCAAGGGTCTTAGGAGCGGCAGGGATCCTCGGAACAAACTTTGGGAACTGCTGACCTCGGCACTCATGGATTCGAAGGATTCTAACTTTAGGGCCCTCGCCCCCAGCCTTGGTTTCCTGCTTAGGACACGTGCCCATTTCTTCTGGCGCTGGGGTGACCGTGGTACCACCCGGGCGGTCTTGTCACCTGCCGGAAGGGGTAAGGCTGTCCTCTGAGGCCTCACAGTAGATGACCCTGATGAACAAACGCCCCGTCTTGACTGTGTCATGCCCAAGATGTCACACAGAAGGGAAAGGATGCCCCACCTCTGAGAGCTGAGCTTAAGCCTGAGGCATCTGGGACAGAGGACGGAGGAGGGGCCAGTTCCACCCAGTGAGGGCTGCTGGATTCTCTCCCGAGGCACACACTCCCTGGCCCAGCCCCCCCACCCTCCCCAGTTTAAGTCCTGTTTTCAGCGGGAGCCGGTCTAATTTTCGCTGCCTAGTTGGTCAGAGAAATGCACGCAGCTGTAGCAAAGAATAAAAATAGCCTCCTCCGTGACCAGTTTCTTCCCACTTCCCTTTCTCTCTCTCCATACGCGCTCCTCTCTGTGTCCCCACCTTCTGTGGAGGCAGGAAGGTCCCTGGAAGGTGTGAGTATCCCTGAGATATGCCAGGTGCCTGAGTTTCCTTTCCAAGCAGCACGTGCTCTTGGTTCTGTTTCGCTGTGGTCCCTGCAGGTTGGCGCAGGCTTCCCAAGGGATAGGGCGCACGGACGGTCAGATGGGTCCCTGCCTGCCCAGAGTTGCTGCACCTTGCTGGACCGCCTTGTTCTCCCGCAAGCAAGGGCCGCAGACATCAGCATAGGACGCGCCCGCCGGCAGCAATCTAATCTGAGGTGCCCGGTGTCTCCCGGAGCCAGCCGAAAGCCTGCCTGCGAACATTCTGGATCTTCCGGCACCTGAGAGGTTAAACAAGGAACCTTGAGCTGGAAAGAAAACCGACCGGTGCTATGCGCGGAGGCTCCAGGCGGTGTCCCCAGCGGCCCGGGCTTCCTCTGCGCAGGGAGACAGCGTGTCCCAGAGGCGTCGGCAGCTGAAGACGGAATCCGAAAGTGGGCACCGGGTTTTCCAGTTGAGAAGCAAGAGCAGAGACTCAAATCGGCAGCAGCTCAACTCTCCAATTCCGAGGGCTCGCCTGCCCTAGGTGAGGGAGCGTTTCTGAAACCATCTACACCCCTTGCCGCTGGCAAGAGTAAGGAATACGGCCTGGACATCCCCAGCCTCTTCCCCGATCCTGCAGGACCGAAAGGGGACAGAGAACAGGCCCCTCTGTCCTCTCAGGGGCAGCTTGTGGGGTTACGAGCCCGTTGGCCTCTCTGTGCTGCGGTTGGGAAACAGAGAAAACCACTCCAGCGAGGCCGGGTGAACTTATCCAAACCACACAAAAGTTCAAACCGCACAAACGTTGGCTGCCACGGGGTTTGGAGCACAGGGCTGGCTTTATCTGTCCCCCGAGGGCTTCGCCCTGCCTCACAATTGATTAGGGCTCCTGAAAGCCACTGAAAGAGTTTATCTTGTGGAGTCAGCCTCAAGCCCCCTGATGAGCTGGAGCAGGGCCTGGCTTGTTCTGGCCGCCAACCCCAGCCTAGCTTCCACCGAGCCCCACAGCCACCAGGGCCACCTGCCTGGACACCGCTGCCACGGGCACTCCCCATTTTGTGGCGGGAAATAGGATGAGGGAGAATGAGGGGTTTGGCTCTCGGAGGGGGAAAAGCAATCTGTTCACTGAACTAAGAGTAGGGGGGTCTACAAGCCCCCCCCCTACTTTTGTGCCCTTTTCCCTAGTTCTGTCCTCCTCTCCTCCCTCAGGACCCAGCGCCCTTATGCCCGGGTTGCCCCGTCTCCCCAACTTCAGGCTTCGGGCCGCCTGTATTTTGAACTTCTTCCCAAGCAACCCCCAAAGAATTTATATTCTGTCAGTTCTTTTCTCTGGAAACTCTTACACTAATGGGGCTAAGGTCATGGCCATAAGAATGTTATTCAGCCCAGAAAGGGAGATCCTTCAAAGCTGCCTAGAGGTGAGGGGACCGTTTTGTAAATATAAAAGGTTGAACTGGGAAGGGGTAAGGAATTAAGGTGGGCTTTAACACAAACCAATGGAGTTGATCGGGGAGCCAAGGCGCCTGCCTGTAGGGGTGAATCCCGGGGTAGCTGACCTTGCACGCTTACACCAGAAAGCCTGCTGCCTTTCCCAGCTGCCCTTGGGGCCAGTCACTGCTCTAACGGGGGTCAGAGAGGCACAGTTCCCCCTGAATACATAAGAGAATGCTTGCAGCCTCCAAAACCAGGCAAGCCACCCAAATTACCAGAATTCTTTCAGCTGGCTTCTGTCCCAGCCGCTCCAGGTAGAAGAGCCCACTGGGAGCATATAAACTTATGTGGCTGGTCACAAGATTGCCTAGCCATCGAGTCTCCCCCGACAAAAGGGATACCCTTCCCTGAAAAACACCTAACGTACCTAACAGGCTTCACAGTTTACGAAGCCGTAGGCTCCACCAACTCAGCTCATTCCAACAACGACGTGAGCAATGGGGTGTTACCTCTGCAGCAGTTAGAACTTGGTTGCCGGAAACAGAAAACCTCTCCAGCTATTTTAAGCAAGAAGAGATTTAATACAGGAAATTAGGTGCTTACAAAATCCCCGGCAGGGCCAGAGGAGCGGGCTCTAGACTCCCATAACACCACTGAGCTGTGCTACCAAGATTGCTGCCGTTCCTGCCGCCGCCGCTGCTGCCATCCGGAAGGTGGGGAGGTAGGGGGCCACCTGCAGAGATGACCCCGGGGTCAGGAGGCCCCTGCTACGACCACCACAACATCTCTTAATACCTGCAAAGCCAGGGACCAACAAACACTAGAACGTTGTCCCACAGTGTGCACGCACACACACACACACGCACACATGAGCGCACACGTCACAGTGCCTCTGGCAGCAACGGCCAGAGTAGCAAGCAAAGAGCTTCCGTCTCATCTCGCTGCTGCCTTGCTAACCCTACACAAGTGAATCTAACTGGTGACTTTGTTTTTTGGTTTTTTTAAATTTTTTTTTTAAATTTATTTATTGGACAGAGAGAGAGAGATTACAAGTAGGCAGAGAGGCAGGCAGAGAGAGGAAGAAGCAGGCTCCCCGCTGAGCAGAGAGCCCGATGTGGGGCTCGATCCCAGCACCCTGGGATCATGACCTGAGCAGAAGGCAGAGGCTTAACCCACTGATCCACCCAGGCACCCCGCTGGTGACTTTGTTTTAAAAGATTTACATATTTATTTGAGGGGAGGGAGCAGAGGGAGCGAAGGAGAGAATTTCAAGCAGATTCAGCACTGAGCGCGGAACTGATGCAGGGCTCGATCTCACCAGCCTGAACTCACGACCTGAGCCAAAATCAAGAGTTGGATGCTCAACCTACTGCGCCACCCAGGTACCCCAGGGAAATTTAATTCTCATCCACAGCTCCCACTGCCAGGGTGTCTGTGAAGGGCAGTCGAGAGCCTTCCAGTCTCCGCAAGACATGAAGGCATCACGGGACCAGGTTGGAATGGAGGCTGGGTGCTTAGCACCTCGTCTCCAGTTTGCCGATAGGGAACAAAGGTTAAGGAACGGGGGACAAGATCACATGGCCATTAACCCCCATCTCTCTGACTCCAAAACCCACACTGTCATCTGTTACATGGAACCGACGGCCCCCTTCCGTCTGGGGCTTTGGCAGTCCTGGGGCATCTCTCTGCTGGGGAGCCCAGATGACAGCAGAAGCCCCCGCGTACCTTCTGCATGGTCAAGGCTGGACAGCAGGCAGTGAATTGGAGCAGAGGCCCCAAGACAGAGAACAGCTTGTCTAAGGTCAACAGGCAGAGGGGACTGAGGATCCAACCCATGGTTCCTGGCCATACGTGGTGTAACATGTTCCTGTCCTTATACACACACACACACACACACATACACACACACTTCCATCACTATCTGAAAGATGGGAAGATAAGAGAGAAACTCAGCTATCCCTGGAGGCATGCAATTCCCTACATTTTTCCAGGTGAGGTAGGGACATAGCTGACCCGTGTCCAGTCCCCACAACCCTATTTGAGAAATTCTCCATCCTCTTAGGCGCCTCTCCCCAGAAAAGCTAAAAATGCCAGAGAGTCACTTTCCCAGCTGCTGTTGCGCTTAGTGCAGGCTGACTTATACTCCACCAATCAGATGCCCCCGTCAAAGACCCGGAGGCAGGAGCCCATGATGCAGGAAGGTGGGGAGCCCCGAGGTCCATTCTGGTGGAGGGTGGCAGTCACCAAGGCAATGACATTCCATTTCTGGGATGGTAGGGACCATATCCATGTGCACAGGTGGCAGTATAAGCCGGGACGTCCTGGACTTGGCAGGGGTGTTGTTCTGGATTGGCCTGACCTTGGCCATGGTCCTGACCACCACGCAGTCTCCTTTGTTTGGCCTGCTTTCCAAATCCAGCTCTCCAGCCCTCCTGATTATTTTGTGAACTCCCTAAGTTCCTTTTGATAAAGTCCTTTTCTGCTTAAATAAACCAGAATTACTTCCTGTTGCTCGGAGCCAAGAGCCCCGGCTCAGTTGCCAGATTTTGCCTGGCTTCTCTCCGCAAGACCACACAGGACACCACCAATGCCTAGATACCTCGTGTATCCCACCCAGTCCGCTCCCTGGGAGCTCCAGCTCCCAAGACCTCGGCATGCTGCCCTTACATCAGGAGAACTGGCCTGGCCCGACAGAGGGTCCTATATCCCTCCCCGGCAGCTGCGGGACGACATTCCTGGGCTCCATTTCAGACCCTCTCCCATCAAAGGCTTACTATTGACTGTGACCTTTCCTTGGGCACAAGTCAGAGGCCTCCCACACACCCCACACACACATACCTCCCCAAGGTCACCAATTCAGCATCCAGAGAACATTTTCTCTTTTTTTTCCAGAGGCTTTGCTTTTTGTTTGCCTTTGCTCTGAGCTGAGGCAGAACAGCTGTGGGCCCCGCTCAGCATTCAAAAATGAAGGCTGGGACACAGAGGCTCTTGCAAGAGTACTGGCTGGAGGTGATAGCCCAGGTTCAAGGCCTCGGCTTTGCCATCGTTTCATGATAGGGCATTGAACAGATGGCTTACCCCCCGGGGCCTTAAGAAGAGTGGCGGGGGAGGGTCCGACCACAGGACGGCAGAGTGATGCTCCCTGCCAACATGGGACCTGACCGTGACCAGGGAAGGACCGAGAGAAGGACGTTCCCTACCTAACGTGCAGGGTGGAGGGCTCAGAGCCGCAGCAGGATTGACCGAGCCTTGGTCGGTCAGAGGCTGGCGAGAACAGGAAGGGGCTGGGTTCCCATAGTCATCAAGGTGGGGCCAGCTCAAAGCAGCCTCGGGCTAATGGCGACAGAGGTCAGGAGAGGGAACCTAATCTAGGCAGTGGCCCAGCGAGTGAGCAGTCTTCAAGTCTGCTGGGATTACGACAGGGAGCTGTAAACTTGGGCTTATCTCTGAGATACTGTCTTTGTTCCCGTGATCGTGGTTCTGCTAGTAGGAGTCCTTCGAAACACGAGCTGGGTGTGCCCCAAGGTGGGCAGAGCCAGAAGGCAACAGTGGCCCAAGAGGCCGGGATCACAAGGATGGATAGGGCCACTGCCGTCCTGCCTGGGACTCTGGAGAAAGCAGGAGTAGATTTCTGTCGGCAACGTTGAAGAGAGAAAGGCAGACAGGGACCAGCAGAAAAAGAGTTCTTTTCTCCCCTCTGTCAGGTGAGCGGGAGGGGTTTAAGATCATTATGGGGTGCTGGCAGCAGGGGTGGGCAGGAGATAAGATGGGAAATCAACTAGCCATCATCACACTGCGATGGGGCAGCAAACACATGCCTGCCATAGACCCAGCCCCACGCACTCCTGGAAGGAGGAACGTGGAATTTAGAGTCAGACCGCCCTGGGTTCAGATCCCAGCTTATGCCGTTCACCAGACATGGGATTTTAGGCAAAACTTTTTTGGTAGACTGTTAATGTGGGCTGCGCCGATGAACCAAGTTTCCAGTATGCCTGCCCTGACAGAGTCCCCTTCTGTGTTGGCTCTGGGTTTGGCCACGTGACTTTCTTTGGCCAACAGGACATTAACAAGCTTGATGGAAAGCAGAGGCTTGGCATGTTCCTTTAGGCTGAGGTCCTCTCTGCAGGAGTCCAGCTGCCATGCTTGGGGAAGCCCTAGCTAGCCTAGTAAAAAGGTCATGAAGCCAAGGACCAAGGCCACCCAGCCAACAGTCAGTACCAAGACCCCAGGCATGTGAGCAGCCCTGTTTGACCTTGCAGCCCAATATAGCCGCCAGCTGACTGTATCCACATGGGAGACCCCAGCCGACACAACCTGGAGTCCAGGAACCACCCAGTTCATCCCCAGAATCATGAGAAATTATCCCTCATTCATTATCGCTCAGCGTTGTTTGAAGCCACGAAGGTTTGAAGCCACTAAGTAATAAATAACATTTAACCTTCCTGAGCCTTGGCTGTCCCTTTCCATAAAATGGGGTGATCATATCTATTGTCATAACTTACAAAGAGTGAATTTCAGACACAGTGAGATCATTTGCTGGGCACCCACTGTGGTTCTGGGACCACAGTGGATGCCTTATACATGGACTTTGGAGCATCTCATCTGGAGGGCACCTCTGGGCAGTAGGTACTGTTTGGCCCACTTCGCTGGCAGGGAGCCTGAACTCAGAGGGGTTCACTAACTTGCCCATGGGGGTGCATCTCGGGTCAGAGCCGGGACCCTACCCCGGGTCGCTCTTCTAACCACTATGGGCCAGCAAGGCCTCCTCCACGGAAGCCCAAACCTTCCTGTGTTTTAAGAACTCTGGCTTTGTCACGTGGTTGGAGGAGGGAGGTAGGGCGCATGCTCACAAGGCTGGCCTCCAACAAGCTCGTCTCCTTGAGGGCAAGTTAGCATGGCTACTTTTGGGGGCCAGTCCCGTGCTCTCGGCGCTGCTTCTGAGAGCCCTGGGTCACAAGAGATGACAGAGTTCAGAGCAAATCCATTTTTCACTTCTAGGAAAGCAGCCAAATGCAGCTATGATTATTAGGAATAAATGCATGTCCACAGTCCATAGTCACGGGCAAAAGGCTGCTTGTTTCTCAAGAGGCAGGAAGTGCCTGGGCCACGGGTGCCCTGCTCCCACCACTGTAGTGCCTCAGGAAGCCCTAAGGCCGCCCTTTTGTTCCCCCATGAGTCCCCTGGAGATACACACACACACACACACACACACACACACACACACACTAAGCCATGGGCGAGGAGGCGGATGTGGGGACCTGGCCCACCATGGGGTGGGGAGTGGGCCACAGGCCTCTGCTGGCCCAGGCAGACACCCTCCCAACCCTCCCAAGAACGGGTGAGTGACATCGGAGAGAGTGGTGAAGGAATCTCCCCTTGTCCTCTCCCAAGCTGAGGACGACCCTCTCCACCCCAGAGGCCCAGGAGCAACCACATCCTGGGTGGGCGACGGAACCCTCCAGCTGAAAAAAAAATCCACAACCTCCCCACATTCTTGATTCCCCCCATCTTACTCAGAAAGCCTTTGCTTTCACAGCCTCTCAGAAGTGCTCACCCACGGCTCGGTGGGTTAAGAGTCTGCCCAACTCTTGATAGCGGCCTCAGGTCATGATCTCGGGGTTGTGAGATCGAGCCCTGGGCTGGGCTCCATGCTGAGTGTGGAGCCTGCTTAAGATTCTCCCTCTCCGTCTGCCCCTCATCCCCAACTCTACCCGGCTCGTGCACACGAGCCCACACACGTGTGCACACATACTCCCTCTCAAATAAATAAATAAATTTCAAACAATGGAAGTGTTCACCCACGATACAATGTGTGGAAAGAGCTGGCCTGAAAGTATATTGCTAAGGAGATCTCACTTTGCTTAAAAAATACATATATTTAAAATTTATAGATTTGGATATATGAGAGATACATGAAAATGAGCAGCAAGAACCACCTGAAGACGTTCTGAGTGATTTTCTCAAGCGGTAAGATGACTTTTTTTTTCTTCTTTATATCTTTCCGCATCTTCGACTTCACTACAAAGTGCATGATTGCTTTTAGCATCAGAAAATAAATATTGTCTGTGCTGCTTTTTCTGAATGTGAGCGGCCTAGAAAAGTCACACCTTAAAATTCTTCCCATGCAGCACCAGTTCCTGCCTGGATTGTTAGCTGGTGTCTCAGGACATCCTAGTATTCGAGTAGGAGAGTTGGGGGTGGGGGAAGTAGGAGGACGGGGTGGGGGAAGAAGTAGGCGGATGGGGGGAAGGGGGGAGCCACACCAACTCCAAAAGCAAAAGGGGCAGGGCCACTGAGGCAAAGCAGAAGGGGGCAGGGTCCGTGAGCGGGCAGCCTGCACATTCTTACCTTAGTGACCTGAGTCCAACGGCAGTGCAGGTCCGGGCTGGAGAAGTTGCTGGAATGGAGGGCCACCCTGCCTGGCCTGGGCCTGGTGGGACAGGAATCCCTGGGCTGGGAGTAGAATTCTGAGGCTCGGTCATCATGCATGCCACCTGGGTCACCTTGGACTTGGTCACAAGATAGAGTAACAGCTCTATCTTGCAGGCTGAGTGTGCATTCTAGGAGGTGAGTTGATGCACATACAGTGTTCAGCACAGATCCTAACCCACACTGGGCACTTCCTAAATGCAGCTATGATTATTAGGAATAAATGCATGCCCACCAACTCCAGCTCTCTAGGTGAGCTCAGCATCTCAGTCATGCGGCGCCAGAAAAGGACTCAGCTATGCCATATACCTTCCGCCAGTGATTTCCTATTTTGTCCCTTGTTGGGTCCTGCTGTCCAAGAGGCCAGAGACATTTTTTTCTATCCCCAGAGTGACTTTTAGTGCTCTGTTCTGTGCAGCAAGGAGAGCTGCTCATTAGCACGAGTGAGAACTGTGCAGATGACATCACCAGAGGCCATCAAAGTAGCCCAGATGATTGTGGAATGTTTGTTTCACCCGGCTTGGAACAATGCCAGCACCCACAGCCACAGTGGGAGCCAAGTGGGGCAGGGGGCATCTGGGGAAAGCAGCCGCAATTGGGGATGACAAAGTCCTCTCCCACTGGGGAGTGGGGCCCGAGATGAGTTTCTCCACCCTACCGCATCTCCAGGCTTGCCGTGCCCAGCTGCTCACGCCCTGCTCTGACTTGCACACCTGATCCCAGGAAGGGCTTTCCAAGTAAATCCTTTACACGTTAGTGTGAATTTTCGTGCTCCCAATGGTCTCTCATTCCTTGAAATACCACCGTATGGGAAGGTCCTTGGGCTTAGCTGGGAAAATGAGGAGTTCTAATTTGGATGGTTTTTTTTAAAGATTTTATTTATTTATTTGACAGAGAGAGATCAGAAGTAGGCAGAGAGGCAGGCAGAGAGAGAGGAGGAAGCAGGCTCCCTGCTGAGCAGAGAGCCTGATGCGGGACTCGATCCCAGGACCCTGAGATCATGACCTGAGCCGAAGGCATCGGCTTAACCCACTGAGCCACCCAGGCAGCCCTAATTTGGATGTTTTAACCACCCTGGACCCAGCCATCCACGTCCCCAAGGTCAGGACCTCCTCTACGAGTCCAGGAACGCGTGTGTTTGCCTTTATTTCTCTCATTAAGGAGACTTGAATAAAAGCACAAAAGGCTTCTCTCTGTACCCTTAAAAGAGAAGGATTTAGGGGCGCCTAGGTGGCTCAGTGAGTTAAAGCCTCTGCCTTCAGCTCAGGTCATGATCTCAGGGTCCTGGGATCAAGTCCCGCATCGGGCTCTCTGCTCCACGGGGAGCCTGCTTCCCCTTCTCCCTCTCTCTCTGCCTGCCTCTCTGCCTACTCGTGATCTCTGTCTGTCAAATAAATAAATAAAATCTTAAAAAAAAAGAGAGAGAAAGATTTAAAGAGTAAAAACAGTATTATACTCGTCAAAAGTGATAAAAAGAGACAGAACTCTGAAGTCAGAAGGGAAAAGATGGACAGGTGTGACAAGACAAACCTTGGCGGTGTACCACGGCAACGATCTGAGACTGCAAACTGGCGGCCCACACATCCACCCCAGTCCCAACGTGCGTTGTTTCTTTTCGTGCTCACAATTTTTTGAATGAGTTGCTCACACTTTAAAATTGGAAGTTTTCCCAAGCTTTGCGCAGTGGCAGTATCGTAGCCAATGAGGTTTATCCGAGGCGCGATTATTGCTAATTGGAAGTTTTCCCATAAAAAAAATCTATATTTCCAGCATCTTCTGAAGAATCAGAAGATCTGGCACCCCGGTTCCCACTGGGCAACACTGGGAGGGAGCCCAGCAGAGGGCGGCACGCTTCCCGGCCCACTGTAGCCTTGCTTTCGTGCACAACTGGCCTCACCCCAGCAGACCCCTGAGATGTGCCATAAATGCAGGGAAAAGACAAAAGATGTTCTCGGAGAACAGTTTTGCAGCATAGCCAACAAAAATTTAATATCCATTATATAGAAATAAGAGCCAGACAAAGAGTTGAAGGTGGGGAGGGAAACGGGGCAAAGTATAAACCACTAATTCATAGGAAAAGGAATTTAAGTGGAAAATAAATGTGAAACATACGCGGATCCACTGGTGGTTAGGACAATGCAAAGGAAAACGAGAAGATAGTTTTTTTTTTCAAAAGCCATCAAGTTGGCAGAAAAATCAGCCCGCTTTCTAGCAACGCTGTTGTGCGAGGTTGTGGGCGAAGGAGAATGTGTGCCTTGTTGGTGAGCATGTAAGTGGGTGCAACCTTTTTGGAGGGCGATTTGCAGTTCCAGTGATTATTTTGAATACACACGCCTTTAATGAAATACAGGGAACATTTTATGGAAATAGAGCATTCATAGAGAAAAGGCTGATAGACGGTAAGTATGTGGCTCAGACATGGAACATGTCCTTGTAACTATCACCTAGTCCAAAGAGGAGAGCATTATCAGTGCGCAGAAGCCCCCGGGTTCTCTCCTACTCAGTAAATCCCCCAGGTAACCACTATCTTGACCCCTAGCAGGATCTGCCTGTTTCTGAACATTCCATGAATGGAATTATATAGTATATATTCTTCTGTGTCTTGTTTCTTTCACCAGGTATTATACTTTTAAGCCTCATCTATATTGCTCTGTGAAGCAGAACCTTCATTTTTGTTGGTGCATAGAATTCCACAGCACGACCAGACCACGCTGGATTGTTCTGTTGTACTACTGAAGAACATTTGGGTGGTTTCCAGTTTGGGGCTATCGTAAATAGTACTGCTGTGAACATTCTTGCATGTGACTTTGGGTGCACATAGAAACACATTGCTGTTGGGTATCTCTCTCTTGACAACACTTGCCATCTGGAATCTCTCTTACAGAAACCTAGGAGAGAATAAGCCTGAATGTCCAAGGGTGTTTATTGGAAGCCTAAAAAATAGTGGGGTCAAGGGGCGCCTGGGTGGCTCAGTCATGAGGTGTCCGGCTCTTGGTTTCGGCTCAGGTCATGATCTCAGGGTTATGGGATCGAGCGCCACGTCTGGCTCTGTGCTCAGCAGAGAGTCTGCTTGAGATTCTCTCCCTTGCCCTCTGCCCCTCCCCATACTCGCACTTCCCCTCTCTCTCTCTCAAATAAATGAATAGGGGCACCTGGGTGGCTCATTCAGTTAAGCATCTGCCTTCAGTTCAGGTCATGATCCCGAAGTTCCTGAGATCAAGTCCCGCACTGGGCTTCCTGCTCTCCCTCTCCCTCTGCCACTCCCCTGCTTATGCTCTCTTTCTCTCTCTCAAAATAAATAAATAAAATCTTAAAAAATAAATGAATAACTAAAATCTTTTTAAAACTAGTGGGAATAACCTCTGTGTTTACGAATAATGATATGGTTTAAAAATTTATGGGTGGCTCAGTGGGTTAGGCCGCTGCCTTCGGCTCAGGTCATGATCTCAGGGTCCTGGGATCGAGTCCCGCATTGGGCTCTCTGCTCAGCAGGGGGCCTGCTTCCCTTCCTCTCTGTCTGCCTGCTTCTCTGCCTACTTGTGATTTCTGTCTGTCAAATAAATGAATAAAATCTTAAAAAAAAAAAAATTTATTATCTAGGGGCCCCTGGGTGGCTCAGTCGGTTAACTGTCTAACTCTTGATCTCAATGCAAGTCTTCATCTCAGGGGTGTGAGTTTGAGGCCCTGTGGAGCCTACTTAAAAATACACACACACACACACACACACACACACGTGTGTATCTTAATCCTGACTTGGAATAGTACACAGTTGGTAAAAAAAAAAAAGAGAGAGAATAAGAGACATGGGTCCTGATATGCAAGGCTGCCCACACACTGTCAAGTGAAAAAAAAAAAACATCTTGCAAAAATATAGATATTACAATATATAGAGATAGATATTGCGTGGTACCACTTTTTGAACAAACAAAAGGTAAAACAGAACTTTATATGTGGAGATTTGTGGGCATTAAATGTCTAAAAAGACTTTTCACATATGAGCTAGGGAAGGGAGTGCGACAGGGAGGGGGGAGGACAAGATTTGACATACGCTCTACGTATCTCAAATGTACCTACTTTTCTCCATCTTCATTGAAATTGCCCTATTCTAAGCCACCCTGACCTTTGGCATTGAAAACACAGTGGTTCTCTCTCTCTCTCTCTTTTTAATATTTCTTTATTTTATTTCTTAAAGAAAGAAAGCACAAGCTTTATTTCTTTATTTTATTTCTTAGAGAGAGAAAGAAAGCAGGAGCAGGGGTGGGGCGGAGAGAGAGAGAAAATCCCAAGCAGGCTGTGCGCTGAGCGCAGAACCCGACTCGGGGCTTGATCCCACAGCCCAGAGATCACGACCTGAGCCAAAATCAGGGGTCTGACACTTAACCGACTGAGCCACCCGGGTGCCCCACGCACAACGGTCCTCTTACTGGTTCACCTGTCAAGTCATCTCTGCCACAATGGACTCAGGAGACCCCCTGTGGAAGGGATTGGCCTCAAGATCAAGAGTACACTTCTGTGGCCGCAATCCCGGGGTCAGGACGCCACTGTAAGACTGTCTGTGGCACAGCCCATGATATTGCCCATTAAGTGAAAGAGGGGTCTTGTGAAAAGGTAGGCAGAGTATAGTCTGATTTTTTAAATAATTTTTTTTTTAAGAGAGGGAGAGAGAGAAAGACTGGGGAGGGGCAGAGGGAGAGAGAGGGAATATTAAGTGGGCTCCACGCCCAGCACTGAGTCTGACACAAGGCTCGATCTCATGACCCTGATATCATGACCTGAGCCAAAATCAAGAGTTGAATGCCTAACCAGCAGAACCACCCAAGCGCCCCTTAAAATATTTTAAAGTTAAAACAATACTTGACAAGTGAACGTACATAGGTGCATTAAAATCTTCGAAAGCCGGGCGCCTGGGTGGCTCAGTGGGTTAAGCCGCTGCCTTCGGCTCAGGTCATGATCTCAGGGTCCTGGGATCAAGTCCTGCATCGGGCTCTCTGCTCAGCAGGGAGCCTGCTTCCTCCTCTCTCTCTCTCTGCCTGACTCTCTGCCTACTTGTGATCTCTCTCTGTCAAATAAATAAATAAAAAATCTTAAAAAAAAAAAAATCTTCGAAAGCCATGGCTAGCACAGTCTCTCCTCATCCACAAAGCGGGTTACAGGCAGGTGGTCCCCTAGGAACCACTAGGTCCACCATGGTGTCCCAGTGACCAGCCACGTGTTCACACAGGCAGGACTGGAACCTCAGCTGATCTGGGTCCTGGCGGAACACAAGAAGATGGAGGTCTGTGGAGAACAGCTGTCTTCCATTCGCCTCCCATTGCACAGGCTGGGGGGATTAAAGCCCAGAAATGTGTTCTCTCACAGTTCCAGGGCTAGATGCCCCAGGTCAAGGGCCCAGCCAGGTTGGTTCCTTCTGAAGGCTGTGAGGGGGCATCTGTTCCAGGCCTTTCTGCTGGGTCTGTAGAGGGCTGTCTTCTTCCTGTGTGCTCACACCCTTTTCCCTCTGTGTGTGGTGGCAGTGTCCTAATCTCCTCTTCGTACAAGGACATGGGTCAGATCAGGTGAGGGCCCAGCCATAGGATTGTACTTCAGCTCTTTACAAAAATCTGCCTCCAAATACAGTCACATTCTGAGGTACTGGAGGTTAGGGCCCCAAGGTTCGAATTGCAGTTGGGGGGGTGCCTAATTCAGCTATAACACCTCCTTATCTCCCCCGCGAGGCTTGCAGGAGCAATTCCTGGGTTCTGATGAGGTAGGAGACCTACATACCTTCTGCCACAGGACAGGGCCACGCACCACAAAACCTCCTCGTTGTGTACTGCCCACCTGGAATTAGACCGTCCAGGCCCATTTATCTCAGCGGCACCCTTTGTGGCGTGGGACGATCCCTCCCCCAAAAAGCCAGCACTTTCATCTGATCTTCCTTTCACTGTTTTTGTAAGTAAGAAAGTGTCCAAAATCTAAAAGTGGCTAGTTGCTTATTTACCAGCCAAATTAGCCCAGCCTTGGCCTTGACTTTCCTGGAAAGTCTTCATGGGTGCTTGACAACAGGCACTGGAATGTGTTGCAAATACAGAAACACAAATCCTGCTAAGAGAGGTGGGAGAAAGAAGACATGAAGGATGGCTCCCAGTTCTGCGCTCCGCTCCTCCCTGCACCAAGCCCCCAGCCTTTATATCCCCCGAATTTGAACTTGCTTGATGTTTACAAAATAGGGGCCCCTGGCTGGCTCAGTCAGAGGAACATGCAACGCTTGATCTCAGGGTTCAAGCCCCACGTTGGGTATAGAGATGCCTAAAGAAATAAATAAACTTAAAAAGCCATTAAAGTAAAATAAAGAAAATGAATTCGCAAAAGATAAAACACAATTCTGTGGGCCTGTCTGTGGGCAATTATATATTTAAAAGAACTTTTTACCTATGAAGTGATAGTACTAATAATCCTTGAGGAAGGAGGACGAGGCACATGGAAGGGATTTCAACATTTTATAAATATTTTATATAACAGAACTTCTGATGCCCAAGCTGAGTCCACCCCCAGGGAACATCCCATGAACCACAACGAGAGACCACTTCACATCCATGAGGATGACCATTATTAAAAACAAATAAACAGGGTCGCCTGGGTGGCTTAGTGGGTTTAGCCTCTGCCTTCGGCTCAGGTCATGATCTCAGGGTCCTGGGATCGAGTCCCGCATCGGGCTCTCTGCTCAGCGGGGAGCCTGCTTCCCCCTCTCTCTCTCTGCCTGCCTCTCTGCCTACTTGTGATCTCTCTCTCTGTCAAATAAATAAATAAAATCTTTTTAAAAAAACCAAATAAACAAAACAAAACAAACAAAACCAACGGAAAATACAAAGCGTTGACTAGGATGGGGAGAAATCAGAACCCTTGCACCCCCGCTGGTGGGAACAGGAACTAGGTAGCCACTCTGGAGACCAGCGAGCCAGTCAGGAAAGGACAAATCCTGCATGACTCCACTTACATGAGGTCCCTAGAGCAGTTGCAGTCACAGAGACAGAAAGTGGGATGGCAGTTGCCAGGGGCCGGGACACTGGGGAGAATAGGAAGTGAGTATTTAAGGGGTACAGAGCTCCTGTTTGGGAAGATGAGAAAGTTCTAGAAATGGAGGGTGGTCATGACTTTATGCCACCTCCCTGTGCACTTAAAAACACTTAAGATGGGGGACCTGGTGGCTCAGTCTTGATTTTGGCTCAGTTCATGATCTCAGGGTTATGAGATCGAGCCCCAGCTTTGGGCTCCAAGCTCAGTGGGAAGCCTGCTTGAGATTCTCAATCCCTTTCCCTCTACCCCTCCCCCCAAAATAAATAAATAAATTTAAAGAATGCTTATGATGGTCAACTTTATGTTATATTTTACCATATTAAAAAGTGGTATCGTGCTCACTTCAACAGTGCGTGTAGTAAAATCAGGCCAATATGGAGACGATCAGCATCGGCCATGCACAATGACGACGTACAAATTCAGGAAACGTTCGGTGGTGGTGTTTTTTTTTAATGCAGGAAAGATATGAAGGCTGGAATAAAAATGTCCTAGTATCCTACAACTTACCTCGCCACCAAAAAAGTATTAAGAAAATGATCTCTTCTAAAATAAACTCTATATTACATCCATACACACATACACACACACACACACACACACACACACACACAGTTCAGCTAAAGATTTGAGAGGCTTTGACAGCTCATCCACCTGTGAGCTAATTGCCAAACTCCCCATGCGGGGACAGTCTCCCACCAGCGAAACGGACATGCTGTGGGTATGTCATTCCCCTTTTCTTTCTTTTCGGTGCACAGACTATGAGAGGGGACACAAGGTCAAAGGCTGAGACACATGGAGTGTTCCTGAACCCCCTCTCCATCCTCTCTGTCTCACCCTGCGCCTGTCTCACTGCACCTCCTCGGTGGAAGCTTCGCAAACTCTTCCTGCGCCATAGTAGGCGCCATAACTGCAGCCACAGATCCTCATTCCATGTGTGTTGTTTCGGCCGGTCCAACTCCCTGCTTCATTATTAGCTGACTTTGTACGGCTGTGTGTGTGTCTTCTCTCCCCAACTAGACCAGAAGTTCCTCGAAGGTAGACAATGATTCTTTGCCCCTTTGGGATCTCTTTAGCACTGGTGTCAATGTCTAGGGTATGGTAAGGGGTAGGCTCATCCAGACAATGGAGTACCATTCCACACTAAAAAGAAATGAGCTCTCAAGCCATGAAAAGACATGGAGGAACCTTAAATACATGTTACTAAGTAAAAGAAGCCAAACTGAAAAGGCTACAAACTGTGAGTCCAACCACATGACCGTTCTGGAAAAGATAAAACTATGGAGACAAGAAAAAGATCAGTGGTTGCCAGGGATTCAGGGGGCCCCAGAGAGGGAGGGAGGGACAAATAGATGGAGCACAGAGGATGTTTAGGGCAGTGAAACTACTCTGTGTGACACAATAATGGTGGATGTATGACATTATGCTGGGTGGCTCAGTTGGTTAAGCCGCTGCCTTCGGCCCAGGTCATGATCTCAGAGCCCTGGGATCGAGTCCCGCATCGGGCTCTCTGCTCAGCAGGGAGCCTGCTTCCCCTTTCTCTCTCTCTGCCTGCCTCTCTGCCTGCTTGTGATTTCTCTCTCTGTCTAATAACTAAATAAAATCTTTAAAAAAAAAAAACCCATCGTAAAATAAAAAGCGTGAACCCTAATGAAAGCTACGGAGCTTGGTTAATAATAACATACCAATATTGAACCAGTCTGCCCAATTTTCTCATAAACCACATCGATGTTTTCCCTCGGTGAAGGGAAGCTGGAAAGGTTTATCCAGGCCTGACATTTTTTTTTAATTGAGGTATAATTGACATATAACATTATATTAGTTTCAGGTGTGCAACATAAGGATTCGATCTTCATATACGCAGTGAAATGCTCACCACAATAAGTCTAGCTACCCCCCTGCCGCCATCTAAAGTTACATAATAATCAATCCGATGTTGTTGACCATTGTCACCATGCAGCATGTGACAGCCCCATGACTTATTTATTTTATGGCTGGAAGTTTGTCCCTCTTGACCCCCTTCTCCCATTTCACCCACCCCAACCTCTCCTCCCCTCCGGCAACCACCAATCTGTTCTCTGCATCTGTGAGTTTTGTTTGCTCGTTTGTTTTGTTTTTTAGATTCCACATATAAGTGAAATCATATGGTATTTGTCTTTCTCTGTCTGACTTATTTCACTTGGCATCCTACCCTCTGGGTCCATGTTGTCACAAATGGCGAGATCTCCTTCTTTTTTATGACTGAGCTGTATTTCAGTGTATATATACATACTTTATCTTTTTTATCCATTCATCTATTAATGAATTGGTTGTGTCCGTATCGTGGCTATTGTAAATAATGAATATAAGCGTGACTCTATCTTTTCGAATTAGTGTTTTTGTTTTCTTTGGATAAATACCTAGAAGTGGAATCACTGGATTGTTCTAGTTTTGATATTTTGAAGAACCTCCATACTGTTTTCCACAGTGGCTGCGCCATTTACATTCCCACCAAGAGTGCACGCCTTTTCTGCACGCCCTTGCCAATACTTGTTATTTCTTGTCTTTTTGACACTTGACATTCTGACAGGTGTGAAATGATATCTCATTGTGGTTTCGATTTGCACTTCACACTGATGAGTGATGTTGAGCACTTTTTCCATATGTGTGTTGGCCATTTGTAAAATTGAAATTTGGTAAAATAATCTATTTAGGTCCTCTGCCCGTTGTTTGATTGGACTATTTGGTTTTTGCTCTGGAGTCATGTGACTTCTTTGTCTATTTTGGATATTAATACCTTTTTGGATATATGACTTATAAATATTTTCTTCCATTCCATAGGTTTGCCTTTTTATTTCTTTGATGGTTTCCTTGGGTGTGCAGAAGTTTTTTTAGTTTGACATAATCCCACTGCATTGCCCTTGTCATTGGACTCAGATCCAAAAAATATCACGGAGAGTGAGGTCAAGGAGCTTACCACCTGTGTTTTCTTTCAGGAATTTTACTGTTTCCAATCTCATATTCAATTCCTTAGTCCATTTTTTGAGTTGAGTTTTGTGGATGGTGTAACATAGTGGTCCGGTCTCATTTTTTTGAATGTGGCTGTCCAGTTTCCCCAATGCTATTTATTGACGAGACTGTGCTTTCCCCACTGTATATGCTTGCCTCCTTTGTCATAAACTAATTAACCATATGTGCATGGGTTTATTTCTGGGCTCTCCATTCTGTTCCATTGATCTGTGTGTCTGTTTTTATGCCAGTACCATATTGTTTTGATTACTGTGGCTTTGAAGTATAGTTTGAAATCAGGGTCCATAATGCCTCCAGCTTTGTCCTTCTTTGTCAGATTGCTTTGGCTCTTCATGGTCATTAATTGTTCCATACAAATTTTAAGATGGATTGTTCTATTTCTGTAAAAAAATGCCACTAAAACTTTGATAAGGATTATGGTGAATCTGTAGATTGCTTTGGGTACAGACCTGTCATTTTTCAAAATGCCAAGAAATATAGTTGGGAATAAATTAAAGTTTCTCCTCAAAGCCCAAGAAGAAAAATTGTAAGAGGAGTAAGTATGCATTTGTGAGCTAAAATGTACACAGAAAGTTGTGTTTCTTTACATGTTGCTCTAATTAGTGTATATTTTGTATTGAAATCTCAAGTAATTTTTACAGAGAACCAAAGCATCCTTAATTATATCTGAAATCCCCTTTCAAGGCCTCCTCCTGCCCTCACTTCTAAAGGGAAGGTAGAGGCCACATGTGATTTCATTCACAGAACTAAGAAAGGGAGTTAAAAACCAAATGTCCGGAGTGCCTGACTGGCTCAGTTGGTAGAGCATGCAACTCTTGATCTGGGGGCTGAGAGTTCAAGCCCCGCCCTGGGCATGGAGCCTACTTAGAAAAGAAAAAAGGAAAAAAAAAAAAAAAAAGAAAAGTCCAACTTGACAGCAGTATTACTTGCCCACTTAATGGTTTCAGGAAAGACCATATTCAGGGGGCGCCTGGGTGGCTCAGTCGTTAAGTGTCTACCTTCAGCTCAAGTCATGATCCTGGGGTCTGGGGATCAAGCCCCGCATCGGGCTCCCTGCTAGGCGGGAAGCCTGCTTCTCCCTCTCCCACTCACCCAGCTTGTGTTCCCTTTCTCGCTGTGTCTCTTTCTGTCAAATAAATAAATACAGTCTTAAAAAAGAAAGAAAGACCAACAGTATTCAGGGAAGTGCACTGCAGAAAGAAACATGAAGGCTCTGATGTCAATAGATATTTGTCAAGAAAGTGTTCACAACAGGCGGTGAGCGGGACAACGGTTCCTGGTGGCTGTTTCTATAACAGACCAGGGCAGGCCAACATCGGCGGCCCGTGTGAATTTCCACTGCCTTCCTGCCCCTCCAAACCCACGATGCAACGCACACGCAGGTTGCAAACTCTTCTGTATGTCCAAGTGTCCAGCTTTTGCTCTGTTGAGCTCACTGCATCACTAGCAAGCGGCACTAACATTATTTTGTAGGCATTTGGTTGCCTGACTTCAGGGTGCAAATATGCAGGAAGGAGAGGCGAATCAGTGCCCCCAGCCGGTGGTCCTGATGCTCGGTTCAGAGGAGGACCTTCCCACAGTCCTGGCTCCCAGGTGACCACGATTCTCGGCTTCCCACGGCCCTCTCGGCTCCCTCTCTCATTTATCATTCTTTCACTCCCATGCCAGCCTCTGATAAGATGCTAGAAAACAGGCCCTGGGAGCGAGCTAATTACTTAAGTGGGGGACAGAGAGGACACGCAATGGCTTGGTAATGGTCTCTGAGCCTCATGAGGGTTATTACCACAGGCCGCAGTGACTGGCAGTGTCTCTGGTCGGGTTCCCCGGAAGCAGAGTCCTGGGCACAGATTCTTGCGCAAGTGAATTATTGAGGGAGGGCTCTCGGGAGAAAAAGGTAAAGACAGGACGGAAGCAGTGGAGGGCAGGGGAAGAAGCAAAGTGAAGATGGAGATTTAGACTCAGCCCGATTCCCTGGCTGAAGCGGGTGGGGATCGCAGAGTCATTCCTCCCCATTCATGACACAGGGGGCCGGACCTTTAGAGCCCCTGTGTCCGTTAGTCACTGACTACAGGCCACCCCCACTGGGGGTACGGGGGCACGTAAGCACCAAGTCCTCAGCTCTGGGCAAGGCTACAGGAGCAGGCAGACACTGGTTCCTGAGACAACATTGAAACGGTAAGCCGCTCCTCTGGAGATGAGTGCCGTGGGCAGCTCGGGGAATCTGGCTGGATACCGTGGCATCCACCAACGGTGGCCGCTAATACAACAGGAAGAGAAGTGAGGCAGCCACCAGGAAAAGCCTCTGGAGCTTTCTGCAGTTGCCAGTTACTGGAACTGATGGATAGGGAATGGCCATAACCCAGCTAGAAGCAGACCCAAGCAGGAGGTTTGGGCAGGTGCCTTCAGGAAAGACCCAAGCTAAGAATTTTTTTAATAATTTTTTTTCAAAGATTTTATTTGTTCATGAGAGAGAGAGAGAGAGAACACGTGAGCAGAGGGGAGGGGCAGCGGGAGAGGGTGAAGCAGTCTCCTGGCTCAGCACGGAGCCCAATGCAGGGCTCAATGCAGGGTTCAACGTTGTGTTTGATCCCAGGACCCCGGGATTATGACCTGAGCCGAAGGCAGATGCTTAACCAACTGAGCCACCCAGGTACCCCTGGGTGGCTGTTCTAGGCACTTTCAGTCTGTTAGTCTCATCTAAGCCTTGCAACAACCTTATGAGTGAGGCATTATTCTTACCATCCCATTTTACAGATGAGGAGACTGTGGTCAAGAGAGGCTTATTTGCCCAAGTGAACAGTTGGAGGTAGTAGAGGCAGGATTTGAACCCAAGTGTCTGACTCATGAGGGCTATACCACCACTCTGCTTCCCCTGGTTGTCCCTCTAGCTGGGGTAGACAGGAGCTAGACAGCAGGAGACCAACCTGGATGCCCTCAGCTGACCATGTTTGTAAACCTCGGCATACATCAGAAGCAGCCATGGTTGATTGCTGCACAATAGAATCTGGGACCTCATCCTGAATCAGGACCCAGGACTAAGAGGCGGGTGACAATCTATACATTGAGCAAGCTCCCCAGGTATTCTGACACTGGCAGTCCAGAGTCAACTCTGAAACCCCACAATCGTCCAGATGAAAGAGCAGGGTCAGGTTCAAGTCCTAGCTCTTGCACTTTCTACCTGGGTGATCTTGGAAAGGTTAACTAACCTCTCTTAGCCTCAGTTGTTCTCAAATCGAAAATAAAAATAATAATAATGTTCCTCTTAAGATTTTGTGAAATTTAAACTGAGTTACTGCACATATAGTATAATTATACATATATATTTTTTAAACTGTATGTGCATCTTACATATATAGTGCATATTAGATTTTATTTCTATATATATGACAAAGGTCAGGTAGGCCAAATTATTGAGGGTGCTTATCTCTAGGGAGGAAAATAAGGAGGTGGTGTAAAGCTGGTAGAGAATGGACTGGAAGAAGTGTTCACTTTTTACTCTATGTATTAAATTTTAATTTTTTTTTTAATTGAGAGAGACCACAAGAGGGAGGGAGAGGGAGAGAGGGGGAGCGTCTCAAGCAGGCTCCATGCCCCAGCATGGAGGCCAACCCCCGGCTCTATCTCAAAACCCTGAGATCACCACCTGAGTCAAAATCAAGAGTTGGGCGCTCAACTCTAACTAAGCCACCCATTTGCCCCAAATTTTAAGTTTTTACAAAAAGAAGATATTAAAGTACTAAAATACATGAAAATGTATTTCATCCAAACTAAACAGGCCAAATAGAATCATCTAGATAAAGTGCCTGGCACACAGTAGGCACTCAATTCATGGGAGCCGTTAGCATCATTGTTCTCATCCACAAACATTTGTTGAGTGTCTATTATGTGGGAGCCATCGTAGTCAGGCTCCATAGGGAGGCAGAGAAGTACAAAACAAAGTCCCCGCTCTCACATGCACAAAAAAACCCCAAACGCCCAATGGCAGTGTTTACTTTGGGTCCAATGAGTGCTATAGAAAATAAAGCCTTTAAGAAGTTGAAATGAGAGAGAGATCATTTCCAGCTGGCCTCTTCAGGGGAGGTGGGGCTTGTGCAAGGCATTGAGGAAAAGGGAAGATTTCAATAGGCAGAGAAAGGGGGAAAGAACATTCCAGCGGCAGAAAAGAGCGAGGTTCAAAGGGCAAAGGGACTCTGTAGGCATGCGCAGAAGACACCGAGGGAACATTTGGCTCGGCTCCCCCGGGTCTGCAGGGGACAACCAGGCCGGATCTGACAGCAGCAAGAGCCGGCCTCTCCTCCCTCGACTGCAATAAGACAATCTCTAGCCCCAATCCTTCCGGTACCTGGAAGGGGGCCAAGAGTGACTTTCTTTACAGTTCTTGACCCTTGTGGGCTGAGCCTAAGAATGGGAAGCAAAGTAGCCAGGGCCATTAAAAAAAAAAAAAAAAAGAAGTGAATCCCTTCCCTTAACTGCTGGGGCCCAGGTGCGCGCAGGGCAGCCACACCAAGCCGGGGGTGCGGAACCGAGGGCCCACTGTAACGTGCCTGACGTGCATGCGCCTGCTTCTACGTGGGGCGTGGGGGGGAGCGACGCGTGAGCGCGCACGTCGTAATGACATGTGGTATTTCCTGTGATTGTGTGCTGTGATATACTGGGTTGAGTTATGAGGGCAGTGTGTGCTAACCGCATTCCTGAAGGCTAATCTCTGTGAGCAACGAAGAAGGGGGCAGAGGGAAACAAGCAGCCGGCGACGGATCTAGCCACAGAGCACGTCGCTGCCTTCCGTGGGCAGCGCCGGGACTCGGGGGAGGGGGCAGCCTGGGGAGGTCACCTGGCAGTGTTCGCACGGGGGGGCACGCGAGCGTCGGGAATAAAACCGGGGGACATTTAGATTCCAGACGGCGCTGGAGTGGCCTCCTGATCAGCAAAGTGTCGCATCGCGGCACCCTGACATCGTCCTTGAGCTGCTGCCTGTGTGTATCTCTCCACAGCGTGTATACAGAGACTAGGGATAAACACTTTTTTTTAAAAAGTTAAAGCTTGATTAGCTGAACACCACAAGGCCCTGGGAAATTGAATTTAAGAAAAATTTGGATAATTGGAACAGCATATAATATCGAGAATGTTAAACACACAAGTCGGCTGAGCACAGAGTTTATGGCAAGCTCTGATTAAAATGAAGTTTCTGATAATCAAAGTTTTAATGGCAGAGGCTCATTTGAATTTCTTCTGTCTAGAAGGGAGATTAGATATCGTGTGCACAGAATATCTTGTGATAGTTTCCAGTCTTCCCAATTCCACTTGGGTCACATACACACTGTGTTATGTATGTATTTATTTCATGAAAAGTGCTCTATCCTCTGGTCGGCCCCCAACTAGCCCAAACAGGACTTGCCACAGATGTGTTTATCAGATTGCTCTGCAAATGCACGGGGAGGAAAAGTCTGCCTATCGTCTAAGTGATTTCAAAATCAAAGCCATTCCAGACACACCAGAAGCCTAAAGCAGCCAAGAGATAGGCCGAGTTTATAAACTTCCATAATATGTTTATTGCAAGGATGGCAATTACCCAATATCCCTGCCCTCCTGGGTCTTAGATCAGAATATTTCCACAAAAAGAAATCTGTGTTCGACTGCATTTAGCCAGTCATAATTCCAGATGTCTGGAATGTTCCAACACCAGGCATGGGGCTAGGGAGGAAGAAAGGAAGGAAGCTGCTGATCATTGTTATAGCCCCGTGGTAGTCTGTGGTGGCATGTCTAGTGTGGCTGCTTGTCCCTCTTCCTCCTCCTCCTAATGGCCAGGTGTCACAGGAGTATCGTTAGATGGGGCGAGGGGCGGGGTTGGCTGTCCTGAGCCACCAGATGCTTTTCTGTCCGGCTCTGGAAACCCAACACGTCACATCAGAGACGTAGTATCTTTTTTTTTTTAATTTTATAATTTTTTTTTTAAAGATTTTATTTGACAGGCAGAGATCACAAGAAGGCAGAGAGGCAGGCAGGCAGGCAGAGAGAGAGGAGGAAGCAGGCTCCCTGCCGAGCAGAGCCCCGTGCGGGCGGGGCTCGATCCCAGGACCCTGGGATCATGACCTGAGTCGAAGGCAGAGGCTTTAACCCACTGAGCCACCCAGGCGCCCCAGAGACGTAATATCTTAATGAAATGACTCGAGTGTGCGTAATTTACGCTAGAACGGAAAATGCTGACATGGCAGAAAGGACGCTTGTTTCTGCGGTTGCCGGAGCACATTCGGGCCACATCGCTTGCGAATGAATCAGACCGGCATTACAGGGAAGCTGCTAAGAGAATTGCCTCCTCGAGCGCTCCTATCAAATGTTGAGGTTATTTACCGCGAGCGTACATGGTGGCCCATTCTGCCCTGTTCGTTGGATCACAAACTTGGGTGAGTTCAGTCATTTGTCCCAGACTCCTTCCTGAGCCTGAATAAGAGGCAGGGTTATTCCGTGCAGTCATCAAAAGGATTGATTCTGCCCTTTCCTCTGGGGCTCTTCTGGCAAACATTAAACATCACAGCACCCTATTAAGGGAAGTTGAGGTGCTCGTTTCATAGATGCTAAGACTGATACCAAGGTTTTGCATCCATGACACCTTATGGCCATCGGCATAGTTTTTGTTTTGTTTTGTTTTGTTTTTTACCTCCAGCAGACTGAGATGTGGTGGCTTGGGTATGGCATGGCTGAAGAAGTCAGTTTCTTCTGATCATCATGGGGCTGGGGAGTGGGGTCTTAAACTCTGAAGCCTCTGTCTTCTGCTCACCACGGGGCAAGAGGCATCAGTTCAAGGCTTTTTCTGCTGGTCTCTATGCCAGGAAGTCTCCAAAATGGAATGATGCATACCCTAAAACAAGATAATCCTTTGAGGGGTAGGGGTAATGGGTTGAATTGTGTCCCACCAAAATTCATGTGTTGAAGTCCTTGGCCCTAGTACCTCTGAATATGACCTTATTTGGAGATAGGATATTTATAGAGGCAATGGAGTTAAAATGAGGTCACTAGGGTGGGCCTAAAAAATATGACTAGCGTCCTTATAGAAAGGGGAAATTTGGACACAGACATACACAGAGGGAAGACAATGGGAAGAGACACAGGAAAAAGATAAGCCAAGGACAGAGGCCTGGAACAGCTGCCTCCCTCACGGCCCTCAGAAGGAACCAACCCTGCCAGCACCTTGATCTTGGACTTCTGGCCTCCAGAACCATGAGACAGCGCATTCCTGTTGTTTAAGCCCCTCAGCGGGTGGTTCTTTGTTGTGACAGCCCGGGCCAATTAATTTACGTAGGAAGAAAACATCAGAGCTTGAGAATTTTCCTTACAACATTATGGTAGTTTGGCTTATTTTTTTAAGGTTTATGTATTTATTTAAGAGTGAGAGAGAGAGCTGGGGAAGGGACAGAGAGAGAGGGAGAGAAGCAACCTCCCCACTGAGCACAGAGCCAGGGCCCCCAGTGGTTTGGCTTATTGATCCTAATTCATGGCTCACCTGGAACAGAAACGACACGGCTTCCTGGTGACTTTGCAGTGCTTTCCACTGTGGGTGGGATATACTCCGGCCACCCACGGGCAGTTGGGCTTGAGCAAGATTATTGCCAGAAGTGGCACGAGAGAGGCCACTTTAAACTTGTTGCATGGTATGGTTTGCCCTCTTGAGCTTCTGCCATCACTAGGAGAACAGGTCCCAGGTGGCTGTATTCGCATCAGCCAGGGATCCAGACTTGCACAAATTCTGTGACCTGGAGCACTTTCCATCTCAAACTGCGATGGGGAGAGGAGCTGCTGCCATGTCCTCCCACCTGCAATGGATGCTGGGGCAGAACTGCTCCAGCTTCCTGGTGGAGAGGAACAAGCAGGCGTACAGCACTGACCCCAGTAACCTGAAGGCAAACAAGCCCTTCCACTACATGGGCTGATTCACCACTAGACTCTGGGTGTGGAGCCCAGTCCCCGTAACAGAGATGTGGTGGTGGTCATGAAGCAGAGATCCCGCCAGTGAAAACCCACCACCACCTGCTTGCAAGTCACCAGGAAGCAGAAGGCCCAAGAACGAGTACCGCCCAGATCTGCACGTGACCGCCGTTCACAAAGCCAGCGCCATTCTGCGCAGCCAGAAGCTCCTGATGGTGAAGAGGAAGTGACGCGCCCCACAAAGAGCTCCTGAGCACCTGCCCCCCACCTCCAAAACAATAAAGATGTCAACCATCCCAAACAAACACACAAAACCCCAAAAAAACCCATGACCTGGAACCACTCCTAGCCATCCCGCTGACACAGCCAAGCCTAGCCAAGATCAGCCAGAACCCCACAGCTCTGCAGGACTGTGAGCAAGAAAAATAAACACTGGGTATCATAAGCCACTGAATTTCGGAGCGTTTGTTCCGCAGCATTATGGCGGCAAGAGCTGACGATTACAGTGACATGCAGACTGGCCGTGTTGGGGCCGTACATCACCACTCAGCATCCAGTGTGACAGGTGAGCAAGGTTAAGGGAAGAGTGGCAGTCCCATAACTTGGACACCATCTGCCTCAGATGGTTTTTCACCTTCAGCAAATGGCCTATGATGAGTGCCATGGTGAGTGAATTTACAGATTACATTACGGCACTCTAACCAAACTAATCATCACCAAATGAGCAAGGGGCTCGAAACGGTTCCTCTAACGAATCCATGGCTGGAAGATAGTGCTATAAAATGAAGCCTAAGCTAAGAAGAAACTGGTGGTGCTCACAGTTTTCCTACTTTGAGAGCTAGTTCATTTTAAAATTTTCACACTTAAGGAGCCAATTTAAAATATGGCTTTTTTACTTCTATTGTTAATAATGGACCTCACACACAGGAGGACTTATGATCTTAGCAAAAAGCATTAGCACAGGAACATAAGTTATAAGGAAATAAACATATAGGGGGGAGGGGTGCTAAAAATGCTTTACTGTTGGGGTTGAGACCATTTGAAAGTCACTTGAAAGTTAGCTCACCAAAAAAGAAAAAAAAAAAAAAAGAAGGGAAGAGAAGGAGGAGCACGTGGCTGGCTTAGTCAGGAGAGTGCAACTCTATCTCAGGGTTGTGACTTTGAGTCCCACATTGGGTGTAGAGATCACTTAAAAATACAGTCTTTTAGAAAGAAAACTGGAGGGAAGCCTGGATGTCTCAGTGAGTTAAGCCTCTGCCTTCAGCTCAGGTCATGATCCCAGGGTCCTGGGATCCAGCCCCCGCTTCGGGCTCTCTGCTCAGCGGGGAGCCTGCTTCCTCCTCTCTGTTTGCCTGCCTCTGCCTACTTGTGATCTCTGTCTGTCAAATAAAAAAAATTTTTTTTAATTAAATATTTTTAAAAAGAAAGAAAACCGGAGGGGGTGCCTGGGTGGCTCTGTTGGTTGGGTGATTGCCTTCAGCTCAGGTCATGGTCCTGGAGTCCCCGGATCGAGTCCTGCATTGGGCTCCCTGCTCAGCGGGAAGCCTGTTTCTCCCTCTGACCCTTTCCCCTCACGTGTTCTCTCTCTCACTCACTGTCAAGTAAATAAATAAAATCTTTTTTAAAAGAAAACCAGAGGTCAGCTCGCCATACTGAATTGATTTATTTACTTGTTAGGTGAGTGCATTTGTGTTTAACGTTGTAGAATTACGATGGTGTTATCGTTGAACACGGGAAAGGCCTGTCCCCCCAAAGCACAGAGCATAGACCCATGGGCTCTCCAGTGTTGTGTTGCGCTCCTGCTGTTTCTGAAGCCTGGGGGAGAGATGATGTCATGGAAAAAGAGACGACACACCTCAGTGCCAGGCCTAATGAGCGACATCCAGAGCCAGGAGCTAAATTGCTCTGCTGTAGCCAGGGGGCCTGGGGCCCTCATGGAGGGATCAAAGGCCCTGCTCCCCACCCGTAGTCTCCTCCTAGTTTTGCAAAGGCCTGAAAGGGACGCCTCTGTTGGCCTGCCCCAACTCTGACACCACCATTCAAGCCCCATTCTCAACCAGAAACTCTGCTCTGAACCCATTGGGTTCCTCTCCCTCCATCATGCAAACCTTGCTCTGGGCATAGTCCCTGAGCTGGGATATGGAGCAAGGGTTTTGTAATGGAGCAAGACCTCCCAGCCATGGGGGAGTCTGGAAAAGGAAGAGTCTGAAGGGGAAGTTGGAGGGTTAGAGGAGAGTCGCTAGGCTGCCAGAGTTGGGCCATGAAGGAGAGCTTGGGGAGAAGCCCACGGAAGATGTGTCTGTACTTCTGAAGGCGGGCTGGGCATGGCACGGCTATGGCACAGCAGAGCCAACAGTCAAGAAGCAGAACTGCATGCATGGCAGGAGAGAATAAGGGCAAGGTGGCACCTTCTGGCACCTTCTGTCGTTCACTGCATCTAAGCACGATGACCAGAGAGGAGTGGTAGCTGCTTTTCCTCCACCTTCCAAATTCGGTGCAAATTTCTCTTCTGACCAGCTAGCATCTGGAACCACAAAAGGAAGGGAATTTGGGGGAAACATCGCTCCAGCCTTGCCAACGTGACACAAAATGAAACCACCACCATGGACTAGATTTGAACAGATTGCCAGAGGGTCTGTGGCCATTCTTTGGCCCAGCTAGTTTCAAAGTGAAGATCGTGCATTTCTGGACCCCACGATGGCCCAGTGGACCTGGTTCATGAAAAGAAAGGCCTTCACTGGGTAGCATCTTTCAAGACCCACCTGTAGGTCAAGTTCAAGGCTGTCCTTTTAACTCACTTATCACTTGAGAAGGATGATTTCAGGCTGGGAGACTTAGAGAGAGAGAGAGAGAGAAAGAGAGAGAGAGAGAAACACCTAAGGGCCTGTGGCAGATTGTACTTTCCAAAGATGGCTGCTGCTAAGGACCGAGTAGTGTCCCCCCAACACCCTGAAATTCATAGGTTGAAGCCCTAATCCGCAGTGTGGCAGTATTCGGAAATAGGGCCTATAAAGAGGTAATTGAGGTTAAATGAGATCATAGAGATGGGCCCCTAATCCGTTAAGACTAGTATCCATATAAAACCAGGCAGCCGCTCCAGGGATCTTCCCAAAGAGAAAAGATCGTGCAAGGATGGGCAGAGAGAGAGAAGCCTCAGGAGAAACCCACACTGCTGACACCTTGATCTGAGACTTTTGGCCTCCAGAGCTGTGAGAAGATAAATTTCCATTGCTTAAGCCCCCCCGCCCCACTTGTGGAATTTTGTTATGGCAGCAGCAGCAGACGAATGTAGCAACCGCATTATCTCCCATCCCACAGGGTCTCCTTCAAGGTGATAATGACATTCCAAGTTTGATGACGCTTCTGGTGACGGTGTCTATGCCCTCTTCCCTTGAACGGGGCCAGGCCTTTGTGACTGCCTCATCCAGCAGAACACAGCGGAAGCAAAGCTATGGGACAGCTGAGGCTAGGTCCTCAAACTGCCAATTCCCCGTGTACCTTGTTTCCTCGGGCCACTCCTCCTTCGAACCTAGCCGCAGCCCTTCAAGGGCACCAGGAATCCACATGGCGAGGCCACAGTGGACGACCGCAGCCGAGGTCCCGGCAGCCAGCCAGCGCCAGCACTAGATCTAGGAGCGAGAGCCTTCGGGTGACCCCAGGCTCCAGAAGTCAAGCCACCCAAAGGACACTATGTGGAGCAGATCAAGCTGTCCCCATGGGCCTTGCCTGGACTGCAGATTTGAAAGCAAAATAAACCAGTTGTTGTTTTGAGCCACTGATATTGGGGGTGGTTTATGATGCAAATAACCAGAACAGAGGTCTTCAGAACAAACGCATCCAGGATGCCACCTGGGAGAAAAGGAAGCCAGGTCAGTATATAGGGCTTTACCTGCTTTGAGGGGGATGGCAGGGATTTCGGACAGTCAAGCTGATATCGACCTCTGGCACCAATGAGACAAAACAGGCTGCTGGATGAATGTTTCCCTGAAGATCACACCCACTTCTAGGATTCCTATTCATTTTCAGATGGCTCTGAAAGTCTTCCCAAGGAGATTTTATTATTATTATTAATGTTGATCAAGCTCCAGACAGAGTTTAAAGAGGACATATGTGCAGAAAGAAAATGCTGGAATCGGGAAGTTGAGCTGGAGGCTAGAATAATTAAAGGTTAAACTCCAGGGCTGCATTTGGTATTTATAGAATTTTCCATGCATGGTGTGAGGGTTTTAAAACCAGGCTG
Source organism: Neogale vison (assembly GCF_020171115.1). Lineage (NCBI taxonomy): Eukaryota > Metazoa > Chordata > Mammalia > Carnivora > Mustelidae > Neogale > Neogale vison. Next base: position 96,359,291 of record NC_058105.1, read on the forward strand.
AGCAGGGAAGCTCCTTTCAGCCCTTATAGGAGGGAAAGGATTTTAACACAAGGAATCCAGCCTGTCTAGTTAAAAGTTTTCAAAGGCAGCGTAATTAAGCTGCTTTGTTGCTTCAAGTGATGCTGTAAAGGTGAACAGGGCTCAGAGAGGAGGCTTGGTGAACAAAACAAAGCCAAACAAAACACTTTCTTTCCCTACCAGGCACCCAGGGCTGTCAGCAGCGGGTCCCTGGGTCATCGAAAGCTGTTTTCTCCTCTGTTCCCCACCCCCTCGGGCGTGGAAGGAGCATGAGAGCTGCTTATGGGCATTTGACAGGGACCGAGGCCATAGGGGAAGCAGCGCTCTGCTCGGGTACATTGTGAGGGTCACCAAAGGAGGTGCACGAAGGATGCAGGTGAAGGAGGGAGCGAGAACCAGGCACGCTGCCACCCTGCCACTGGCTCCGCTAGCCCCTGCACACTGAGGCTGAAAGCAAAGGCACTGGAATGCTGGTCTGCTTTGCTTCTCGCCTCTTTCCTCTTCCTCCCACCACCGTCTTCAGTATAGAACATCAGAGAGACTCCTCTGTCTTTCAGCTCGTTGTTGTCTGTTTTCAGGAATTGGATGTCTCCTTTTGTTTCCTGAAGCTTTGATGGGGGGTGGGGGTGAGAGGCGAAGGGTATGGGGCCCCAGGCTCAGACGGATCTGCCAGGGAGCATTTTCCTAATGCATCCCTGATCCAAGCCTTCCAAAGACACGGGTGGGGAGGCTTGTAAAAACTTGTCTAAACTGGCACTGCCTCTCTTTGTGAAAATGGAGTTACTTAGTCGGACTATCAGCAGCTATTGCAAAGGGTGATGGTAAAGACCACGTGGCAACATGGAAAAAGGCAGGCGTGATATATCCTTAAACGAAATCTCAGAACTCCAAAGCACCAGGGTACCATTGCAACTATGTTAAAAGTGGACTGGGAGCAGTGGATCAAACAGAGACAGCACACCCGTGTTCGTTACAGTGCTAGTCACAAAGGCCAAACGGTGGACATGACCCAAGTGTCCACAGACGGATGAATGAATAAACAAACTGTGGATACAATATCATTTGACCTTGAAAAGGAGTGAAATTGTCATATGCTACATGGCTGAACCTTGAGGATATTAGGCAAATAATATGAAATAAGCCAGTTGCAAAAGGACAAATATTGTATAATTCCATTTATATGAAGTTCCTAGAGCTGTCAGAAAGTAGAATGGTGCTTATTGGTGGGAGGGGGAACAAGGAATTAGCGTTTAATGGACATAGAGGTTCTGTTTGGGAAGATGCAACTTTCGGATATGGGTGGTGGTGATGGGGGAAGGACAATGTACGCTAATGTCACTGAACTGTACATCTAAAAATGGTTAAAGTGATAAATTTTACATTATGTATAATTTACAATGAAAAAAATAGTTAATTTTCTTTAAAGTTGGATTAGGCAGACTGGTGATTGTCAGGGCCCAGAAGGAAGAAAGAATAGGGGGTAACTCATGGGTACAGAGTTTCATTTAGGGATGATAAAAATGTGTTGAAATCAGTAGAGGTGAGAGGAGGAGCAAGATGGCGGAGGAGTAACAGACAGAAATAGTATTAGGTCCCAGGAGTTCAGCTAAATAGTTATCAAACCACCCTGAACACCTACAAACTGAACAGGAGAGAGAAGAGAAGAGCAGCAATGCTAGGAATAGAAAGCGACCACTTTCTGGAAGGTAGGACGTGTGGAGAAGTGAATCCAAGGCAACATTTGGAAAGACAGACCACAGGGGGAGGGGCCAGCTCCCAGCAAGCGGCAGAGCAGCGGAGCACAAAATCAGAACTTTTAGAAGTCGACTCCACTGAGGGACGTCGCTTCAGAGGCTAAGCGGGAGTGGGGGGTGTGGAGCCCTCCCAGGGACAGTGTGGTCTCGGATCCTGCAGGGTCACAGAAAGATCGGGTGTATCTGAGTGCGGCAGAGCCCACAGGTATCAGAGCAGGGAAGCCGGCTACAGAGATGGAGCTGAGGAGTGAGCTCTCAGCTTGGGGTTACCATAAATCGTGATCCAAGGCACAGTCGGGTCACTCCTCTTCAAGCAGGGACCCCACGAGTGGCAGATCCGGGGAGACTCACCTTCTTCTCTAGGAGAAGCAACACGGGAGCAAGCGGCAGGAATCTGCTGGTTTGGAGACTCCAAATGGGGCCATGCGCCAGAGATAGAAATGCACGGTCACAGGCCGGGTGAGCTCAGAGTGCGGCCAGAGACCAGGGAGATGGGAGAGACTGACTGCTTCTCTCTGAGGGTGTGCTGAGGAGTGGGGCCCCGAGCTCTTGGCTCCTTCAGGCCGGAGATTGGAAGGCCGCCATTTTCATTCCTGTCCTCCAGAGTGCTATGGAGAGCGTTCAGGGAACAAAATCTCCGGAGAGCAAACCCAAGCAGATTACTTAGCCTGGCCCCTGGCAAGGGCGTACAATTCCGACTCGGGCAAAGACATTTAGAATCAGAGCAAAAGGCCCCTTCCCCAGAAGATCAGCAAGAACATCCAGCCAAGAACAAGTTTACCGATCAATGAGAACTGTGGAACTCCAGAGCTAAGGGAAAGCAACACATAAAATTCATGCCTTTTTTCCCCAGGATCCTTCAGTCTTTCAAAGTTAATTTTTTTAAATTTTATTTTTCTCTTATTCTATTTTTTAAATTTTTCTACTTTCCTATTTTAACTTTTTTATCTTACTAATAACTTTTTAAAAATCTTTTCTAATTTTCATTATTATAGTCATACGTTGTCCTTCCTTGTATTTAACCTTATTTTCTGTATACATATAAGGGTTTTTTTTCTCTTTAAAATTTTGAGATACAGTTTCTTCTATCATATCAAAATAAACCCTAAATATAGTGCATGGCTTTGTTCTAGTTTCCAGCCTGATCACATTTCTTATTCTTTCCTTTTTCTTTTCTTTTTTGAACCAACTTATCTTATCAATTCCTTTTTTAGAATCTTTTTAAATTTTCATCTTTACAGTCATATTCCATCCTTTCATCATGTTTTCCCTTATTTTTGTATATATGTAAGTTTTTCTTTCTTTAAAATTGTGGGAGGCAGGTTCTTCTAACAGACCAAAATACACCCAAAATCAAGTGTGTGGCTCTGTTCTATTCACAAGTCTAATATATGTATGTATTTCCACCCCCCTTCTTCTCCCCCAGTTTTGGATCTCTTCTGATTTGGTTAGTGTATATTTTCCTGGGGTTGTTGCTACCCTTTTAATATTTTGTTCTCACATCCATCTATTGTTATCTGGATAAAATGACAAGGCAGAAAAACTCACCTCAAAAAAAAGAAAAAGAGGCAGTACCCATGGCTAGGGACCTAATCAATGCTGACATTAGTAAGATGTCAGATCTAGAGTTCAGAATAACAATTATCAAGGTGCTAGCCAGGCTTGAAAAAAGCATGGACAATACTAGAGAATTCCTTTCTGGAAAAGTGAAAGAACTAAAATCTAACCAAGTTGAAATTAAAAAAAAAACAAAACTGTTAATGAGGTGCGGTAAAACACGGAGTCTCTTACTGCTAGGATAAATGAGGCACAAGAGAGAATTAGTGATATAGAAGACCAAATGATGGAGAATAAAGAAGCTGAGCAAAAGAGAGAAAAACAACTACTGGACCATGAGGGGAGAATTTGAGAGATAAGTGATACCATAAGATGAAACAATATTAGAGTAACTGGTATCCCAGAAGAAGAAGAAAGAGAGAGAGGGCCAGAAGGTATATTGGAGAAAATTATAGCAGAGAATATCCCTAATTTGGTGAAGGGAACAAGCATCAAAATCCAAGAGGCACAGAGAACCCCCGCTCAAAATCAATAAAAATAGGTCCATACCCCATCATCTAATAGTAAAACTTACAAGTCTCAGTAACAAAGAGAAACTCCTGAAAGCAGTTTGGGACAAGAGGTCTGTAACATACAATGGTACAAATATTAGATTGGCAGCTGACGTATCCACAGAGACCTGGCAGGCCAGAAAGTACTGCTGTGATATATTCAGAACATATATAAATGAGAAAAATATGCAGCCAAGAATACTATATGCAGCTAAGCTATCATTGAAAATAGAAGGAGAGATAAAAAGCTTCCAGGACAAACAAAACAGCAAACCAGCCCTACAGAAAATATTGAAAGGGGTCCTCTAAGCAAATAGAGAGCCTAAAGGTAACAGACCACAAAGGAACAGAGACAGTATACAGAAATAGTAACAGTGACTTTACAGGCAATACAATGGCACTAAATTCATATCTTTCAATAGTTACTCTGAATCTAAGTGGAATAAATAGCCCAATCAAAAGACACAGGGTATCAGAATGGATAAAAAAACAAAACCCATCAATATGCTGTCTCCAAAAAACTCATTTTAGACCCAAAGACACCCCCAGATTCAAAGTGAGAGGATGCTTTAAAAAAAAATTTACAAGAGGCACCTGGGTGACTCAGTGGGTTAAGCCTCTGCCTTCAGCTGAGGTCATGATCTCAGGGTTGTGGGATCAAGCCCCACATTGGGATCTCTGCTCAGCAGGGAGCCTGTTTCCTCCCCCTCCCCTGCCTGCCTCTCTGCCTACTTGTGATCTCTGTCTGTCAAATAAATAATTAAAAACTTTTTTAAAAATTACAAAGTGGCCTCTGCCTTTGGCTCAGGTCATGATCCCAGGGTGCTGGGATTGAGCCCCACATCCGGCTCTCTGCTCCGCAGGGAGCCTGCTTACCTTCCTCTCTCTCTCTCTCTGCCTCCCTCTCTGCCTACTTGTGATCTCTGTCTCTCAAATAAATAAATAAAAATCTTTGGGGGCCACCTGGGTGGCTCAGTGGGTTAAAAAATTACAAAGTGAAGGAGTAGAAAAAAATTTACCATGCTAATGAACATCAAAAGAGAGCTGGGATGGCAATCCTTATAGCAGTTAAATTAGATTTTAAGCCAAAGACCACAATAAGAGATGAGAAAGGAAACTACGTCATACTGAAAGGGCCTGTCAAAAAAGAAGACCTAACAATTTTAAATATCTATGCCACTAACATGGAAGCAGCCAAATACATAAACCAATTAAAAACAAAATCTAAGAAACACATAGACAATAATACAATAATAGTAGGGGATTTTAACACCCCCTTCACTGAAATGGAGAGATCATCTAAGCAAAAGATCAACAAGGAAATAAAGGCTTTAAATGACACACTAGACCAGATGGACATAACAGATATATTTAGAACATTCCATCCCCAAACAACAGAATACACATTCTTCTCAAGTACACATAGAACATTCTCCAGAATAGATTAATCCTGGGTCACAAATCAAGTCTCAACCAGTATCAAAAGATGGGGATCATTTCCTGCATATTTTCAGACCAAAATGTTTTGAAACTAGAATTCAACAAGAGGAAAGTTGGAAAGAACTCAAATATATGGAGGCTAAAGAGCATCCTACTAAAGAACGAATGGGTCAACCAGGAAATGAAAGAACAACTAAGAAAATTCATGGAAACAAAAGAAAATGAAAACATAACTGTTCAAAATCTCTGGGATACAGCAAAGGTGGTCCTGAGAGGATGGTATAGAGCAATACAAGCCTTTCTCAAGAAATAAGAAAGGTCTCAAGTACACAACCTAACCCTACACCTAATGGAGCTGGAGCAAGAACAGCAAAGAAACCCTAAACCCAGCAGGAGAAGAGAAATAACAAAGATCAGAGCAGAAATCAATTTAACAGAAACCAATAGAAGAGCAGAACAGATCACTGAAACTAGAAGCAGTTCTTTGAAAGAATTAATAAGATTGATAACCCTCTGACCAGATTTATCAAAAAGAAAAGAGAAAGGGCCCAAATTAATAAAATCATGAATGAAAGGGGAGAGATCACACCAACACCAAAGAAATACAAACAATCATAAGAACATATTATGAGCAAGTATACACCAGCAAATTTGACAATCTGGAAGAAACAGATGCATTCCTAGAGACCTATAAACTACCAAAATTGAACCAGGAAGAAATAGAAAACCTGAACAGACCCATAACCAGTAAGGAGATTGAAGCAGTCATCAAACATCTCCCAACAAACAAGAGCCCAGGGCCAGATGGCTTCCCAGGTGAATGCTACCAAACATTTAAAGAAGAATTAGCACTTATTCCCCCTGAAACTGTTCCCCAAAAAATAGAAATGGAAGGAAAACTTCCAAACTCATTTTATGAGGCCAATATTACCTTGATCCCAAAACCAGACAAAGACCCCATCAAAAAGGAAAATTACAGACCAATTTCCTTAATGAACATGGAGGCAAAAATTCTCACCAAAATACTAGCCAGTAGGATCCAACAGTACATTAAAAGGATTATTCACCACGACCAAGGGGGATTTATTCCTGGGCTGCAAGGTTGGTTCAACATCTGCAAATCAATCAAGGTGATATAATACATTAATAAAAGAAAGAACAAGAACCATACGATACTCTCAATAGATGCTGAAAAAGCATTTGACAAAATGCAACATCCTTTCTTGATCAAAACTCTTCATAGTGTAGGGATAGAGGGTACATACCTCAATACCATCAAAGCCATCTATGAAAACCCACAGTGAATATCATTCTCAATGGGGTAAAACTGAGAGCTTTTCCCCTAAGGTCAGGAACATGGCAGGGCTGTCCACTATCACCACTGCTGTTCAACATAATACTAAAAGTCCTAGTTTCGGAATCAGACAACAAAAAGAAATAAAAGGCATCTGAATAGGCAGAGAAGTCAAACTCTCACTCTTTGCAGATGATATGATACTTTATGTGGAAAACCCAAATGACTCCACTCCAAAACTGCTAGAAATCATACAGGAATTCAGTAAAGTGTCAGGATGTTACATCAATGCACAGAAATCAGTTGCATTTCTACACACCAACAGCAAGACAGAAGAAAGAGAAATTAAGGAGTCGATCCCATTTACAATGGCACCCAAAACCACTAGATACCTAGAAATAAACCTAACCAAAGAGGCAAAGAATCTATACTCAGAAAACTATAAAGTACTCATGAAAGAAATGGAGGAAGACACAAAGAAATGGAAAAACGTTCCATGCTCATGGATTGGAGAACAAATATTGTGAAAATGTCTATGCTACCTAAAGCAATCTACACATTTAATGCAATCCCTATCAAAATACCATCAATTTTTTCAAAGAAGTGGAACAAATAATCCTAAAATTTATATGGAACCATAAAAGACCCTGAATAGTCAGAAGAATGTTGAAAAAGAGAACCAAAGTTGGCAGCATCACATTCCAGACTTCAAGCTCTATTACGAAGCTGTCATCATCAAGACAGTATGGTACTGACACAAAAACAGACACATAGACCAATGGAACAGAATAGAGAGCCCACAAATGGACCCTCAACTCTATGGTCAACTCATCTTCAACAAAGCAGGAAAGAATGTCCAATGGAAGAAAGACAGTCTCTTTGACAAATGGTGTTGGGAAAACTGGACAGCCACATCCAGAAGAATGAAACTGGACCATTTGCTTACACCACACACACAAATAGACTCAAAATGGATGAGAGACCTCAAGGTGAGACAGGAATCCATCCAAATTCATGAGGAGAACATAGACAGCAACTTCTTTGACCTCAGCCACAACAACTTCTTCCTAGAAACATCGCCAAAGACAAGAGAAGCAAAGGCAGAAATGAACTATTGGGACTTCGTCAAGATCAAAAGCTTTGCATAGCAAAGGAAACAGTCAACAAAACCAAAAGACAACTGACAGAATGGGAGAAGATATTTGCAAATGACATATCATATACAGGGCTAGTATCCAAAATCTATAAAGAACGTATCAAACTCAACACCCAAAGAACAAATAATCCATTCAAGAAATGGGCAGAGGACAGGAACAGACATTCCTACAAAGAAGACATCCAGATGGCCAACAGACACATGTAAAAGTGCTCCATATCACTAGGCATCAGGGATATACAAATTAAAACCACAGTGAGATACCACCTCACACCTGTGAGAATGGCTAAAATTAACAAGTCAGAAAACAACAGGTATTGGTGAGGATGCGGAGAAAGGGGAACCCTCCTACACTGTTGGTGGGAATGCAAGCTGGTGCAGTCACTCTGGAAAACAGCATAGAGGTTCCTCAAAAAGTTGAAAATGGAGCTACCTTATGACCCAGCAATCGCACTACTGGGTATTTACCTAAAGATACAAATGTAGTGATCCAAAGGGGCACGTGCGCCCGAATGTTTATAGCAGCAATGTCCACAATAGCCAAACTATGGAAAGAACCTAGATGTCCATCAACGGATGAATGGATAAAGAAGATGTGGTATATATATACAATGGAATACTATGTAGCCATCAGAAAACCACAAAATCTTGCCATTTGCAATGAGACAATTATCATATGATCTCTCTGATATAAGGAATTTGAGAAGCAGAGCAGGAGTCACGGGGGTGCAGGGAGGGACAAAAATGAAACAAGATGGGATCGGGAGGGAGACAAACCAGAAGAGACCCTCAATCTCATGAAACAAACTGAGGGTTGATGGAGTGAGGGGGTGGGTAGGGACAGGGTGGCTGGGTGATGGACATTGGGGAGGGTATGTGCTATGGTGAGTGCTGTGATGTGTGTAAGCCTGATGATTCACAGACTTGTACCCCCGGGGCAAATAATACATATTATGTTAAAAAAAAGAAGAAGAAGAAATCAATAGAGGTGATGATTGTGCAAGATTGTGAATGTGCTAAATGCCACTGGATTTTTCATTAAACTGTTTAATTGTGGGGCATCTGGGTGCCTCAGTTGGTTAAGCATCTGCCTTCAGCTTAGGTCATCTTAGGATCTTGAGATAGAGCCCCACCTCAGGCTCTGCACCCAGCATGGAGCCTACTTAAGATTCTCCCTCTTTTTCTGTCCCTCCCTCTTCTCCCTCTCCCTAAGGGAAAAAAAAATGTTAATTATAGGGGCTCTTGGCTGGCTCAGTCAGTAGAGTGCATGCAACTCTTACTCTCTGGGTCGTCAGTTCAAGCCCCACGTTGGGTGTGAAGCTTACTTAAAATAACATTAAAAAAAAAAAAAGGATCTGATGATACTTTATTTAACAAAATAAAATAGGGGCGCTTGGGTGGTTCAGTCCATTAAGCGTCTGCCTTTGGCTCAGGTCATAATCCCAAGGTCCTGCAAATAATCCCAAGGTCCTGCAATTAAGCAATTAAGTGCTCAGTGGGAAGCCTGCTTCTCCCTGTCCCTCTGACTGTCGCTCTCCCTGCTTGTGGTCTTCTTGCTCTCTGTCAAATAAATAAATAAACAAATAAATTTTTTTAAAAATAATTAATTAAAATAAAATGGTTAATTTATGTCGTGTGAATTTCACCTCAACTGTTTTTTAAAAAGGGATTAGGAGAAGCTTGAAAGGGAATGTGGAAAAATGAGAACTGTTGAATGCATTAGGATTATAGGACTATTGGTGGATTTATTTTGACTTTTTTTTTAAGATTTTATTTATTTATTTGACAGAAAGACAAAGCAAAAGAGGGAACACAAGCAGGGGAAGTGGGAGACGGAGAAGGAGCCTTCCCACTGAGCAGGTAGCCCAATGTAGGGCTCGATCCCAGGACCCCAGGACCATGACCTGAGCTGAAGGCAGATGCTTAATGACTGAGCCACCCAGGTGCCCCTCATTTTGACTTCTGAAAAAAAAATTATTAAAACTGTGCAGTGTATTTTTTATGTGTTTAAGAGAAATGTGTCGGGCCGAAATTCTATTATTAAAGAACAGACTGTTTATCAACAATAGCAAAAACCTTTCTTAAGACTTATGGAGCAAGACTGTCCAGAGAGAAGCACCAGAAGGGAAGAGAAATTGGGGACTGAGCTAAGATATCGCTTGTCACTTCTAAATATGTATTAATATATAGTATGTGTCATGTATCAAATATATTAGTACTACAGAATAGAAGAGATGAGTACAGTAGGTCCTCACCCCTCGATCAGACATAGATGCTTCATATCCGGTGTTTTCCGGTATGGTGCTGGGCTCAGAAGGTAGACTGGAGCTGGCCCTTGTCCTTGTGTAGTTGACGCCATCCAGCTAAGTTGTGTGATGCTGATATCAAGTGCGTGAGGTCAGAGAAGGGAAAGAAGCCAAAGCACACAGAGGCTGCCTAAAGGGAGAGAGGGCACGTTAGCGGGCCTTGGGGGGCACTTGCGAAGGCAAAGGGGAGAGAGGAGTCCTTCTAGGTGTGAGAGGACAGGCAAGGGGCAGGAGGGCCAACATCTTTGGTCAGGAGAAGGGAGGGGAGAGCAGAGGGGTATGCCAGGCAAGTTGAACGAAGCCCAGTGAAGGCAAGCTTTGAACTCCTTCCCAGAGGCATAAACACTACAGGCGGTAGGCAGTGAGGAGCCATGGTTGGCTCCCGAGCGAGGGACAGAAGCCATATTTTCAGGTTACTCTGCCAAAATAACAGTACGTCCTGGATCCCCTTTCCTTTTACCCAGGGGGCCCAGAGAGGCCAAAACACAGCTGGGGCCCCAGCCCTGCTACAGATTACAGTAGCAGCAGCACAGAGCAATTTTGGAAACCCTATTCTCATCCCCAAAGGGAATACTCTTAGAAAATCATGGTATGTCTGGTTAAAGATGGAGGATTGCATCCTCTGCTTCCTTCCAAAACTTCACGAAAATGCTAGTTGAGGGATTTTTAAAAGGCATTTGCCTGCAAGTCTAAAGAGAACAAGAAAGGAGAAAATAGCCAGGAGCTTGGAAGCTGGAAAGCGGAGGGTTGTTTGATGACTGACTTACAGAAGGACTGAGAAAGTCCATCCCTCAGGTGGCAAGGGGAAAGGCTGAGAAACTACCAGAACTTCACTCCCCTCCAAAGACCGAGAAGGGGCCATGCCAGGTGCTTCTGCAAGTGGAGGCAAAACAGATCAATTGAAAGTCCTTTCTAGAAGCAGTCAGATATTTGGGTGCCTTCCCCTGCTCTGTACACCTAAGTAACTGTCCCTTTACCAGCCCCACTGCAGGCAGAAGACTGGACCTTTATTATCTGCACAGGGTTCAATGAAAAGGTCTTTGTCTTTTTTTATTATTATTATTTTAAAGATTTTTTTGTTTATTTAAGACACAGAAAGGCAGAGAGTGCAGGAGAACAAGCATGAGCAGGGGGTAGAGGCAGAGAGCCCACTGAGCAGGAAGCCCAACGTGGGTCTAGATCCCAAGACACTGAGATCATGACCTGAACCAAAGGCAGATGCTTCACTGACTGAGCCCCGCAGGCACCCCTAGGTGTTAAGTTTTGTTATGAATATCATGGCCCTCCCAAGCTCTCCTGGTCATATAACTCCTAGAAACTTGACATTCAGGCTCAGACACCCTCTAGGAAGTAGACTGAATACTGCCACCAGAGATTTCCCACTTACATTGCCTTGCCAGATCACCACACAGCAGTAGTTCTCAAGCTTTAATCTGCACCAGAATCCCCTGGAGGGTTTGTTAAAATGCACACAGCCAGAGTTTTGAATCCAATAAATTTAGAGTCGGGCCCCAAAATGTGCATTACTTACAAGTTCCTAGGTGATGCTGCCACTGCTGGCCCAAGTAAGGGGACCATATTTGGAATACTGGTGCTTTAGAGTGAAGTCTGCTGGGATGCCTGGGGGGCTCAGTGGTTAAGCATCTGCCTTCAGCTCAGGTCATGATCCCAGGGCCCTGGGATCGAGTCCTGCATCAGGCTTCTTGCTCTGCAGGGAGCCTGCTTCTCCCTCTCCTTCTGCCTGCTGCTCCCCCGCTTGTGCTCTCTCTCTAACAAATAAATAACATCTTTTTAAAAAAATTTTTTTAAAGATGTTATTTATTTATTTGAGAGAGAGAGCATGAGTGGGGGTGGGGAGGGCAAAGGCATAGGGAAAAGCAACAGACTCCCTGCTGAGCAGGGAGCCTGAGGACCCCGGGATCATGACTTGAGCCAAAAGCAGACGCTTCACCGACTGAGCCACCCAGGCGTCCCAAGGTCCTAAAGGCTTCTAAAGAGAAAGTACATATTATACACGAGGATTGAGAGTCAGAATGGCCCTAGACTTCTCCATAGCAACCCTGCAATTTGGGAGAAAAGAGAAAAATGCTTTTCAAAATTATCAGGGGGAAATGATCCAACTTAGAATTCTATATCCAGCCAAACTATCAGTTAAGCGTAAGCCTAGAAAAGTACTTCTCTGACATGCAGGGTCTCAAAACATTGCTGTCCCTGCATCCTTCCTCAGAAAGCTGCTGGGGGAGCTGAGGCACCAAAATGTTGGGAAAAGTTGTGAAAAAGCATGTGTGGGATCCAGGGAACCAGGGGTGCCACCCAAGATGGAGGCAGAGAAATTCTCCAAAACGAGAGAAGGAGGCCACAGGGAGATAGCTGAGCCCTAATCCCAAGGAGGGACCACTCTAGGCACTGCTCAGAAGCCTCCTGCTAAGCCATGGCCATCAAGAGGGTCATGAGGTGCTTGGACACAGTGAGAAATTTAGTAAATCAGGAGAGTTTGGGCTGCAGCGACCTGCTTAAACTGAGGCAGTCAGAACATGGTAAGACAGCTCAGTGACTACAGCCTGGCCTGAATTCTGATTTTCCGTGCAAAGATGAAAAGGCCCAGCTCCCGCCTCTGCCTTCCTCCACCAGCAGCCACATCCCAGGCGCATTTGGAAAGGCAAAAATATCTAGGCCAATTTTATCATACTAAAAAGAGAAAAGAATCATCAAAGTTCAAACTCCTCACCATCAAATGATCTCAGAGTCTCCCCAGTGTGAAATTCCAAATGTCTGGGTCCAGGCACTGTCATGGATAGATTGGCAATCGTCATTGTTTTATGGAAGGAGAACGCGCTAGGGTATAATTAGATGACACAGATTCCTTTTTCATCTTTTATAGGGAATATCTTGCCGTTACATTGGAGTATGGCATGATGTGTTTATGGCCAGGGATTTTTCACCCGGATGGTATCTCTTTTGAGGGTTTATTTAAAGTCAAAATGAGGGGCGCTTGGGTGGCTCAGTCAGTGAAGCGTCTGCCTTTAGCTCAGGTCAGGATCCCTGAGTCCTGGGATCAAGCCCCACATCAGGCTCCCTGCTCAGTGGGGAGCCTGCTTCTTCCTCTGCCTCTGTGTGCTCTCTCTTTCTCAAAGAAATAAATATAATCTTTAAAAAAAAAAAGTCAAAATGACACCAATGTGGAGAACAAGTGGTTCAGCCCCACCCCCAGATCTGCCACGCAGGTTAATGACTGTCACTCACACATTTCTCTTCAGTGCAGTTGGCTGCCTTTAGTCATTTACATGAAGTACCATGGTCCCAGTCTACCATTTTTATTGTACAAAATGTAGGACTAATCAGGATTGTAAAGCATCTCAATAGGTTGAAATAAATAATGAGCCTTATCCAGGCACCACCCCCCCCAATAAAACTACACCAAAACCAAAACCCATTCCACAACCCCATGATTGAATCAAGAGTCTTCTCAAGGAGGACAAGTCTTTCTGGGTCCAGGGCTGCTGCTGTCACTCAACTACCAGCCGGCCAGCCATGATGGATGCCTGCCCCAACACCCACTGTGAGCTTCTCTGGGATCTGGCAGACCCTCTCCAATCTCCCTACCCTACCCCCCACACATCTGCAACCAGACTAGGGGTCAATGCCAGGCTGAGCCCCCAGCCCCTCGTGTCCCCTACGCTCTATCCACCTCCATAGGCAGCCTTCCTTCTGCAGCCCAGGACCCCTCACTGCCTGTCTCCCCTTGGCTCATGTGCCAGTGGAGGGTGGAAAATGTAGCTAATTCATCTTTGGATCCGAGCACCCCGCAGAATCTTGTACAAAGCCGTGCTTAATAAATAGTTGTTGAGTGAACGAATAAATGAAGGAATGAACAAAACAAACGCGGGGAGACGTATGACTTTGAGGCTTCGGGAAATGCCTCATGAATGGACTGACGTCATATGACTGCCAGAAAATGCTAACACCAAAGGCTTATGCTGTTGAGCAGTGGTCTTCGGCACTCCCACTGTGGTGCGTTGACAACTTTAGTCTCTCTCTTATTTCTTCAGAATAAAAAAATATACGTCAAAGTCCCCATGTCAATATTAAGGGAGATTACTTTCTTTTTTAATTCACAGATTCAAGCCAATGTGACTAGTCTCTGCATTTCCTTCGCAGATTCCTGCTGGCAGATGCCCTTCCCTGGCTAGTGCCACCATGCATGCTGGTCACCCGTGGCCCCTGCGAGACCAAGAGAAAAGCAAGAAGCTGGCCTCCCCCTCCACCATCAGCAAATTGTGACGCATGGCAGCTTACAGGTGCCTAGTGATGTGGATTTACTGATCATATGACCTAGTTTTAACTTAACTCCCAAATGAGCCATAGGGCTTAAAAAGATTCCTGCAAAGAAACCATGTGTTAAAAATAATACCAATAATACAAGCACGCCCGGGCAAGATGGAGGCAGAGCAGATGTTTCTTCTAGCACGAGCTCTTTGGCAGCCACATCATGACGCCAAAACAACCATAATCTAATCAGATCTGAGATGAAGTCGGCCCTCAAATTGAAAATATCAAGAGACAATTTGAAACACGAGTTTCCAATCACTGCCGTTTTAATGACAAGCCTGGCCTTGAGTGTAACATCGTATATGGGGACTCTCTGACGAACAGCAGAAGCCGCCAGAACAGAGGTCCTTAAACACAAATAAATGCGGCAGATTGCGAAGGAAACTAACAGCATTTAAATCATTATCGAATTATTAAAACAGATTTGTGATATAGATATTTACGCGCTTCTTTAGTAAATCATTAAGCGACAAGTTCCTGTGGCAGATCTAATAACTATCCTCACTGCATAGCACTGGTGAACAGAAGTGGTATTTCAAGATCTCCGCAACAATGGGAAAGTGATTTTAATTGGTGACAGCCACAGGTACCGCGAATACTACTGAGGTTTCTTGCTTATGATCATAATGGAAGGAAATGCTAAATTTCAGTTAGGAGCGAGTGAAAATGAAGATGTCATGTCTTCCGGCATCAAATTCACAGACCCTGTGAATTTTATCCTTGAATCTCAGCAGAGAGCCTTGGTCCAGAACAAAGTAAAGGCTCTTGGTCCCACGTCTCACAACCTCAATACCAGGTGTCCTGTTCAAAATCATTAACAAACAAACAAACAAACAAACAAATAACTCATAGAAATTGCACATAAAAGCATTTATTACAGAGTGCCCAGGTGGCTCAGTAAGTTAAGCAACTGCCTTCCGCTCAGGTCATGATCCCTGGGTCCTGGGCTTGAGCTCTATATGGAGCCCTGCTTGGAGCCCTCCGGCAGGCTCCTTGCTTAACCCTCTCCCTCTGCCCTAGCCTCACTGTGCTCTCTCTTTCTCAAATAAATAAATAAAATCTTTAAAAAATAAAAACAGCAAAGACACACATATCTATATGGAAGCACTTTCTTATGGACTGAATTGGGTGCTCCCAAATTCATAGGTTGAAACCCGAACCCCCAGTGCGACTGTGCTTAGAGATAGGGCTTTACAGAGATAATTAAGGTCAAATGAGGCCACAAGGGTGAGCCCCTAATCCGAGAGGACTGGTGTCCTTACGAGAAGAGGAAGAGGCATCAGAGAGCTTTTTCTCCACCCACAGAGGGGAATGACTGTGTGGGACACAAGAGTGAGAGTGGCCATATATAGATCAGAAAGAGGGGCCTCACCAGGAACGGAATTGGCCAGCAGCTTGATCTTGGACTTCCAGCCTCCAGAGCTGTGAGAAATTAAATTTCTGTTGTTTCAGCCACCCGATCTGTGGTATTCTGTTACAGCAGCCCGAGCTGACTTGGACACCAATGGATGGGCTTCTGACTATTTCAATGACAGCAGAAGTGACACTCTCTGACTTCCAAAGCCATGCGGATCCTGTCTCACTTGGGGGTAGGGGGTAAGGGGAAGCATTTGCTCTTAGAGTCTGGGTCATCCTGTAAAAAGCCTTGTGTTATGGGTTAAATTGTGTCCCCCAAAAGGATATGTTGAAGTCCTAATTCCTGTGACCTCAGAATGTGAACTTATTTGGAAGTAGAGTCCTTGAAACTAAGGCTAGCTAAGTTAAGATGAGGTTATATGGTGTAGGGTGAGCCCTAATCGAATCTGACTGGTGTCCTTATATGAAGTAGGAAATTTTGGACACAGACCCACAGGAAGAAAGGAAAACACATGTGAAGACACAAGGAGAATGCCACACAAAGACAAAAGAAGAGGTTGGAATGATGCTTCTAGAAGTCAAGCAATGCCTGGGGCCCCTAGAAGCCAGAAGAGACAAGGAAGGACCCACCCCTAGAGGCCCAGAGGGAGCATGGGCTGGCTGACCCCTTGATCTCAGCCATCTGGCCTCTAGAACTGTGAGACAGTACCTTTCTGTTATTTTAAGCCACCCAGTTTGTGGCACTTTGTATGACAGCTCCGGGAAATCCATATGTCCTTCCAGCCTGAGACTGCCACCTTGGTAGTCCATGAACACTCACAGCCGAACCTGGCCTTCCATGCTCCGGGCCCAGGTGGCTGCCATGCCAGGGAGGACGCCATCTTGGAAGTGGATCCTCCAGCCCCAGCTGTGTGACTCTTCCCAGCTGAGGTCCCAGATATCACGGAGCAGGAACAAGCTGTCCCCTCCAGGCCCTTGCCAGATTCCCACCTGGCAGAGTCTATGTGCTGGTATTTTGGTTAGTTTATGCCTCTGTGTTTTGGGGTAGTTCATTACATGGTGTTAGGTAAGTGGAGGAGATACTGTTATCAAAGGGAGGGAGAATGGAGGCTGGGCAGGCAGAAACAGTAGTAGTGAGCGTCCGTGTCCTTTGTTTCTACAGAAGGCGATCTGTGACATGTGCTGCTGCTCCAGCAGCCGTTGGGCTCCATGGGTGTGTGGCCTGTACACCCAGAGGGGCCCCATGTTGGCTTTGACACTTCCCTCGGGCTGGATGGAAACTCTGAATATTCAAACAAGGGGTCCTGCATTTTCATTTTGCACCAAATTATGTAGCAATCCTGGCTGGAGCTTGAGGAGCTGGCTTTAACCACCCGAGGATTTCAAGAATGGGGGACACACACCACAGAGAAGAGGAAGGTGACAAAGACTCTGGATCCAGGAGCATTTCAGAGAGAAGGACTGCCATACCAGTTTGGGATGCCTTCCTCCAGACTTTGGTGTGACTAGACTTCTCTCTTGTTTAAGTCACCGTTTTTTTAGGGTTTATAGTCACTCTCACTTGAGACTAATTCCTACTGAAAGATGTGGGTGTATGAACTCTGAATCCCTCAATAATCATTCTGGAAATACAGCTGTTGAGGCAAAGTCTATACACCCCTGCCTCTCTTGTAGCCAGATATGACCGTGAAACTATGTTGTGCCCAATGGGAAATGAGCAGAAATGTCAGATGCAATTTCCAGAAAGTGTCCTGAAATAGAGATTGTGTGCCCCCCTTTTCATCCTTTTCTCCTTCCTGCTGGCTGGAATGCAAACATAATGACTGGAGCTTCTGCAGCCATGGCACTCCATGATGTCTGGGGCTTCCTCTGGAAGACCTGAAGTTGGGAATGTAGAAGATACACTTCCATGGTAGGTCACTCACATGGCGGGCAAAGTGGTGCAGACAGGTTGGTTTCTCACTATGTGGAGATCTTCATGGGGCTTCTTGAATGTTCTTTCAACATGGCAGCTGGCCTCCCCCAGAGCAAGCAACGTGGGAGAGCAAGCCGAAAGTGGCAATGCCCAGCATAGCAATCCTAGACAACAACATAAGGCAAACTTCAAAGTTGTGAAGAGACTAGATCTTAACTGTTCTCACCCAAAGGAGAAATAATTATGGGACACGATAGAAGTATTAGCAATCATGTTGCAATATGTAAATGTATCAAGTCAACCTGTTGTATCCCTTAAACTTACACAATGCTATATGTCACTTGTATCTCAATAAAAATGAATTTTAAAAAAGAAAGCTAAGGGGCAAAAGAAAAAAAAAAGTACAAAAGCAAGCAAGCAAGCACACTAAGGGGTGCCTGGGTGGCTCAGCTGGTTAAGCATCTGGCTTTTGATTTTGTCTCAGGTCATGATCTCAGGGTGGTGAGATGGAGCCCTGTGGGCTCCTTGCTAAGTGGGGAGTCTGCTTGAGATTGTCTCCCCCCACTTTCTCTCTGCACCTCCCCTCCCCCCATTCATGTGTGCACATGCACACATGTGCTCACTCTCTCTCTCAAATAAATAATTAAATTAATATTTAAAAAAAAAGTTTAGGGGGCCTGGGTGGTTCAGTCATTGGGCATCTGCCTTCGGCGCAGGTCATGATCCCAGGGTCCTGGGATCGAGCCCCACATCAGGCTCCCCGCTCAGTGCGAAGCCACTCCCCCTGCTTGTGTTCCCTTTCTGACTGTCTCTCTATAAATACATAAAAGATCTTAAAAAAAAAAAACAATAAATCTTAAAAAACCATGTGTACATTACAAAAAAGTGTTCAAACCACCTCATAGCTAGCTTGTAATTGAATCACAATTCAAATACAGAGACCTCTCAGTCTTTAGTCAATGTCACCCTGCTTCCTTGTCGGTATCAGTCAGGATTCTCCTGAAACACAGAATGGTTAGCGGGAGAGGGAATGGTGGTGGATGGATGTGTGTACAGAGGTTCTATTAATTAGGAATTGGCTCCTACATTCATGGAGGCTAACAAGTCCCAAGATCTGCAGCCAGCAAGCCACACGTGGGAGAGCCAATTAGTGTAGCTTCAGTCTGAGTCCAAAGGCCTGAGATGCAGGAGATCCTACAGTAGTTCCAATCCATGTGACTTCAGGCTCAAAATCCAGGAAAAGTCATTGCTTTAGTCCAAGTCCCAAGGCAGGAAATCACCCATATTCCAGATCAAGGCAGTCAAGTGGAGGGAATTCCCCCTTCCTTCCAGGGGGGTCAGCCTTTTTGTTCTACTCGGGCCTTCAACTGATTGGATGAGGCCCACCCACATTAGGGCAGGTAATTTGATTTCCTCAGTCTACCAATTCAAATGTTAATCTCATCCAAAACAGTCTCCCAGACACACCCAGAATCATGTTTGACCAAATATCTGGGCACATGTGTTCCCATCGGTTTGACATCTACAATTAACCATCACAGTGTCCTTCATGAGCTCAGCTTGTTTATCCTTGGACATTTTTAGCTTGGAGCACCAGTTTTGCTCTTGCTTGGCCTAAATGTTATGCTTTAAGGAGTCCTGCCCTCACCCATACATAATTTCTGTATTTTCATCTTCGTATTGATGTTGATAATATCTCCTGTTAAATTAGGTGGGAGGAAATAAGTAAAAGAAAAGACAAAAAAGGAGTACTAGGGTGTCCTAGTTCTAAATACTTTTTCTTAATGGATTTTGGAAGAAAAATCAATGAAAAATAC
Organism: Neogale vison; assembly: GCF_020171115.1. Lineage (NCBI taxonomy): Eukaryota > Metazoa > Chordata > Mammalia > Carnivora > Mustelidae > Neogale > Neogale vison. Next base: position 96,378,784 of record NC_058105.1, read on the forward strand.
CTTAATAGGAAAAAAATGAGAAAATAGTTTAATCTAGGGCAGTGGTTCTTAAGCTATAAAGTACATCAGAATCACCCTTGCGCTTATTAAAACGCAGATGGCTGGGTCCCACTCCCAGAGTTTCTGGTTCAGTAGGTTGGGATAGGGCCTGAGAATTTCCATTTCCAACAAGTTTCTAACAAGGTGATTCTGATTGTGCTGGTTCAAGACCACATTTTGAGTAGGAGAATGATAGGGGGGAAAGCCTGTCCATAATATGTGCAGAACTGAAATGGTATTTAGGGACCCATGTTTCTTCTATCTTGACACTTGACCATTCTATGCCACCTCATAGCCCAAGGTGGCTGCCTGAGCTCCAGCCATCAGGATTAGATTCCAAGCAAATGTTAGAAGGAGCAGGGGGAAGACCACTCCTTTTAAGGACACTTCTTACTTCCCAGAAGTTACGTGCAAGACTTCCCCTTACACACCTTGACTGGAACTTAGTCACATGGCCATGCCTAGCTGCAAATAAGGTGGGAAATAGAGGCGTTTTTTTCCCCTCCAGGAGGCTATGTGCCCTAGCTAACATTCTATTACTTATAAATAGTGGGGGAAAGAGCTATTTAGGATCAACTAATGGCCTCTGCCATTGAAAGCTTCCACCTTGTTTGGAACAGTAGATAATTCATTCCCTATGTCGGTGTGTAACCTGGGCCTATCTTTCCTTCTGAGTCAAAAGCACAGTCCCTGCAGCTTCATAAACAGGACTTAGAACCTTGCAAAACCTGGTGACTAAGTAATTACCAGCCCAGCCTAAGTCACATGCTCTCCCTGCGAATGGATAGAAGAATGACCATGAAATCCTAAGCTAGACATGAGCTGTTTCATGCTCCCTCTCTCTGGTTTAGTTAATTGGTTATCCTGTTAACCGGCAGAGGTTTGTTTCCTCTGGATCGCTTGTCTCCTGAAATGTAGTAAGGACCAGACATCAGCAAATTTGAGGGGGAAATGTCCTCTGGAGGGGAAAGAGCTGAAACTCCAGCACACACGTAATTATACTCACTCGGTTCCAGAGCAAGCATAGAATAAATAAGCTTTTAACAAACCCCACTGCCATGCCAGATGCCAGAGGTTTCCCCATTCCCCAGCTCTGTGCTCCAAGGGGGAAGATGGGCATCGAAGGTCCCTGCGGCTAAGAGGTAAAGGAGGCGTGGGAAACAAGCTGCTGCCCAAACAGACGCTTTCTTCAAATGCGTGTGACTCAGTGGCTTCATTTTTAGGCGCAGCCCCGCTTGGCAGAACTGAGCCACAAAAAGAAAAGAAAAAAAAGAAATTGCTGTTCCCTGATTAACCCTTCTAGCCACTGGGTGCCACTATTGATTTGTTCGGGTAACCAAACTGTAAAAATGCTTTACCATTGGGGGGGGGGTGGATTCTCAATGCAGATTACTTTGGTAAAGCAGGAAAGGAAAATGGGCCAAAAAAAAAAAAAAAGTCTGCATGTGCGTGTGTATATATATATACCCTTAGATGTATGTTGGTTATTTCTTTCCTCCTGACTTCCTGTCGCCAGACGACATACTTTTGTCTGTAGTATCTCCTCCTTGATCACTCTCTCATAATGAATTTCAGAGTAACACTTTAAGAACCGCCTCAAGAATTTTGTTTCCTGAAGTGCGTTTCAGCTCACAAAAAAGAAAGAAAGACAGATGTGGCAACTGTACTGCTCTGTGATTTTACAATTATTTATGTGTGCCATCATCAATAACAAATGTTTATAAAGGACCTACTATGTGGCTGGGACTGGGGAATAGAAAAATCAACAGAATTCCTCCCAGGAGGTTTTACACTCTCACACTCTCTCTCTCTCTTCTAAAAAGATGTATTTATTTAAGAGAGAAAGCGGGGAGGGGCAGAGGGAGAGGGGGAGAGAGAACCTGGAGCAGACCCCCCACTGAGCATGGAGTCCTACTCAGAGCTCCATCCCACCACCCTGAGATCTGATCTGAGCTGAAACCGAGTCAGATTTTCAACAGACTGAGCCATCCAGGACCCCTACTCTCTCTTAAAAACAAACAAAAGAAAAGAAAAAAAGACACCTTATCTCCCAAAAAAACCTTTTTTTTTTTTTAAATTTTCAGTAGGCTCCATGCCCAACATGGGGCTTCAACTCATGACCCCTAGATCAAGAGTCTCGTGTTCCACTCACCAAACCAGCTGGGCGCCCCCATACTCTCTCTTAATGAATAAAAGAGCATTAAAAGGTGGGTATCTAAGTAACCGTGGCCAAAACCATGCACTGTGTTCATCCAATGGGCATTTCTCCCCTTCTGTGCCCCCAACTTCCCTCCATCTTTCTCAGTGGCCAAGCCTACATTTTGTTCTAGGGTTCACCGTTCGGTATGGTCAAGGAAGGTAACTCTTCCCCCGTTCCGGGGACAGTGAATCGTGGTGGCTTCATATCCCTTTCCAAGATGAGCTGAGCTTGGCCATGTGACCCAGGCCTAGACAACGAGACGGGAAGGAAAATCCACCAGCAAAATACTCCCAAAGACAGAAGCGTCAATTCCTTTATGCCGAACAAGCAATGCGGGAATTGCATTAGTCACCTTCAGACCACAAGGAGAGTCACCTCCGACCAGCCAAGGATAGCAAAGCAGAGAGATGGAAAGCCCCCCAGTTGGTAGACCCACCCGGGAACAAGTCTGCCTCGGGAGTTCTTGTCTTGTGAGATATGTGAGCCCCTTTTTGTTAAGCACTTTTAGTGGGGTCTTCGGTTTCTTGCAGCTGAAAGTACCCCACCTGAAGGTCATGTACACTGGCTGCTTTATGCACGTTAGCTGGCCCATTGTCCATCTGCCTGTGAGGCAGACATAAGCCCATTTCAGGGATGAAGCAATGGAGTCTGAGAGGTTAGTACCACATCCAAGGTCACCCTGGTGAAGCCCTCTTTTTTTTTTTTTTTAAGATTTTATTTGTTTATTTAACAGACAGAGATCACAAGTAGACAGAGAGGCAGGCAGAGAGAGAGAGAGAGAGGGAAGCAGGCTCCCTGCTGAGCAGAGAGCTCGATGCGGGACTCAATCCCAGGACCCTGAGATCATGACCTGAGCCGAAGGCAGCGGCTTAACCCACTGAGCCACCCAGGTGCCCCTCAAGCCCTCTTTTAAATGTGAACGAATGACCAAGCAGCAGGTGCGGCTGAGGGGCTGAAGGTCACCGCCTGTTTTGGGGACGTGGAAACACAACCTTGTGCAGGACATACTCTGCCCGAATCTTCAGATTGTTCCTTGACTCTCCAGCCTCAGCATCTTCCAGTTCATCCCAAACAACAGCTTTCCGTGTTTCATCGAAAAGCCTCGAATTGAAATCCGAATCAAAGACAATCCAGATAGCCAGGAAGTCCTTCCTAAAGTCTCAGCTCAGACTCCGCTGTTGGCAGGGGGGTTGGGTCCCCAGCTCCAGCACAAGACAGCCCTGCCCTTTCCCTCCTCTTGAAAAGAAGGAATAAACAGTGGTCTGGGATTCAGCACTCCTCCCCGCAGAGCAGCGATGATGAAAACAAATCTCACTGGGGACAAAGGCTGCGCAGCTCCATGGGGCCGTCTGCATGGGAAGATCCGGGGACCCCCCCCCTTTTGGGCGTCCTTCACGCTCCTTAGCCAAATGGAAAGCCCACACAGCAAAGTGATGCTTCTGCTTTCTTCCCTTTTGTTCAGCGCCCATTACAGGACCGCGCTGATGCTCAGCAGGCACATTTCTCTCGGGCTCGCCACCCCCCGGCTCCGGCTCCGACGCTGGGGCTGGAGGGCTGTCCTTCACCTGGGGCCCCGCGGCAGCAGATCACCGCCAGCTTCCCGAGGGCGGTGTTCCAGGCGAGGAAAATTGCTCCCGAGATTGCTTAAGGCCCCTGGGGAAATGACAAGGAGAAATTAATCTTCCATTGCTAATCTTCCTCCGCGGCTGGATCAGAATAGTTGCCTGCCAGAGACGGCCCCTGGCTCCGGGTGCCGGGGGTGGGGGGCTGGGGGGGAGGGCCGTGCGCGATCCCTCCACATTGTCACCGGGAAGGGAGCGGGGAGAGGCGGAGGTCAACAGGACGCATGGTGTGTGTCTCTCCTACACCCTGCCCTGCGTCTCCGCGATTGAATTCCCCAGCTTATGGGGCCAGATCACTGTTACTTGGCCCTGTGCCTCTGTCTACACCTACCCCTCACCCCGCCCAAGATCTAGACCTGCTCCAGACTCTGCTTACACCTGACCTTCTGGGCTCCAGGACCTGCTCCCTTCTCGCTGCAAGGCCTGGACCTCAGCTGGGCCATCTGCCTGGAAGCCTTAGTTGTCCCAGGTGTAATGACTTTCCCGTCCATGTCCCTGCCAGACCGCGGGCACAAGCATGGCATCTGTCTGCTTGGCTACTATGCCTCTGGCTCCCAGCACGGGGTGTTCTGGGTACTCAGGAATGTGTGTGCCAGGGAGGAATCCCTTCGAGTCGCTTAGGATGTGCAGCCACTCGTGACCCCAGGGGTTAGATTCGATTATTCTGTCCATTTGATGGAGGAAGAGGCTGAGGCGCAGAGAGGTTAAGTACTTGGCTCAACGCAGGTGATCCACTCCGGAGCACCTGCTCACCATCCCTGGGCTACAGTGCCCCTCTGACTACAGGCTGTCTTGTATGGCTCTGGGTGCCTTTGCATCCAGACCGAGTCTTATTTTAGGACAGAGCAGGGCTTCTGTTCCCTTGGTCTTTTCCAGGCACTCAGTTAAGCACCCGTTAACAGTCGCACACCATTCAGCCCAAGAAGCCATAGCCCACCGCTCGGGGCCTCGCACTCAGACAAGCCAAGCCAGAAAGTGATGAAAAGATGTAAGTCACAGGGAAATTCAGGGAATTGTCCCAAACACGCAGGGTAGACTCTTTAAATTTTCTTTCAGAGCTGGCTCTTTTTGCAACGCTGAAGTTAAAAAAAGAAGGAAATTGGGTTTAGGAAGGAAAGTGAGCTAAAGAAGCCAGTCTCCGAAGCCACCTGTATTGCTCAGGATTTAAGTCTGAGAAGCAGAAGGCGGGATTCCCAGGGGCACCTGTCCCTTCTACTCGGGGGTGGGCAGGGGAGGGGACACCATGCCACTCTGGAGAAGCCCGGCTCATTGGCTCCACAACGGGGATGTCGGAAAGCATGTCTGGGAAGCATCCCCCCTCTCTGGGGCCCTAAGCAAATGTGTCAGTTAGGACTGCATTAGGGTGCAAGGAACCAAAAACTTCATGATCAACATGCTGAACAAACCTGACAGTCATTTCGCTCCCACAAGAAGAAGTCTACAATTTCATATCTATAGGGGTGAGTTCAACAACATAAAACATCAGGGACAGCATTTCTGTGGTTCTCTTGGCCTTTCCTTCATGCCTCAGAATGGCTGCTGAAGCTCCAAGGACATGTTCGTGGTCGAGGCAGGAAGGTGTGAGGAGGTGGGGCCCACCAAAAAAATCTGTTCCTTTTTTTTTTTTTTTTTTTTAAGATTTTACTCATTTATTTGAGAGAGAGCAAGAAAGACAGCACACGAGCTGGGACAGGGGAGGGCAGAGGTAGGAGAAGCAGACTGACCAGTGAGCAGGGAGCCATATGTGGGACTAGATCCCAGGACTCTGGGATCATGACCTGAGCTGAAGGCAGACGCTTAACTGACTGAGCTACCCAGGCACCGCTATCTGTTCCTTTTATAAAGAAGTGAAAGCTTTCCAAGGAATCTTCTGGAAGACTTCAGTTTATGAGCCACCTATAACTGTGAAGGGATGCTGGAAAGTAAGCATTCAGCTCCCTGCCACCCCATATATCAGGGGAGGGGTGTGGGAATGGGAGTTGGTTGAGGTTTCCCCAAGAGCAGAGCTTGAGACAAGGACTGGGGGGCAAGTAGCTTATTTGTAAGGTCACTGCAGGGGGCACCTGGGTGGCTCAGTCGGTTAAGCATCTGCCTTCGGCTCAGGTCATGATCCCGGGGTCCTGGGATGAATCCCTGCATCAGGCTCCCTGCTCAGTGGGGAGTCTTCTTGTGCCTCTCTTCCTGCCTGCCGCTCTCCCTGCTTGTGCTCTCTTGTGCTCTATTTCAAATAAATAAAATCTGTATAAAAAAACAAAAAACAAAAACAAGGTGAGCCCAGGAAGTATGGCAAGGGAGGGGGTAAGTGAAACAGAGAGGGAAGCTGAATGGGGGTTGAGACGGGGGTGTTGATGAGCTTGTTAGCACTGGGAACAGCTGAAGCTTGATTCCACTGGAAACCCCATGAGAGGCTGTGTGGGACCCGCTTCAGAGCCCACAGCCCCCTCGAAAGTCCCAGCCCAGGTCGGCCAGGTCGAGGGTTCTCTCCATGGTGCCAACTCCGTGGCATTTTCAGGTTGCAGCTTACAGCAAGATCCCTGATGCCAAAGAAAGCCCATAGACCAAGAAGAAAAGAGAGGAGAGAACAGTAGGCATTCCAGAAACAGCTCCTGGCTGCTGCAGGTGAATGCAGAGGCAGCCTAAGGGCTCAGAGAGAGACATTGATAGTGCCCACTAGGGGCGCCCGACTGGCTGTCGGAAGAATATGCGACTCTTTTTTTTTTTTTTTTTTTTTTAAGATTTTTTCTTTATTTATCTGACAGTGAGCACAAGTAGGCAGAGAGGCAGGCAGAGAAAGAGGAGGAAGCAGGCTCCCCACAGAGCAGAGAGCCCGATGCGGGGCTCGATCCCAGGACCCCGGGATCATGACCTGAGCCGAAGGCAGAGGCCTAACCCACTGAGCCACCCAGGCGCCCCAATATGCGACTCTTGATCTTGGGGTCATGAGTTTGAGCTTCACGTTGGGTTAGAGATGACTTACATAAATAGATAAACTTAAAAATAGTGCCTGCTCTGGCCACCAACCCTTACTGCCAGAGTGACCCAGTGGTAGGCTGGTTCCTGCTCCCCCTCTTCCTCTCCACCCCTCAGGGCGCCTCCCTCCAGCTGTCTCCCTGCTGGATCCTTCTCAATAACCAAGTTCTCCCCTACCCCACCTACCCTCAAGCCCTTTGGCACTCCAGAAAGAATGTGATGAACTAATTTACACTGATATTGTAACAATATATCCATAACAGTAACATGTATACAGTTCCTTAGAGCTCACCATGAACTTTCACATGCATTATTCTGTTGGGTGGCTCAGTTGGTTAAAGCCTCTGCCTTTGGCTCAGGTCATGATCCCAGGGTTCTGAGATCGAGCCCCACATCAGGCTCTCTGTTCAGCAGGGAGCCTGCTTCCTCCTCTCTCTCTGCCTGCCTCGCTGCCTACTTGTGATTTCTGTCTGCCAAATAAATAAAATCTTAAAAAAAAAAAAAAACTCACAGTATTGCTGGGGCACCTGGGTGGCTCAGTCAGTTGAGTGTCTCAGTCAGTGAGCGTCTGACTCTTGGTTTCCCCTCAGGTCATGGTCTCAGGGTCATGAGATCGAGCCCTGTGTGAGGCTGTGAGCTCAGTTGAGCGTTGGCTTGAAGAGTCTCTCCTTCTGCCCTTCTCCTTGTGTGTGCTCATGTGCTCCTTCTCTCTTTCTAATAAATAAATTAATCTCAAACACACACACACACACACACACACACACAAACTCACAACATTGCCTAGCAAGGAATCTCAGGTTCAGAGAAGTTAAGTAATTTGCCCAGGGATACTCAGCTAATAAACTGACCGAACTGAGTACCTTGTAAATGCTAACACTCCAAGTAGCCAGCTATCCCTACCTCTCCACGATGCCTTCTGTTTTCCTCTCATGAGCAGGCACTCAATAAATATTGATGTTTAATGGACTTCTTCACTAGCAAAAGAAAAATTGTTCATTTGGGGAACTGTCAACATTCAAAGAGTTTGTTATGAAACAGGTTCTAGAATCAAATCCGAACTCCTTATCCTGGCCAACACGGCCCACAGGATCTGGTACTGGGGCACCTTTCCTTTCATTTCATCTTTCTTCTCCCGTCCACCTGTCCTCACTTCCCCAGGTCACCTCCTTCATTAACTACACCCTCGTTCCTTGAACAGGCTGAGCTGTTTCCTGCCTCCCAGTCCTTGTTTTGGCTGTTCCCTCTACCTAAAATACTCTTCCCCTTGTTCTATCACTGTCAGCTCTGACTCACCCCGAAGCTTTCAGGTTCCATGCAGCCTCTTGTCAAGATTGTTCTCCCCCCAGCCCTCACATCCTTTATTTTCTTCTCCCTTGACAAATAACTTTCCATTTTTTTGTTGAACGCCTCATTTGCCAAAGTAAGGTCTACATTTCCTCCATGTGACGTGGCCCTGTGACAAAGTTCTGGCCAGTACGGTGTAAAGTGGAGGGGTGTCTTCAATTTGCATTGAGTGTCCTTAATGAGGAGTCTTCCCTTCCTTGTGGCTTCTTCTCTGCCGGCTGGGATGGGTACCAGAAGGCTGGTGCTCAAGCAGAGGGGGCCAGGGTGGTTGCAAAGCCACACAGAGAAGCCTTCTCACATCCCACGTGGCGCCAGAGCAAACAGGGTAGCTACAGGCCAAGGAGCCCAAGAAGGCCTAAAGGCCAATAGCATTCCCAAGCTGGAAAATAGAGCTCTACAAATGTTCCCCGTCCCCAAGATGGTCACAGACACGGCTGTGAAAGCTGTGGATTTAATGTAGCAGACTGTACTTCGAAAGGGGTCTCCACGATATTTAGGTAGAATCTCACATTCCCTTCCAGAACCACCTTGCCATCCCCCATCGAGAGATGAGTCAGGGGTGCCTGTGGCGCAGTTGGCTAAGTGTCTGACTCTTGGTTTGGGCTCAGGTCATGATCTCAGGGTTGTGAGACTGAGCCCCGTGTCGGGCTCTGTGCTCAGCACGGAGTCTGCTTGAGATTATCTCTCCCTCTCCCTCTGCCCCTCACCCCACTCTCTCTCTCCAAAAAATAAGTAAATCTTTTCCTAAAAAGAGAGAGATGAGCCTATCCTAGTTCCCTCTCCTCTTAAAGTTGGGCGATGCTGTATGATTTCTTAAGAATGGCGCACGAATGGTAGATTGGCTTTTCTCTCTCTCTCTCCCCACCACCCACCACTTCAGCTTCTCTCCTGACCTCGGGCACTCGCTGTCCCAACCCAGCTGCCATGCTATGAGGAAGCCCAGGCCACAGGCAGAGGGCCGAGGTGCAATGTAGCAGTTCTCTTTTTGCTTTTTAAAGGTCTACTGAAAATTTTTTTAAGTTTTTATTTATTCATTTAAGAGAAACAGATAGAGGCAGAAGCAGGATCCGCACTGAGCCAGCCAGGAGACAGACGTGGAGCTCGATCCCAGAACTTGGAGGCCATGACCTGAGCTGAAGGCAGACACCCAACCATCTGAGCCACCCAGGGACCCCGCGGTGTAGCAGTTCTACCCGACATCCCCGGATGAGATCCCAGACCACACCCAGCTTCCACTCTTCCAGGAGGCCTTGCGGTGATCCCAAATCCCCCACCACCACCCCCCGCCTTGACCTCACCAGCTGACACCAAGTAGAACAGAGATAGTGGTCCCTACCGAGCTCTGGTCTAATCACAAATTTTATGGGAGAAAGAAACGCTGTGCTGGGTTTAAGTTTTGCAGTGGTTTGGTGTGGCTGGAGATAGATAATCCCAAGGACAAAAGTCAGTGGGTAACAGGAGTGGCATGTGGGCCCCTTCCTTGGGCCAGGACCAGGCCTTCCTTGCCCACAATCACTGCCGGGGAGAAGGGAAGGAGATAGATATGAGGAAGAACCGCATTGACCCTGACAAAGGACCTTCTTTTTTATTTTTAAGATTTTATTTCTTTATTTGAGAGAGAGCAAGAGAGATCACAGAAGGAGAAGGAGAAGCAGACTTGCCACTGAGCAGGGAGCCCGATACAGGACTCAATCCCAGGACCCTGAGATCATGAGCCGAGCCGAAGGCAGAGGCTTAACTCACTGAGCCACCCAGGAGCCCCAAAAGGGGACTACCTTTAAACTGGAAGGACCTGAGCTGGATTGAATTGGCCCGCTGATGTTTTCCAGCATCAGCGGAAATGTGAGCTCAAGGGCCAAGGTAATTTTAATTTCAGGAAAATAAGAGCACTAGTCTTTGCATACCAGACTTTGTGACCAAGCAAAAAATTCCTACCCACTTTACAGTTGGGGGCTGGGATGTGTCCAGCCACAGTCCTGACTCCAGTCCATGAGCAGGCACTAAACTCACATACACAAAGAGAAGGCTGCCCTAGCCTTTCCAGCAGGAAATCATGACTTAGCAGTATAAATGGGCCCTGGAACCAAGTGGGTCTCTAAGTTCGTTCTGCTACACCCCCAGGCATCCTGAGGCTTCTGGCAATGAGAGAGGAGGGGAAGGATCAAGTGCGGTGTGGGGAGCCCTGTCCTGGTCCCGTGTGGGGAGTAGGGCACGCACATGGTGGAGCCGCTCGGAGGGTCACACTCTGGCCTGGTCTCTTTGTGGACAATCCAGGCAGAAGGCAGGGATAGAGGGGCCAGATACGCCTCCAGGCATCCCCAGCCTTCCAATTCGGAGACAGATGTTTTATGACTCAAGTTTTGGGAAAGCAGTCTTGCTTCAAATACTCCTATTGTAAGCCACATCTGAAGTTTTTACAAAGTATGCTTTTTTTGCTTGAAAGTACCTGAAAGGCTGTCTGTCCCCAAACATGTCTTGGGAACCCTTTGGCGGGCTCTGCGTACAAGCTGAGCGGAGCTGTGTTCTTCCCTCTTCACACAAATTAGGTGTGTATTCTCGGGAGTAACAACACGTGGTTGCCATTAGCGCTCGTGATGTTTGGGGTTTGGTGTGAACCCACATTTTATCCATTGAATGATTTCTTTTTTCCAAAATAGTGAAAAGAGCCACAAAACACAAAAGCAATTACATGATTTAACTTTCCATCTCAGTCAAGCCGTGATTAGAAGTGGAAAATAATACTGGCGCTTGGGTTTCCCGCTGGAAAGGCCAGAAAAGGACATTTGTGATGGTTGGGTTTTTGTTTTTTATTTTATTATTTATTTATTTATTTTGTTTTGTTTTGTTTTGAAGGCCATAAACTACCAGTGAGGAGAAGCCAAGAGAAGCTAGGGCTAGGACAAAAGGCCTCTCTCCTGAGTGACAAGGGCTCAGTGGCCACTCGGGTCCTAGAGAAATGCAAGACCTCACCGTCCTGTTGTTTAACCTCTGATGCCTTGCTCACTTCTGGTAGAATCCAAGAAAACTCGCCATGGGATTGTGATTTATAATGAGAAATATACATTTGGTCTTTGGCCCCCCCAACCTTCTTTAGCAGAACTCCTAAAACCCTTGGAATTTCTTAAGTCTGGAGAGTGAGTGGATGTCTTTTGTTATGTTAATGAGATGACGTTTGGAAGACCCTAGATCACCTGAGGGTGGGGGCTGGTGAGGAGGAACCAAAGGAATGACTAAAGGGTTGGAACTTTCAGTCTTACCCCCTAACCCTGGGGTGGGGAGAGGGGCTGGAGGTTGAGTCAATCCCCATTGGCCGATGACTTAATCAATCATGTCTATGTACCGAAGCCTGCATAAAAATCCAAAAAAGACAGTTGTGAGAGCTTCCAGGTTGGGGAGCACAGGAGATGTGGGGGGAGTGGCTGGCTTGGAGAGGGAATGGAAGCTTTTCATCCTTTCCCCAGACCTCGCCCTGAGCATCTCTTCCATCTGGCTGTTCTTGAGTTCTATCCTTTTGTAATAAACCAGCAATCTAGAGAGTAAAACGTTTCTCTGGGATCTATGAGCTGCTCTAGCGAATTAATTAAACCTACGGAGGGGCGTCACTGGAAACTCCAATCTGCAGCCGGTTAATCAAAAGCACAGGTGACAACTTGAACTTGGACCGGGATCTGAAGGTGGGGGGGCAGTCCTGTAGAACAGGGCACTTAACCTGTGGGATCTGAAGCTGTGTCCACCGAGATAGTGTCAGACATCATAGGACAGCCAGCTGGTGTCCGGAGCATTGCCTGTTGTTGATGTGAGAAACCCCCACTCCCCCCACACTTTGGAATTGGGATCTGGTCAGTCTTATTTCCTATAGTCTATATCAATGAAGGGCAAGAACGGGCTTCTGATCTATCAGGCAACCAGGTATGATCTCCACTGCATTTCCTAAAGATTTTTTTTAAGCTTTTTTTCTTTTTTCAGTAATCACCGCTCCCAACGTGGGGCTCGAACTCATGACCCAGAGATCAAGAATCGCCTGCTCCTGAGCCAGCCAGACCCCCCTCCCTGAAGATTTTTTAAATAAGCTTGGATAGGCCTTCACACTGTCATTTAGCTCTCCCTACCTACTTGTATCTGTCCTGCCAAGAAGGAGCCGTGGCCGGTCATTCTGCCCTCCTCTAGCCTTGGTACTGATGGCCACATCTCCGGCCCGAGGCCCTCGCTCCAGCCAAAGGAGATTGCAGCAGAAGAGACGATGGCAGCTGACTTCAGACCAATGATGTGAGTTCCTTTTTTTTTTTTTTTTAATAGACGGAGATGTAATTGACATGTCATTATATTAGTCTCAGGTGTACGAAGAAATGATCCACTACCTGGATATATTGGGAAATGATCACTGCAATAAGTCTAGGTAACATCCATCATCACACTTAGCTACGAAATTTTGTTTCTTATGGTGAGAACTTTGAAAATCTACTCTCTTAGCAACTCTTTTTTTAGAAAGATTTATTTATTTGTTTCAGAGAGACAGAGCACGAGTGGAAGGGGCAGAGGAAGAGGGAGAGAGAATCTCAAGCAGACTCTGCACTGAGCATGAGCCCAACAAAGGGTTGGATGTGGGGCTCCATCTAACAACCCAGAGGTCATGACCTGAGCCGAAAGCAAGACTTGGATGCTTAACCGACTTGGCCACTCAGGCACCGCTCTTGTTTTGTTTTGTTTTTTTAAATATTCTCTTTATATAATCTCTTCACTCAATGTGGGGCTCAAACTCACAACCCCAAGCTTGAGAGTCACATGCTCCACCGTCTGAGCCCAGCAGGGTCCCCTCCTAGCAACTTTCAAATATGCAAGAGCATGTTATTAACTATAGTCACCCTGCTGCATGTTACAATCCTGGGACTCACTCATTTTATAACTGGAAATTTCTACCTTTCGACCTCCTTCACCCATTTCATCCACCCCACACTTTTGGCAACCACCAATCTGTTTTCTGTGTCTATGAGCTTGGGGTCTGTTGGTTTGGTTGGTTTTTTTCTATAGGTTCCACATACAAGTAAGATCATACAGTATTTCTCTTTCTCTGTCTGACTTGTTTCACTTAGCAGAATACTCTCAAGGTCCATCCATGTTGTCACAGATGACAGGATTTCACTCCTTTTTATAGCTGAATAATATCTCACTGTATATCTATACCACATTCCCTTTAAGGATGGTGGGGCTTATGTTTACACTTCGTTTCAGCCAACAGTCTAGACCTTCTAGTGACCGGACTGCCATGTACAGTCCAGAAATGGGGTGCCTGGCTGGCTCAGTTGGTTGAGTCTTGGACTTTTGATCTCAACTCAGGTCTTGATCTCAGGGTCCTGAGTTCAAGCCCCACACTGGGCTCTGCAGTGGGCATGGAGTCTACCTTAAAAAAAAAAAAAAAAAAAGGGTCCACCCAAACTCCTCAGCATTTCTTGTCTTATTTTACTACTGATATAGGATGTGTGTGCGTGTGTGTGTGTGTTAAGATTTTATTTGTTTATTTTTAGAGAGAAAAAGAGCAAGGGGAGGGACAGAGGGAGAGAGAGAATCTCAAGCAGACTCCACACTGAGAATGGAGCCTGACATGGGGCTCAGTCTCACGACCTGAGATCATGACCTAAGCTGAAATCAAGAGTCAGATGCTTCATCGACTGAGCCACCCAGATGTCCCCAGGGTGTGTTTTTTAAAAGTTGGGTTCATTTTGTTGTTTGAGGGGCCAGGAATGAGAAGAAAATTTCCTATCAAATATAGAGGGGCCTGTGTGGCTCAGTCAGTTGAGCATCTGCCTTTGGCTCAGGTATGATCCCCGAATCCTGCAGGGTCTTGGGATCGAGACCTGCACTGGGCTTCCTGCTCAGCAGAGAGCCTGCTTCTCCTTCTCCCTCTGCCCCTTGTTGCCACTTTTGCACTCTCTCTCAAGTGACTAAATAAGATCTTTTAAAAAAAATAGAGGGGGGGCTCAGAAACATTACATGAAAATCTCTGAACCTCTCCCAATCTCAATTTTCATAGCTTTCAGCATCTGAACAACTGCTGGGATAATTAACCTGTTTAATTTCGAGAGCAGGAAAAACTGCTTTCTGTTAGAAGACATAGAAACACTGGCTGAAACTGGCTTCCACAGCTACTGGGAAATATCTTGGTTTCTATGACCGTAGAGTCCAGAGGTAGAGTTGGCTTCAGGCAAGACTTGATCCAGTGATGCTATAGTACCATAGTGCCATGTCCTAGTGCCTCCGTATTTCACTGTACTGCTTTCTGAGGATGCACAGACATCCTCCTCAGCTTTGTGTCCTGAAGCAGACACTACTAATGCCCTGTTCCTTATCCCCTCAGAAGTTCACTACAGCTGCTGGAGACAATTCACTATGCTCTCACAACTGCCTATCCTCCAGCATCCATGTAAGTCTGATGCACTGCCTGGATATCTTCTTCTGCGACAGGGGACCTGGGAATTGACACTGGGGAGACATTTCCTCTCTCTGCAGCCACATATGTGGCTTGCATTATATTTCTGTCAGAGAGTTCAGCCATAGACTCTAAAGAATGACACACTGTGCCACCAAACCTGGCTGGCAACCTGTTTTTGTCAATAAAGTTTTATTGGAACCCAGCCACACGTATCGACCTCTGTATTGTCTGTGGCTTACTTACCATGCAGTGGCAGAGGTGAACAGTTGCAATAGAAACCTTATGGCCCGCAAAGCCTGAACTATTTCTCCTCCGACCCTTTACAGAAAACGTCTACCAAAGGGATGAGCAAGATGGCAGAGGAGTAGGAAACCTAGTATCATCAGGTCCCAGGAGTTCTGCTACATGGTTATCAAACCATTCTGAACACCTACAAACTCAACAGGAGATGGAAAAGAAGAAGAGCAGCAATTCTAGGAACAGAAAAACGACCAATTTCTGGAAGGTAGGACATGCAGAGAAGTGAATCCGAGGTGTATATGGGAAGACAGACCTTGGGGGAGGGGCTGGCTCCCAGCAAGTTGTGGAGCAGCTGAGCACAAAATCGGATCTTTTAGAAGTCGGCTCCACTGAGGGATGTCGCTCCAGAGCCTAAGGGAGGGGAGGGGGAGTCCTTGCAGGGACAGTGTGGTCTCAGGACCCATGGAGTCACAGAAAGACCGGGGGATATCAGAGTGTAGCAGAGCTCCTAGGTATCAGAGCGGGGAAGCCGGCTACAGAGATGGAAACAAGAAGTGAGCTCTCAGCTCAGGGTTACCTTAAACCATGCTCCAAGGCACAGTCGGGCCACTGCTCTTGGAGGAGGGACCCCATAAGTGGCAGATCCGGGGAGACTCACCTTCCTGCTCTGGGAGAAGCTGCACGACAGAAACCTGCTGGGTTTGGAGACTCCAAACGGGGCCGTGGGCCAGAGACAGAAATGCTCGGTTACAGGCTGGGTGAGCTTGGACCAGGGAGACAGGAGTGACTGAGCGCTTTTCTCTGAGGGCGACTGAGGAGCAGGCCTGAGCTCTGAGTTCCTCTGGATCGGATATTGAGAGGCCGCCATTGTTATTCCCGTCTTCCAGAGCTCTATGGAAAGCGTTCAGGGAACAAAAGGTCTCAAGACCAAAAGTACGCAGATTACTTGGCTGGGTCCCTGGCAAGGGCGGTGCAATTCCGCCTCGGGCAAACACATTTGAGGATCACTACAACAGGCCCCTCCCCCAGAAGATCAGCAAGAACATCCAGCCAAGATCAAGTTTACCAATCAATGAGAACTGTGGAACTCCAGACCTAGGGGAAAGCGACACACAGAATTAATACCTTTTTTCCCAGGATCCTTCAGTTTTTCAAAGTTAAGTTTTTTTAATTTTATTTTTCTATTATTCTATTTTTTAAATTTTTCCACTTTACTATTTTAAAATTTTTTAACTATTTTATCTTATCAATATCTTTTTAAAACTCTTTTTTAATTTCCCCTCTTATAGTCATATTTTATCCCTTCATTGTATTTAACCTTATTTTCTGTATACATAAAGGTGTTTTTTTTCTTTAAAATATTGGGATACAGTTTCTTCTAACCTATCAAAATATACCCTAAACTGGGGCACCTGGATGGCTCAGTGGATTAAAGCCTCTGCCTTCGGCTCAGGTCATGATCCTGGGATCCTGAAATCAAGTCCCACATCGGGCTCTCTGCTCAGCGGGGAGCCTGCTTCCTCCTCTCTCTCTGCCTGCCTCTCTGCCTACTTGTGATCTTTCTCTGTCAAATAAATAAATAAAATCTTTAAAAAAAAATATATATATATATACACTCTAAATCTAGCACATGGCTTTGTTCTAGTCTCCAGCTTGATCACATTCTTTCTTCTTTTTTTTTCTTTTCTTTTTTCAACCAACTTCTTATCTTCTCAATTCCTTTCCTAGAATCTTTATTAATTTTTATCTTTACAGTCATATTTTATCCCTTCATCGTGTTTTCCCTTATTTTTGTATATATGTAAGTTTTTCTTTCTTTAAAATTTTGGGAGGCAGGTTCTTCTAACAGAACAAAATACACCCAAAATCGAGTGTGTGGCTCTGTTCTATTTTTTCTTTTTTTCAGGTCTCTTCTGATTCGGTTAGTGTATATTTTTCTGGGGTTGTTGCTACCCTTTTAGTATTTTGTTCTCTCATTCATCTATTCTTATCTGGATAAAATGACAAGGCAGAAAAACTCACCTCAAAAAAAAAAAAGAAAAGAAAAGATAGTACCCATGGCTAGGGACCCAATCAATGCTGACATTAGTAAGATGTTAGATCTAAAGTTTCAGAATGACAGTTATCAAGGTGCTAGCCAGGCCTGAAAAAAGCATGGACAATACGAGAATCCCTTTCTGGAAAATAAAAGAACTAAAATCTAAACAAGTTGAAATTTAAAAAAACTATTAATGAGGTGCGATCAAAAACGGAGACTCTTACTGCTAGGATAAATGAGGCACAAGAGAGAATTAGTGATATAGAAGACCAAATGATGAAGAATAAAGAAGCTGAGCAAAAGAGAGAAAAACAACTACCGGACCACGAGGGGAGAATTTGAGAGATAAGTGATACCATAAGCAGAAGCAATGTTAGAATAATTGGTATCCCAGAAGAAGAAGAAAGAGAGAGAGGGCCAGAAGGTATATTGGAAAAAATTATAGCAGAGAATATCCTAATTTGGTGAAGGGAACAAGCATCAAAATCCAAGAGGCACAGAGAACCCCCGCTCAAAATCAATAAAAATAGGTCCATACCCCATCATCTAATAGTAAAACTTAAAGGTTTTACTATTAAAACTGAGACTAAAAGTCTCAGTAACAAAGAGAAACTCCTGAAAGCAGTTTGGGACAAGAGGTCTGTAACATACAATGGTACAAATATTAGATTGGCAGCTGACGTATCCACAGAGACCTGGCAGGCCAGAAAGGACTGGCATGATGTATTCAGAACATATATAAATGAGAAAAATATGCAGCCAAGAATACTATATGCAGCTAAGTTGTCATTGAAAATAGAAGGAGAGATAAAAAGCTTCCATGACAAACGAAAACTAAAAGAATTTGCAAACAGCAAACCAGCCCTACAGGAAATATTGAAAGGGGTCCTCTAAGCAAATAGAGAGCCTAAAGGTAACAGACCACAAAGGAACAGAGACAGTATACAGAAACAATAACAGTGACTTTACAGGCAATACAATGGCACTAAATTTATATCTTTCAATAGTTACTCTGAATCCAAGTGGACTAAATGTCCCAATCAAAAGACACAGGGTATCAGAATGGATTAAAAAAACAATACCCATTGATATGCTGTCTCCAAGAAACTCACTTTAGACCCAAAGACACCTCCAGATTTAAAGTGAGGGAGTGGAAAACAATTTACCATGCTAAAGGATATCAAAAGAAAGCTGGGTGGCAATCCTTATATCAGATAAATTAGATTTTAAGCCAAAGACCATAATAAGAGATGAGGAAGGACACTACTGTATCATACTTAAAGGGTGTCCAACAAGAAGATCTAATAATTTTAGATATATACCCCCTAACATGAGAGCATCCAATTATATAAACCAATTAATAACAAAATCAAAGAAACATATAGACAATAATACAATAATAGTAGGGGACTTTAACACCTCCCTCATTGAAATGGACAGATCATATAAGCAAAAGATCAACAAGAAAATAAAGGCTTTAAATGACACACTGGACCAGAGGGACATCACAGATATATTTAGAACATTCCATCCCAAAACAACAGAATACACATTCTTCTCTAGTGCACATAGAACATTCTCCAAAATTGAATGAGGAAGAAATAGAAAACCTGAACAGACCCATAACCAGTAAGGAGATTGAAGCAGTCATCAAAAATCTCCCAGCAAACCAGAGCCGAGGGCCAGAGGCTTCCAGGGGAATGCTACCAAACATTTAAAGAAGAATTAATACCCATTCTCCTGAAACTGTTCCCAAAAATAGAAATGGAAGGAAAACTTCCAAACTCATTTTATGAGGTAATACTTTACCTTGATCCCCAAACCAGACAAAGACCCCATCAAAAAGGAAAATTACAGACCAATATCCTTAATGAACATGGAGGCAAAAACTCTCACCAAAATACTAGCCAATAGGATACAACAGTACATTAAAAGGATTATTCACCACGACCAAGTAGGATTTATTCCTGGGCTGCAAGTTTGGTTCAACATCCACGAATCAATCGATGTGATACATTACACTAATAAAAGAAAGAACAAAAACCATATGATCCTCTCAATAGATGCTGAAAAAGCATTTGACAAACTATAGCATCCTTTCTTGATCAAAACTCTTCAAAGTGTAGGGATAAAGGGTACATACCTCAATATCATCAAAGCCATCTATGAAAAACCCACAGCGAATATCATTCTCAATGGAGAAAAACTGAGAGCTTTTCCTCTAAGGTCAAGAACATGGCAGGGATGTCCATTATCACCACTGCTATTCAACATTGTACTAGAAGTCCTAGCTAGCAATCAGACAACAAAAGGAAATAAAAGGCATCAGAATCAGCAAAGAAGAAGTCAAACTCTCACTCTTTGCAGACGATATGGTACTTTATTTGGAAAACCCAAACGACACCACTCCAAAACTGCTAGAACTCATACAGGAATTCATTAAGTTTCAGGATATTACATCAATGCACAGAAATCAGTTGCATTTCTCTACACCAACAACAAGACAGAAGAAAGAGAAATTAAGGAGTCAACCCCATTTACAATGGCACCCAAAACCATAAGATACCTAGGATAAACCTAACCAAAGAGGCAAAGAATCTATACTCAGAAAACTATAAAGTACTCATGAAAGAAATGGAGGAAGACACAAAGAAATGGAAAAACGTTCCATGCTCATGGATTGGAAGAACAAATATTGTGAAAATGTCTATACTACCTAAAGCAATCTACATGTTTAATGCAATCCCTATCAAAATACCATCAATTTTTTCAAAGAAGTGGAACAAATAATCCTAAAATTTATATGGAACCATAAAAGACCCTGAATAGTCAGAGGAATGTTGAAAAAGAGAACCGAAGTTGGCAGCATCACAATTCCAGACTTCAAGCTCTATTACGAAGCTGTCATCATCAAGACAATATGGTATGACACAAAAACAGACACATAGATCAATGGAACAGAATAGAGAGCCCACAAATGGACCCTCAACTCTATGGTCAACTCATCTTCAACAAAGCAGGAAAGAATGTCCAATGGAAGAAAGACAGTCTCTTCAACAAATGGCGTTGGGACAATTGGACAACCACATCCAGAAGAATGAAACTGGACCATTTCCTTACACCACACACACAAATAGACTCAAAATGGATGAAAGACCTCAAGGTGAGACAGGAATCCATCCAAATCCATGAGGAGAACACAGGCAGCAACTTCTTCAACCTCAGCCACAACAACTTCTTCCTAGAAACATCTCCAAAGACAAGGGAAGCAAAGGCAGAAATGAACTACTGGGACTTCGTCAAGATCAAAAGCTTTGCACAGCAAAGGAAACAGTCAACAAAACCAAAAGACAACTGACAGAATGGGAGAAGATATTTGCAAATGATGTATCATATTCAGGGTTAGTATCCAAAATCTATAAAGAACGTATCAAACTCAACACCCAAAGAACAAATAATTCAATCAAGAAATGGGCAGAGGACATGAACACACAGACATCCCTGCAAAGAAGACATCCAGATGGCCAACTGACACATGAAAAAGTGCTGCACATCACCAGGCATCAGGGATATACAAATTAAAACCACAGTGAGAGACCACCTCACGCCAATCAGAGTGGCTAAAATTAACAAGTCAGAAAACAACAGGTATTGGTGAGGATGCAGAGAAAGGGGAACCCTCCTACACTGTTGGTGGGAATGCAAGCTGGTGCAGTCACTCTGGAAAACAGCATGGAGTTTCCTCAAAAAGTTGAAAATAGAGCTACCCTACGACCCAGCAATTGCACTACTGGGTATTTACCTAAAAATACAAATGTGATCCGAAGGGGCATGTGCACCCGAATGTTTGTAGCAGCAACGTCCACAATAGCCAAACTGTGGAAAGAGCCTAGATGTCCATCAACAGATGAATGGATATAGAAGACGTGGTGTATATACATACAATGGAATACTATGCAGCCATCAGAGAAATCTTGCCATTTGCAATGACATGATGGAACTAGAAGGTATTATGCTGAGCGAAATAAGTCAATCAGAGAAAGACAATTATCATATGATCTCTCTGATATGAGGAATTTGAGAGGCAGAGCAGGGGGTCCCGGGGGTGCAGGGAGGGACAAAAATGAAACAAGATGGGATTGGGAGGGAGACAAACCAGAAGAGACTCTCAATCTCATGAAACAAACTGAGAGTTGCTGGGGAGTAGCGGGGGAGGGAGAGGGTGGCTGGGTGATGGACATTGGGGAGGGTATGTGTTATGGTGAGTGCTGTGAATTGTGTAAGACTGATGATTCACAGACCTGTACCTCTGGGGCACATAATACATTATATTTTAATTAAAAGTAAGTAAATAAATAAATAAGAAAAAGGCAGCAATCTCTGATGGAGCATATTGGCCCTAGGAATATTTCTACACTGCGAAAATATTACTGGCTTTCAGTGGAGAAGAGAATTTGCTTATTTTTTGGAGTATGTGAAAATACAAATTTAATATGTGTGTACACACAATCATATGTGACTGGTATGTATGTGTGTCTCTCTTGGACCAGGATGTTGAAGTCCCTGCTTCCAAGCAATGATTATCTGCACGTGTACTGTGGCTAAAATGGAAAGTGTTTCTAGCAAGCCCTTGACAAGTTGCCAAAGAAGTATTACAAAAAGTGGTTTTTTTAAAGATTCTAGTTATTTATTTGAGAGAGAGAGAACAAGAGTTGGGCGGTGCTGGCAGAGGGAGGGGGAGACGGAGACTTTCCACTGAGCAGGGAGCCAGATGTGGGGCTCGATCCCAGGACCCTGGGGTCATGACCTGAACCGAAGGCAGACGCTTAACCAACTGTGCCACCCACGGGCCCCCGCAAATTCTCTTATTAGACTAAGGATGGCAATGGTAACGGGCCCAAAGTCACCTAGCTTGTAGTTAATACAATATGTTCTCCCGTCTTTTTTTTTTTTAAACTATCTTAAACCTCAAAAGAAAAAATGTTACCAAATAAAGTAAGGCTGCTATAATATTGCTATTAGTTTAGTCTGCCCAGAACACAATCTCACAGCCCTTCTTCTGATACTCCCTCACTCCTTTCATAAAGAGCTCAGCTGTGGGCCTCTGGTGTGACTCGAAGTTATGACATCCCTACCTGTCCCCTAGGAATTAACATGGAAATGAAACTAAATCTAGTTTCTAGTCTGCTTCCTCCCAGACAGAGCCTTTGGCTCAAGGGGTAGGCATGTGAACCAAGCCTGGCCTGTTGGAGACCTTTCCCACAATTTTCTTAAAAAGGAAGTGGAAGTTGGGGGATGCCTGGGTGGTTCAGTCAGTTAAGCCTCTGCCTTTAACTCAGGTCATTCTGGGGTCCTGAGATGGAGCCCAGCATCAGTCTCCCTGCTCAGTGGGGAGCCTGCTTCTCCCTCTCCCTCTGTCTGCTGTTCTGCCTGCTTGTGCTGGAGCGCTCTCTCTCTCTCAAATAAATAAATAAATCTTAAAAAAAAATGTTGGGGCACCTGGGTGGCTCAGTGGATAAAGCCTCTGCCTTCGGCTCAGGTCATGATCCCAGGGTCCTGGGATTGAGCCCCACATCGGACTCTGCTCCGCAGGGAGCCTGCTTCCTCCTCTCTCTCTCTACCTGCCTCTCTACCTACTTGTGATCTCTGCCTGTCAAATAAATAAATAAAATCTTTAAAAAAAAATGTAATCCTGGACTCTTTTCTCCCCTTACTATTGCTCTATAACAAATTATGTCAAGATGCAACAGCATAAAATAAGCATTTTCTCATGCTCCCAGCTTCTGTGAGCCAGGAATTCTGATAGCACAGTGGGGAGGACTTGTCTCTGCTCTCCAGTGTCTGGAGCCTCAATAGGGAGGGCTGGATGACTGGAGGGGTGGGGGAGGGGTGTGCTGGAATCATCCAGGAGCATGTACATCACATGTGCTTGATCTTGGCTCTTAGGTGGCACTGCAGCTGGAGCTCTCTGTCACAACACTTTCATGTGGCCTCTCCATGTAGCTTGGGCTTCCTGACAGCACAGCAGCCTCAGACTTCTGCCGTGGCAGCTCCTGGACTCCAAAGGCAATGTCCCAGTTACTAATACAGAAGCCATATTGTCCTTTACGACCTAGCCTTAGACCCACAGGGTCCCTTCCACGGTCATCACAACCCCATTAAGAACAGAAAATATAAAGGGTCGCCTGGGTGGCTCAGTTGGTTAAGCAGCTGCCTTCAGCTCAGGTCATGATCCCAGCATCCTGGGATAGAGTCCCACATCGGGCTCCTTGCTTGGCAGGGAGCCTGCTTCTCCCTCTGCCTCTGCCTGTCACTCTGTCTGCCTGTGCTCACTCTCGGTCCGCTCTCTCTTACAAATAAATAAACAAAATCTTTAAAAAAAAAAAAGAACAGAAAATATAAGGGCACCTGGGTGACTCGGTCGGTGGAGCACATGACGCTTAATTTCCACTCAAGTCATGATCTCAGGGTTGTGGGGCCGGGCCCTGCATTGACCTCTGTGCTGGGCATGGAAACTGGTCGAGGTTCTCTGTCTTCCTCTGCCCCTCTGTGCCCCCACTCACGTGCATTCTCTGTCCCTAGAACAAAACAAAACAAAACACCTGGGAAATATAGACCCCACGTCTCAACAGGAGGAGTGTCGAAGTCACATTTTAAGGTGAACATCTGGGATGGGAGATAGTCTTGGTGCCGTTTTTTTGAAAATAGAATCTGCCATCTCTTGGTAGTCATGTCATTTGGGGAAAAAAAATATGAGAGAATATGGAGAGAGGGTCTAGCAAGTGTGCAATCCCCTTAGGCCTACTGGTCTAGGGCCCTGGTTCCTAGAATCACTTCTTAGATATTAGAAGCTTCCCCAGTCATGTGACCCACGAGACTTCTGTTTTGCTTAAACAACTTTAAGTGGGTTTCTATCACTTGCAACCATGAGTCCTAGCTGATAAGATAAATAATTGTTGATTTTGAAACTGGAGAGACTTCATTCATTCGCCAAAGATACCTAAACAAGGCACCCAAGGAAATGTGCTAAGTGCTGCGGGTGACAGACAGCACGGTGAGTACGACACAGCCCTGAGTCACCCACAAGGGGCATACAGGCCTGTGTTAGTTTGCTGCCACATCCGAGTACCCCAGACTGGAGGGAGTGGAAACAACAGAAATTTACTTCTCACCGTTCTGGAGGCTGGTTTCTTCTGAGGCCTCTCTGGTTGGCTTACAGTTGGCCGCCTTCTTGCTGGGTCCTCACACTGCCTTTCCTCTATGTGCACACGATCCTGGGGTCTCTCTGTGCACCCAAATCTCCTCTTGGAAGGACACCAGTCAGACTGGATTTGGGCCCACCCCACCGGCCTCACTGTACCTTAATTGCTTTTTGTCATCTTCTAGAGTTTATTTATTATTTTCTTTTTTAAAAAGATTTTATTTATTTATTTGACAGAGAGAGAGTACAAGCAGGAGGAGTGGAAGGGAGAAGGAGAAGCCGGCTCCCACTGAGCAGAGAGCCTGATGTGGGCCTTGATCCCAGGACCCTGAGATCATGACCTGAGCCAAAGGCAGACACAACCCACTGAGCCACCAAGAAGCCCCATCAAGAGTTTATTCAAATACAAATTCGTTCACATATAGTGCAGTATTAGATTGGGGGGTAACGTAATCACTCTTTTTAAGGCCCTATTTCCAAATGTAATCATATTCTGGGGTTTGTAGGGTCAACGTATGAATTTTGAGGGGACACGATGCAGCCTTTCAGGGAGGATAATCGTGAAAGACCGTCGTTCGGCAAACATTCACTTGCCTCCCCCTCCTTCTCCCTCTTGGGGTGCTGTGTTCCCCTGCCCCACTGACTTCAGACTTGACCCTGTGACTTGCTTTAGTCAATGTCATGAGAGCAGATACGATGCCAGCGAATGCTTTAAATTGCTTGCACCATTCAGCCTGACTTTTGCTCTCTGGTCATTTACCATAAGCCCAGAATGCCCCCCAGGAAGTTGCTGAAGAAGAATGAGACATGGGAGGAGGCCTGGACCCAACCTACAGAATGCAGCTAAACTCAGCTGAAATCACCAGAAGGAGTCACCCACCCATTTGCAGGAAATACATGTTTTAAGCCACTGAGTTGTGGTGTGTTTAAAACTTTTGTTACACAGCGTTATTGTACCAGTAGCTAACCAGTATGATAAGCAATAAAGTAAATTAGTACACCATGTAGACAGAAAGCTCTTTCTTTATGCTGAATTTTATTTTCCGGAAGATTCTGAATAGACATAATTTCTTTCTGTCTAATGGTTAAACCAACGAGCCATAAATTATTTTGATTATCTAACATATTTGACAGAGAGGGGAAGTTTTTCCCAAACACATTGCATATGTTTCCACTTTCAAGAAGATTATTACTATTTTGTGAGTGTCAGCAACGCGCTAAGTGCTGACCTGGGAATCCAGGAAACGCAGTTCATGCCCAGAAACCTCAATACTGGAGTCACCTAAGGACCATCAGACAGATGAGGTCATGAGCTAGGAATTCCTTAAATATGTGAAAGGATTGTGAGTAATTATGTAATTACACTGGTGATTAGAAGCCTAAATTCACATAGCATTAATCTCAGGTATGACTCCCTACATGTTTCCAGATTGACATTTCTCAGACTTGCATTGGCCCTGATTTGTCCAGTTTCTTCCTTCTTTTTAAAGATGTATTTACTGGGGGAGGGGGCACCTGGGTGGCTCAGTGGGTTAAAGCCGCTGCCTCAGCTCAGGTCATGATCCCAGGGTCCTGGGATTGAGCCCCGCATCAGGCTCTTTGCTGAGCAGGGAGCCTGCTTCCCTTCCTCTCTCTCTGCCTGCCTCTCTGCCTACTTATGATCTCTGCCCATCAAATAAATAAATAAAATCTTTAAAAATAAAGAAAGAAAGATGTACTTATTGGGGCACCTGGGTGGCTTAGTTGTTAGGCATCTGCCTTGGGCTCATGTCATGATCCCAGGGTTCTGGGATAGAGCCCTGCCTCTGGCTCTTTGCTGGGCAGGAAGCCTGCTTCTCCCTCTCCTTCTCCCTCTCCCTCTCCCACTGCCTGTATTCCCTCTCTCACTGTGTCCCTCTCTGTCAGATAAATAAATGACATCTTTAAAAATAAAAAAAATTGGGGGGCACCTGGGTGGCTCAGTGGGTTAAGCCGCTGCCTTCGGCTCAGGTCATGATCTCGGGGTCCTGGGAATGAGTCCCGCATCGGGCTCTCTGCTCAGCAGGGAGCCTGCTTCCCTCTCTCTCTCTCTCTCTCTGCCTGCCTCTCTGTCTACTTGTGATCTCTGTCTGTCAAATAAATAAATAAAATTTTTAAAAAATAAAAATTAAAAAATTTTTAAAAAGATGTATCTATTTATTTGAAAGAAAGGGGGTAGAGAGAGTGTGCAAACATGGGGTGGGGGAGGGGCAGAGGGAGAGGGAGAATCTCCAGCAGATTCCTCGCTGAGCATGGACACCCCCCCACCACCCCACACGAGACTCGATCCCAGGACCCATGAAATTATGACCTGAGCTGAAAGCAAGAGTCGAATGCTTAACGGCGTGCACCCCTCAGTTGCCGATCCTAGAAATCTGCTTCCCGAGCTGGAGGCATGTCTTATCCCCGACAGGGTTCAAACGCTGGTAACACCATCAGCCCCTCTTCTACTCCTGATAACCTGCCATGATTCGAGATTTGCAATCAACGGCATGGGATTGTGAACACGAGTTGGAATGACACTTTATATGGTCTCCAGATCATCTGTTTTCGATCTTTTGGGCTCTCCCGTTTCCATTGCCTCTCTAAGCAAAGGTCACGACCTCTCTTGAAAAGGGCTCGACGGAAGAAAAACAGCAAGTCTACGTGTTGAAGTGAAAGAATTCGGTTCACAAAATAAAACTAAGGCAACAGAAGGCAAAGGGAGTTTCCACTGTTTGAAAAGGGGCTTTCTCAGCACAAGCTTGGAAAAAAATGTTGATGATTTATGCAAATGAGGAAGGAAATGTGCCCCAAGGGATCTTGGCACAGAAGCTCAAGTTGGAATTCTGAATCCAAGGCTGGCGGTGTCTCTCTGATTCACTCCGTGACTGGGGCTGAGCCATTTCACCTCTCTGTTTCTAGATATCCTCATCTATAAACGCAGGCTAACAACGCTGTTCTTCCTGCCCCTGAAGGGGAGGCAGTAAAAATGAATGAAATGTCGGGGAATTACTTCTAAGAGCCATCGATTAGAAATACAGCATATGGTCTTAATGAGAACTTGTTTCTGCCACAAATTTTTCCCCGCTCCCTATAATCACTCCAGCTAGAGTGCCACAGAAATCAACTTCTCTCTTCAGCTCTCTTCACATGCTGCTCTGAAAATCACAGAGGTCTTTAAAACGGAACTCCTGCCTGTTCTGGGGATGCATTATGAGGCCGTGGCTCCTGGCTCTTTTCTGCACGGAGCCCCGCAGCCCGGATTTTCCGAGACGGCGGTGATTTAAAATATTCTGTCCCATTGTCAGACCATGTGTTGGAACATGTGTCAGATCACGTGTCCTGATCATTGCTTCGGAAAATATGGTCGCTCACACCTTCACGGGAAAGGAAGCACCTGCTTGCTGCCTAAAGTCCTCTTTGGAAACGGATGGGGATAAGCAATAAAAGCCAGAGAGAGACCCATTGATTGACTGAGCAGTGGATATATATACATAGGGGAGGGGGAGAGTGTTCATTTGACTCAACCATTACTAGGTGCCAGGTGGGGTGGGCTGAGTTAGGTATTAAGTAGCTAAGCTTGTGCTGGGCACCGGGCTACCACGGCAGTTACAGAAAGTGGTAGACAACATCGCCGGCCGCAGCACCTTGCAGTTCAGTGACGAGAAAGGCAGGGGACAGTTAAGAAGCCAAGGGCATGCTCTGGGGCTGTCATGAGAGCGAGGACGGTTTGTGGGAATGCAGGGAGGGCTGCACGGAGGTGGTGACCCCATAGCTGAGGGCTGGAGGAGTAGAAGAAGCTCAGGGGTGGGCTGAAAGGGAGCATGCGTTCTGAGCAGCTCTGTTGCTGCCCCACTCATGTCCCTCCTCCTCCCCAGAAGTCACCTGAAAGGACTTCCCAGATACAATGAGGACTTCCTAAAACTCCATCGGAGAGCGTTCTCTGGCCTCCGAAGCATGCTCAGCTGGCCACCATATGTATGGGCAGATACTAAGTGCTTGGCTTCCCAGAAATAACCCTCAACTAATGCGGAGTGGGGGTAGGGGTGTGTTGGAGCTGTGCTACTAGCTCTGGAGAGCCCGATTGTTACATATTCAGAAAATTTACAAGCCAATTGTTAAACCATCGCTAGCTTAGAATCAGCCACAGTGGGAATATTTATATCATGGCGATTGGCAAACACTGCAAATTGAGACTTTCTTTGTCCTCCCAGAAAGCTGGTTTACCAGCACACCCCTGGATGGGAGTTGGTGGATAGATATACTCCAGCTTCTTCACCCCTCTCTGGGGCAGTTCCGTGGCATGTGCTACACGGGATCCCAGAGAGGCATCAGCAGGATCTCCAGCCACCACCACAGCCCGCCCCGCCCACCTTGGTAACCTACTCAACCAAGGCACCCTTTTTTGGCCTGTCTCTATTCCCGCTCTCCTGCTGTGCTTCCTGAGATCACAGCTTTTATGCCCCCAAATCCTTGGCTTGGGGTCAGCTTTTGGAGGGACCCAAAGTAAGACAGGAATGGAAGCAAGAGAGCATGGATAGAGATCACGGAGGGCTTTCGCACCATTTGGTGAATACCGGATCTAACAAGGTGTCTCAAGATCTTGAAAAACGGCAAGGATCAAGGTCGCATTTTAGGAAGGTAACCCCGGGGGCCATGTGACACACAGATGCCAAAGCAACAAGAGCAGAGGCAGGCGGACAGTGGTGAGGGTTGCACAAACAGACAAATGTACTCAATACCACCGAACTGGGGCACCTGGATGGTTATATCAGTTGAGCGTCCGCCTTCTGCTCAGGTCAGGATCCCGGAGTCTTGAGATCTAGCCCCACATCGGGCTCCCGGCTCAGTGGGGAGTCAGCCTCTCCCTCAGCCCTTCACCCTATTTGTGCTTTCGCTCTCTCTCTCTCTCAAATACATAGATAAAATCTTTTAAAAATACAACACCAAATTGTACACTGACGATGGTTAAGATAGTTTTTCTTTTAAGATTGTAAGTTTGATATTATAAGTATTTCACCACAATTAAAAAAAAATGAGGGGCGGGGTGGGGAGAAAAGATTCTAGATGGGAGAGTTAAGGACTAGGTCAGTGAGAGAGTCCAGGGAAGAAAT
Source organism: Neogale vison (assembly GCF_020171115.1). NCBI lineage: Eukaryota > Metazoa > Chordata > Mammalia > Carnivora > Mustelidae > Neogale > Neogale vison. The sequence goes on from NC_058105.1 coordinate 96,407,979, forward strand.
GGTACAAGGGGGTCAGACAATCGCAGGAAGTGCTGTCCGTGTAGACCCTGATGGAGTTGAGCTCAGCCAGGACTGTTTGTGGACAGAACTCTGAGCCAGGCCACCATTTTTGGAGCAGATACCGAAAGAGGAGGTTGGGAGAGAGATCTGCAGGGAAAGGACAGGACACAAAGGAGGGTAGTGTCAAGGAAGCTGGAGTAAAGGGAATGTCAAAGAGGAAGCATAGCTAATGCCACAGGCTAAAGAGGAGTGGTGGTGAGAAATAAATAGGTAGGGGTTTAGTATATGATATCAATTTCTCATTAAAGCCCCACAGGAGGGACGCCTGGGTGGCTCAGTCAGTTAAGCATTTGCCTTTGACTTAGGTCATGATCCAGGGACCCTGGGATGGAGCCCCACTTTGGGCTCCCTGCTCAGCGGGGAGCCTGCTTCTCCCTCTCCCTCTCCCCGCTCCCTCCACTCGTGCTATCTCTCACTTGTTCTGCTCGCTCTCTCTCTCTCTCTAAAAAAAAAAAAAAGCCCCACAAGAGCCCTACATTAAATCCAGCGACCTTGCTGAATACCCTTATTAAGTCTGATAGTTGTAGGATTTTTTTTCAGATTTGTATGTGCAAAGTCATGTCATCCGTGAATGATGGTTTCATCTCTTCCTTTCACTTCTGATGCTTTTTATTTCTTTTTCTTGCTTTATTGCACTGGTTGTGACCTCCAGAATAATAATGAATAGGAGGAGTGATAGCAGGTGTCCTTCTGTCGTTTCTGATCTCAGGAGGGAAAGCTTCCAATATTTTACCATTTTTTAAAAAGAATTTATTTATTTATTTGTCAGAGAGAGAGACAGCACAAGCAGGGGGAGCAGAAGGCAGAGGAAGAAGCAGACTCCCTGAAAAGCAAGAAACCTGAAGCGGGACTCAGTCCCAGGACCCTGGGATCATGGCCTGAGCTGAAGGCAGTCGCTTAACAGAAGTCGCTTAAACAACTGAGCCACCCAGGTGTCCGTCAATGTTTCACCATTAAGGATAATGTTTGGTGTAAGTTTTGCACATATATACTCTTCCCCAGATAAAGGAATTTCCATTCTCTTCTAAGTCTACTAACCATTCATATCATAAATGAGTATTAAGCTGTATTTCTGGTTTCTCTAGCTGACCCCTGGAAAGTTACTTTAAGCTATAAAGTAACCGCCTTTGGCCTTAGATATGTCTGAGTTCAAATTTCGAGTGTACCATTTTCTAGCTGGGATGCCAGGTGATCTAATTCATTTCCTCATTGAGAAAACGGAGATAATTATAGTCACTCTCTCATACGAATCTGAGATTTTTTTTCTTTTATAAGCTTAAGAGCCCAAGAGGCTGGTTCTGAAGCAGGACTAGGGTTTAATATCCAAAGCCCAGGGACTCAGCTCTCAGATGCTCGGTGAGGTCTAATGTTCCCAAGAGCCTTTCCATCTCCTGCTCCTCGCTCAGGATCTTCCAGAACCCTTCTGTTGATGAATGGGGATGGATCCGGGCTCTTCCATCTGAGTACTCACACTCTGCCTCTCAGGACTGAGGACGCACGTGTATGAGTGGTTGGTCCACAGTGATAGACGGTCTTCAAAGATGGCCCCATGATGCATGTTTGGGTACTCACTCACGCCATTCTGCGCACCCTGCTTTTGAATCTGGGTGAACTTGTGACTCTCTGGTAACTAAGTGAATGGGCAGAAGTGATACTGCATCATGTCCAAGGCTAAGTCAGAAGAGGCTTTCTAGTTTCTGCCTTACTCTTTTGTAATGCTCTCTGCAAGACCTGGGGCACCATATAACAAGGACTACTCTCCTAAGACCACCACAGAGGGGAGCCACATTTTACAGTCCCAACTAAGTCCAGCCTTCCGGCCATCCCCACCAAAGCGCCATTCATATACGTGAAGCCAACTTGGGTTTGCCAGACCGGCTCATCTACCACCTGGTACCACTTAGAGACCTTAGTCAATCCCACATGCAGCAGAAGACTTGCTCATCCTCGCCTTTGGTTTCTTTTCTTTCTTTTTTTTTTTTAGATTTTATTTATTTATTTGAGAGACAGAGGGAGAGGGAGAAGCAGACTCCCCTCTGAGCAGAGATCCTGACTCGGAGCTTGATCACAGGACCCCAGGATCACGACCTGAGCCGAAGGCAGATGCCCAACTGACTGAGACACCCAGGCACTCCAGTGCCCCTCCTAGTCTTGCGCTAATTCCTCGCTCACCAGATCGTGAGATACAGTAACGTGGCTGCTATTTTAAACACCAAGTCTGGTGGCTGTTCACTGTGTAGCAACAGATAACTGGGATCCCTACCTTACACGGTCCGTCTTCCGCCATGGATATGTGCTAAGCAAACCCGTCTCGTGCTCGAACCTCTTACAACCCTCTTGGTTGACCCTATTCTAACCACTTGAGTTAACCAGATTCAAATAAGCAGTTTTTAAGCACTGAGAAAACAGTGAAAGAAGGAAGTAATTTCACTCTAAATTTCCTGCAGGCTTTGTGCCTTAAGTCCCTCTATTAACAAGGATGGGCGCAGATAATCCTCATAGCAACCTACGATGTTGGTCCCATGGTGTCCAGCTGTTTCTGAAGGTTGAGAAAGTGAAGGCATGAAGAGAATAACTAACTGGTCCAGTATCGCTCAGTTAGTTAAATGGCCAATTTGGGACTGGAGCCCAGTTCTATGAACTACAAACCAAGCCTTTTTTTTTTTTTTTTTTTAATCTTGCTTGGGGAACTTGTAGTTGGCACTCAGGGAAACCCATTCATAGTAGCACAAGGAACAGAAGAGAATTGATAAGGAGGACAGAGGAGTGCAAGCCCAGCCAGGCCTCCCCGGGGGCAGGACCTGGGCACTGAATCCCCTCCAGGAACCCATCTTAGCCCTCTCCGGGGCCCCATGTTTCTGAAGGCGCTCTGTTACTTGCTGCACTTCTTCATTATTCTCTGTCTTTCTGCAGACCGGCTTTCCCCGGCCTGGCATACACAGGCCGGAACACCATGGCCCACAGTCAGGCAGGGCTGACCACAGAATTTGCAAAGCCCAGAATAAAATTAAAATGCAGAGCCCCATTTATGGGCAGGGTAGTCAATCTCTTTTTCCCACGTGGTTACCACCTCCACCCATGGCAGGTGGTAGCTTCCAAGAGATCACAGCCACCACACTGGGACACACTCTGTGCCTGGATCCGCGGTGGGTGGGTGGGAGGACTCTGCCAAGTTGCCAGTCAACCGTGCTGTGGCCCTCCCAGCCCAGGCAGGGAAGGCTGCCCCCTTGCCCCACCCCCACATTAGCACCCAGGTCCCTACCAGGGGCAGAGAAGGTGGAAGGCCGGGGGGTGGGGGAGCTGGAGGCACTGGGTGTTGGGGAGCAGGCATCTGAGAACCCATCTCAAGGAGGTAAACCGGGAGGTGAGACCCTATAGGACCCAAGTCTCCATGCCCCTGGTTCATGCTCCACTGCCCCATTCGGCTTCACCTACCAAACATGAACTGGAGATCATAGTCTTCAGAAGGTCAAGGTCAACAACCGCAGAACATTGAACCCTGAGCGTGGGGCCCTTCTGACCAGGGGGCGGCGTGATTGCAGTGGTCACACACCTTGGAGCCAGCCCTGACCTGCTGGACCCGGCTTTCTCTCCTGATCTGCCCTTCCCAGCGAAAAGAACAGAAGGGTCTCGGCCAGGGTCAGGCTCCCCCTGGAGCTATAGCAAACAAGGAGCCTGCCAGTGACCCCACAGCAAGGAGGAGATGATGGGCCTCTTCCCAGAGAACTGAGATGCGAGCCAAGAACAGGGACCCAATGGTCCCTCCTAAACCCTCTTCTACCACCTACCAAGTGTTTTCCTACTATCTGCCACACACTCTCCATGCATAGATGAGCAGAGGAGGCCTGTTCCCACCCCAGTGGGCTGTCCCTCCTCCTCCTTTAGTAATGGGAGGCGCCAAGGCACCCAAGCTAGAAGGTAACACTTCTCAGCCTCCCTTGCAGCAAGATGGGGTCAATGAGACAGACGTGGAAATCACTGGGTGAGACTTCTGAGAAATCTTTTTATAAAGAAGGCTGACTCAAATGGAAGGGGGCGTCCCTTGTGCCCCTTGTCCCTCCCCTTCTTGCTGCTTGAAGGATTTTAAAGCCGTGAGTTTCACGATCAGGGGAGTTTGGGGGAGGGTGCGTTCAGTTGCCTGGCAAAGAGTCCTAGAGGATCTGAATGAAGCCAGTCCGGTGAGTCAGCGCAGGATAGATGTTATGGGTGGAGGACCCACACGATTTGATGGTGGAGACCATATCCTGCACCTTTCGTGTGCCAAGCAAAGTAGAATGTAAGCTCTGCGAGAGCAGGGCTTACCTTTGGATACGCAGACCTCGCAGGATGCCAGGCACAGAGTGGGTGATCCCGAAATGTGGTCCAATACATGAACGGAGAGAGTAAATGAACAGCGCTCCCAGAGGAAGCAGGCTCAAGGAGTCAGGAGCATCCGCGCCCCGGGGAAGAAATGATTCTCCAGCATTGCTTCTCTTGCTTCCTGCCACCTGCGATTGCCCGCCATCCCCATGCTCAGACCCAGGTCAGGTTGCCTGGAGCCCCGGGGGAGACAAGTCCTAGGAATGCCACCCAGCTTTGTGTTATTCCCAACGCCGACTCCGACGATGCGGTTTGCAGACCCAGCTGAAGTGACTGTTTCCACAACATCACTTCCTCTGCAGCGTGAGAAAAGAGGAAGAAAACTTGCTCTGTGACTCTCGTCTTCCCCCAGGGAAAGCACAAAGCTGTTGGAAACAATGAGGGCAGCCCTGTGTAAAGGGGAGACTTTTGTCTGTGCAGTCGGGTTGCTGGGCCGGAGACTTCCTGCAGGGACATTCGGGAGCTTTGCAGAGAAATAAATGCTCACATTCAGAATGACCAGCCTAGAACACTTTTATGAGCCTTTTCTCCTCCCCAGGCTGTACACAGATAATAAATCAAATTAGCATCCTGAACCTCCCGTTCAACATCACTTGTCACCCGTCCCCCGGCACAAGGGGTAAGTGAGTTTCAGCAAGACTGTTCTCAGCTACAATCGGGCCACGTGGGATGGAGGCCTGTGGCCTCTTTGGAAATCATCTGATGCTTCCAACCTGGGCTGGCCACGCCGAGGTCACAGGGTCCTGCTGGTCATTCCAGACCAGATTGTGAAAGAGGTCGCTGAAACCCCAGTCTTACACTTAAGACGGGGTTGTTACTTCGAGAGAAAATAAACGTTTTCATTTCTTGGTTAATAATCTTAGGAACGTGAGCCAAAATAGACAACTGTCAGAAAGGGTGGGCGGGAGGGAGGGAGGAAAGGACAGGGGGAGAGAGGGAGCGAGAACAGACTATATCAATAATCAGAAACAGAGACCAGGCGTTTTCCTCCTCCATGTTCTGCCTAATGTAGTGACTTCCACCACAGAGGCATATGCAACAGATGTTGGAGGAATCAAACTGGAAAGGAGAAAGTTTGCTTTCAGGTAACCGGAAGTGAAATTTGTCCTCATTTCAGATTGCCCAATTAGTGACACAGAAGGGACAACTGGGTAGGTTCAGAAAATGAGGAGGGGAAAACTAACAATATGGTATAAAAGTACATTCTATCGGATTCTCTAAATAGAGGAATTTTTTTTTTAATCACATCCTCTCTCAGGGGCCACCGGAAGGAGGGGGACAGCACAGAGAGTCAGTGGCAGCTCTCCAAATGGCAGATATGGTCCTACTGATCAGCATCTCAGAGCTATTGGCTAAGGTAGACAGCCTCATATTTGGACAGATGTGGCCTCACAGCTGGTGAGGGCTGTGACAGAAGCTGGCTGCAGGATGGTGGTGGTCCTGATGTGGTCCGTGAATTTAAAAAAAGAACCACTGAGCTGTAAACCATGCTTCCCCACCCCCTCCCCACGGCCGCCTGTGGAAGCGAAGCCAATGGGCCATGTCTGGGGGGACATACACTCCTTGCTTCTTGCTATACGTTTTGAATCATCTCAAACTCAGTTTCAGCCTCCCTGACCCTAAGCAGAAGCCTTCAGAGAAAGAACAGGGTTGGGAAAGAAAGGGCTAACACCCAGTAAAAGCCGCTTTGGGTATGTGTCCCAGCAAGTTCAAATGCTGCCAAGCTGATTGGCTGGGAAGGAGAGGAGGGAGGTTAGTATATTTTTGAATAAGAGTTTCCTGTTACCTGCAAACACTCCAAAAACAGAGGTTTTATTGAGGTAGGACCATCATCTTAGAAGGATCAAGAATTGAGGCTGCTTTCTCCAAAATCACTTGCCATCACCGATTCTGTCAGTTACTCGTTCAGGCCCCCATTCATTCCACCAGAATTTGATGCCTACTGTGTGCCAACCACAGTGCCTAGTGAGAGAAAGAGAGCCCTCAAGAGAACACTACAAACACACGGGTCTGTACTTTTGATTCCAAGCCGAGCACCATAACAGAATGTTTAACCACCCTGGGCTGGAGTGTCCTGGGTTCAAATTCTCACTAAGTCATTTAACTACACTGGGTGACCCTGAGCTAGTTATGTAACTGAGTGTTCTCTATGCCTCAGTTTCTTTTCTTTCTTTATTTGACAGAGACACAGCAAGAGAGGGAACAGAAGCAGGAGGAGTCGGAGAGGGAGAAGCAGGCCTCCAGCCCAGCAGGGAGCCGGATCAGGGCTAAACGTGGGTCTCAACGAGAAGTTCCGTCCCAGGACCCTGGAATCACAACCTGAGCCAAAGGCAGACGCCCAACAACCGAGCCACCCGGGCGCCCCATGCCTCAATTTCTTGATCTGTAAAGTTGGAAGACTTCAGAAATAGCGCAAAGCGGAAGTGGGAGCTACTATTAATTATTTAACGCACTCTCTCCACGCCACCCCAGCTCTGCTCGGTGCCACAGCCCACCGCTGGGTGGTATTTCTGAGGCTGGCCAGGCCCTCTGCCGCCGGGCTGTGACCCTGGAAATCGGGTCAGACACTAGTCAAGGCGGCATATGCGTGGTCGGGGAGGTAGGGGGTGCCTTCTTAGCGCGCGGTTGCAAGCGTTTCCCCAGGGCCTCCGGATAGTCTAAAAACTCACTTCGGAGGAGAGGAAGGAGCGTAAAGTGGCTCTTTCGATCTGAGACACCCCCTCCTGGAGAAACCACCCCCTCCCCCCAGCCCAGCGCGGAGTGAAATCTTAGAAGCCGCCGCTGCTGGGTTTGCACGGAATGCCGGAGTCGGTGGAAGCCGGAGCTGGTCGGCCCGAAGGTCAGCGAGTTGTTTTGAGTTCTCGTACCCGGAAGGGGGGGCAGGGAGGAGAGGACGCCAGGGCCCGAGAGACCCCGCGTCAGAGCAGAAATTGTTTGTGCTCCGGAACAGGCAGCTCAGCGGAAGCCGCGACGGGGGCGGGTCACGTGCGGCGGTGGCGGCGCAGCTGGCGGGGGAGCCAGGCTGGGACAAGGGCCCGGCCGGGCGGGGGTGGCGGTTTTCGCAGCCGAGGGTAGAACCGGCGTGCTCCGGGCGCTGAGAGCGAGCGACGCCCGGAGCCCGGGGCGAGGCAGGCGCGCGAGTTACGGGGAGGTGGGGGGGGGGAGCTGGGGTGGGAGCTGGGGTGCTGGCTGGGAGCTCTGCGCGGTGCGGCACAGGCGGGACGAGGAATTGCTAGGGGGAGGGGCGGGGGGGTGCGGAAGCGGGTCCCCGAGGCCGGAGTGGCCATAACCGGACCGACGCGGAGAGCGCGCGGGCGTCTGAACCCCGAGAATGGAGGCGCCACTCTCGTAGTCGCCGGCCTTGTTTTCTTCTTGCACGCAAATCCCGGAACGACCGGAACCGCCATCCCTGCCTGCGTCCCAGGGGCGCCCCATTCCGCGTGGAGGCGGCTGCATCCCGCTGGGCGACTCCGGGCAGGGATCGGCTGAGGCCGTGGCCCGGGAGGGCTGCCGAGGTGGCTCCGCGGAGGGTGGTGAGCCGGGGCCGGGGTGCACACGCCACACACGTCTTCCCCCCTCCCCCGGAAGAGCCGGCGAGCGAAGGCGCGGGCTGTCTCTGGCGGCTCTTTGGGGACTCCCCGGGGGCGTGCGAGCCCTGCGGCGGCCGCAGAGCGGGAGAGGGTGCTGTAGAAAAACCATCGGCCCCACCTTGAAGACTGGAGTGGCCTCGTGGCCAGGGGTGAGGAGTCTCACGCTTTCCCAAAGCGGCGCGCGCTACTCCAGCGTGGGAGGGAAAGGACACAAACTTGGCCGCCCGCCAGACCCTGTGAAGACGCCTGACTTTGGTGTCCTCCCCCCACCCGGTGGCCTGAAATGTACCTCTCCCACCACCGCCGTAGCCCAAGGTTCAGGTCCGAGGCCTGGAAGAGTGGGGGAGTGTGGGCAGGCCTCGGACGGGAAACCCACCCACGTTCCTCTCCCGCGCCACGCGAGGAAGGCGCGGAACAATTGTCTCGCAAAGTTTCCCGCGTCCCCTCACCCACCCTACCCCCAGTCGGGGAAGGGCGGCTTTTCCGGACGTGGGGGCAGGGGGAATGGCCTCGGAACGGGGAGCAGTGCTAGTTCCTTTTCCCGAGACCGGAACACAGGAGAGGGGCGCCGGCCGCCAGTGTGTTCGCGTCCCCAGAGTGGCGGCGCTTGGCCCGCTGCGACGTCTGCTCTGGGTCGCGGGGCAGCGGGAGCCGTGCAGAGTCTGGGACGACGTGAGACGCCATTTGCATTCCCCCCTCCCTCCTGCAGGTTGGCGGGGGCGGGGGTGTCGCCCGCCGCGGAAGCGTATTCCTGGCAGTGACACTGATTAGATGCTGTGTCGGTACGTGCACAGAATCGGGGTGGGCCTTCACCTCTGCGCGCATACACTTTCTGTTGGAAAAGTTGCTGCCCCCCCCACCCCGCCCTCCCCTGCTCTCGCCGCACAGCTGCTGTCTCCAGGGCGGAATTAGGCGAGCACGTTTGCTCAGCCCGAGGGAGAGAGGATCGCGCCGGCGCGGGGAGGCCGCCGGGCCCGGGCCTCGAAAATCCAGCCCTGGCTTTGCGTCGAGCTGCAGAGTGCGGCGCTTACGCGCGCCGGGCCAGCGGAGGCCTGGTTTCCATCTGCCCCTTTCGCCTCCGTGTTAAGTTCGCCGGGGAAAACCCAATCATCCGTGCAGAGTCCCTCGGAGGAGAACCCACCGCCCCCCTCCCCAAAGCCCGATTCTGACCGATGGAAAAAATGACAGTATAGGTCAGAGCAGGCTGCCCGCGAGTATTAATGCGGCCGCCTCCGTTCCCGGTGCTTGGGGAGGATGGGCGCCTCACCAGGAAAAAGCCGAAGGGGGAGCCAGGAGGGCCGCCTTCCCCTTCCCGGGCTAGAAAACGTGGATTCTTAGAGAGACTAGACAAATGTGGTCAGACAGCTGCGGGAACTTAGCCTATCTAAATACAGGTCGTCCGCGTATCTTTCAAGCAAGATGAATTTTTTTTTTTTAAATTGAGTGCACGTTGAGTCAGTTACAAGCACTATGAGAACTGGTTAATCAGATGCGAATGAGAACCTCACTTTTTGCCTGGTATTAAACGTGTGTGCAGAAGGTGCTCGGCTGACCACGATGTCTCTTGGCACCACCCGTGTGTGTCCTAAGAAGGCGCGGTCTCCCTGGCATTCCACCTTGGAGGACTCTGAATATAACTCTAAAAGGGGATTTATTTTAGTTGTAGTTTCTATTTAGAGGCTGCTGAGTCCTGGCAAACTCCTGTCTGGGATTGTTTGTACCGAGTAGTAGATTGCCCTGGGTTTTGGCTTTTAAAGCCCACGTCCCCACCCCACCCCCGGGCTTTTTTCTTTTCCTGCGTACGTGCCGCAGGGTGTGGGGAAACTGCACCCCCCCGCCGACCCCCGCAGCCAGCCCTGTACTGCCACCACCTTCAGTCTCTGGCTTGCGCACCACGCGGCCTCGAAAGAGGGGTAATGTCAACTCTCCGGGTGGCGCTCGAGAACTGGAATTCTGACTTCGGGCTCCGGCGGTGTCCCGGGCGGCGGCTTGGGGGCCCGGAAGCTGTAAAGGGGAAGCCCCGTAGGTGACCCTGAGGCTTCGCGAGCAAACCCGGAGGCAGCCGCGTCTTTGTCTTCCGCGGGCCTGGCAGCTTGGCACGCACAGTTCCGATAAGGATCAACCCAGAGCGGGAGCGCACCGCCAGCACATTTCAGTGTCGAGGCGAATGCCTGCAGCCGCGTCAGGGAAAGGCCATTTGCGTTGTCTCTGAGAAGGAAAAGGCTGTCCCACCTAATGAATTATGGGTGACCCGGGAGAGGCTAAGCCCCGGAGTGAGAGGGGCTAAGACCTCCTCAGACCTTTCTTTGCCCCAGCTCTTCCCCATCAACAGGAGACCCTTTTTCAAAGGGAATGTGAAGCTTCTTGAAATTTGAAATCTGGCCAGTTCTATCGACCTATAGAGTAGTGCACCTATGTATCCCTAAAATCAGGCCCAGGAACAAGGCCTGCCACGTTCCAGACCTAGAGCAGCGTTAAACTCTGGCTAAAGTGCTTCGGAGAGCGGACCTCCAAGAGCTGATTTATAGGAGGTGGCTTTGAGCCATCAAAAAAGGGTGGCTTGGGAGAGTCTACTGGAGGTCCTCTCTCCCCCAGTGCTGTTTACCCAAGGCCTCAGGGAGAGGGTGGTGGGTAATGGTGCCTGAGCCCTGGCAGAAGCTTCCCATTAATCCAGTCTAACTGAGCACCATTAAAGCACGCCTTCCTCCCTACATCTCTACCACACACACGCCTTTAAGGCAAAGTGTAATTCAGACAGCTGGAGTCCATTTTGCCTTCTGGCCATTTTTGATGGCTACTAGTGTTCTTTTCCTCCCTGCCCCAACCCCTGCCTCCATACGGCCTTTGGGAACTTGAACCTGGCTGTTTTTTTTCTACCCTCTCCCTAACCAAAGGTAGGAGAGTACCAAATCATAGCAACACACACATTGTAGCAGCTCTCTAGGTGTTTTACATATTAACTTCTATTATCCTCAAGACAACCCTATGAATTAGAAACTGTTGTTGGCCTCCTTTTACAGATTAGGTCTCATCATGGAAGCTCAGAACTGTTCAGCAACTGGCCTAAAGCAACACAGCGTAGGATAGGGCAGGAAGGGTCCTGAGCTGGGGAGGCAGAGCTGTGCTGCTTGTTGTCCAGTGTTGTGTAGTGAAGGCAAGCCCTTTTGGGGGATGTTTAAAGGGGGACTGCCTGAACCCCTACCTTCCAAAGGAAGAAGTTATGGGAAGATCCGAGAAGGCCCAACATCTGGCCCTTGTTTTCCAAAAGAAAGTTTTCGGGCTTCATACAGAAGCACGTTGTTGTGGCTCTCCGCTGCTGGAGAAGGGGTCAGAGAAGGCAGTGCAAAGGCCCCATGCCCCACCTTGCCGCAGAGCATCCGGTGGTCATGACCAGCGGAGGCGGCTGGGGGCTGGGGACAGCCGATTATAGAGGAACCCCTTATCACTAAGTGTCAGTGGTCCTGGAAGGCGGAGCTAAACAGACTCTTGTGGGGGCGGCTGGGCCACACGGATCCCTGGGCTCCTCCAGCAGAACTGGACCGATGTCATAGCACCGCCCGCAGCTCCTGGCTCCCCTCCTCTTGAACGGCCAGTCCTGGGCATGGAGCCCTGTGGCGGGGGAGGGGGGGCAGAGGGATGGGGCGGAGGGGGGTTGGCGGGCGTGCGGTAGCTGGAGAGGCCAGCCAGTCATTCCCTCTGAGGACGGCTGATTCTGGGTTGCTCCTACCCACCCTGCCTCTTGTAAACACGGGACACCCTTTCTGGGCGAGAGTGCGCGCGCAAGCACATACACACAGGCCGGCGCGCCCGAGTTCCAAGCACACAACCGGCCACCCAGGCCTCCGCCTTCCTTTCCTCCTTCCTGGTAGGGCGGCTGTGGGGGAGTTAGGGTGGAGGGGCCGAGCTGCCCTCTTCCCCAGTGACAGTGCGCATGCTGCACCCCTGGGGCCTGCAGCCAGGCCTGTGGACCTCCTGCCCACCCACCCCCTCCCGGCAAGTGGCGGTGGCTGGCGGGGACCTGTGCACTGTGTTTCCTGATAGCTCTTTGGGGGAGGGTGGGGAATCCAAAGGAGAGGGCCAGGCAGTAGGGTGAGCGCGTGGATGGGGATGGCGATGAATCCTCTCTCCCGCGAAGGCTGGTCGGCCTCCAGCCATCCCTCCAAGGGGTCTACCTGGCACGTCTTGTATTGGACCAGCCTGACTCCCCTGCATGCCTGGCCAGAGTGAGGGTATGTGTGTTGGGTGGGGGTTCGTGGTCAGAGCCGGCGCTGGGCGATCAGCTCCCCACCCCCTCGAGCCTCTACTTTCAGCGCGCGAGGACTCGTGGCCCCGCTGCCCTCCCCACCACCGGGGTCTGCGGAAGGGCAGGCTAGCCGGCTTGGCCGCACTCGCCCGCGATGAGCGCGGCTCCGAGAGCCCGGGCCGGCCGCCGAGCTAGGGGAGGGAGCGCCGCAGCCCGCGCGCCTCGAGGCAGAACACACGCCTTTCCCGGAACCTTGAAACCCAGGGGAGTCGCTGCCATCTTCGCGTGACGAGCAGCGAGACGCCGGTGATTAAGTGTTTCTTTCCGGCTCTCTCCCCGGGTTGCGGCTCGCCTCCTTTCCACAGGGCTGGGAGAATAAAACCTGGAGAAAAACACAACTGCGCTCCACTCGCACACCAGGTCCCTGCTGGCCTCCCTGGGTGAGCCGGCACGAGGCGCGCTCGGGCTCCTTCCACCTCGCCTTGCCAAAGATCGAGGTCCAGGGCCACGTGCCTCAGTTTCCATGGGCCCCCCGCCCCGATCGTAGAGTCTAATGGGGAGGGGGCTCACGTTACCAAAACCACCCGATTTCACCCCTCCCCGTCTGTTCTCCTCCCGTGGGGATTAAACCTTAACAGGAATCCCCCACCCACACTAGGGACTAATCCTGCCGCCCCTCCTGGGATTAACTCGGCTCACAGGTCCATAAAACACTTCCGGCACGGCCAGAGGGTCTGTCTGTAGAAACACTTTAAAATTGTCCTCCCGGGTCTGCCATCAGAATTGACTCGGGGGAGGCAAGTGAGTAAACAGGAGGCTGTAAGTGTCGAGGGGGGGTGGGGGTTGCAGGCTGGGGAGGAGCTGCCCCAGTTGGAGGGGGTGAGGGCAGTCTCAGCCTGGAGGGTGGCCCAGGACCCAGCAGACAGAGCTCAGAAAAGGATGCAGCATTTGCTACAGGGCACTGATTTGGAGAAGGGGGGGTGCAGGCAGGAGGAGGCCTGTGTCAACCGAATCCTGGCCCTAGTTCTGTGAGGCAGACTGGATCCCTAAAACTTGGTGGGGAGGAGGGGCTCAGGCTCCCCTGCTGGCAGATGGGAACAAGAAGTGTGACCTCCCCCCCCCACCTCAGGTGGAATTCTGAGGCCCAAAGTGTCAAAGCGCTTTGTTAAAGGGGAGTGCGCCCTCCATTTCACTGGGATCAATGTGCAGCCTCTCTTACCCTAGAAAACACAGTGACTTGGTCAGTAGACCACAAAACAGAGCAAAAAGCAGCCGTTCCTCAAATCCATGTGGGGATGTACCAGGTCAAGTGAATCCAAAAGCAACTTAATATTTTGAACCTCTTTTTCTTTTACATCACTTCAAATTAAGTTTCTGAAGTGATGGGAGAAGCTTTGGACTGTTGTAAGAGAAAGCTCTGTCCCAACTGGGAGGGTTAAACGGAAAGAGAAAGGACCTTCGAAGTGGATCCAGCCACATTGTGAGGAGGAGAAATCCGGATGAAGACTCGAAATTCAAAGTAGCTTTCTAGCTCCTTCAGTTCTTCTGGAGAGCAGATGCCAGAGACAGCCACTCCATCCCTCAGGACCCCAAAAGTAGGCCATGACTCTGGCCGGGTCATCTAAGTGTGTACGAGGTGGAGGTGACGTTGGAGTTCAGGGTGGGGATAGTGACGAAGGGTAATATGCTTAAAATGAACATCAGAAGACAGACAGAGGCCTGCCTCAGGGTCCTGAAGGCCCAGAGCTGCTAAAACTGTGTGTGGGAGGGGGCGCCCCGGGGACTCCTTCCCCACAGATGGACTCACTCAGCGAGAACGGCCCCAAGTGGCACCCAGGCACGCTGGGGACAGAGGCCCAGGCTGTGCCCTGCGCCCAGCCTAGCAGATTGCTGGGGGGGGGGGGCTCTGGCTGGACCGCTCACCGCCCTTCCTCTCCCCTCCCCTGCCCTGGGGCCTCCGGGCAGGGTCAGCTGGCCTCCACCCCACTGCCCCTTGTGCGCCGGGCGCCCTCCCCTCCCTGGCGCCGGGCCTGGATCCCGAGGCCTCCTCCGCCCCGTCGTCCCCGTTCTTCCCGCCTCGTGATTCATTTAGCGGCGGTACAGAAAGCCTGTTTACCTCCGCAGCCCAGGGCGACTGATCTGCTTAAAAAGCCCCAACGCCAGCGCCGACCAGTAGGGGGGGATTGTCCTATAGATTATTTCTCCTCCTGGGTGTGTTTTGTGTTTTTTTTCCCCCTTAAAGAGAAGGCTTGGTTGGAGAGGGGGGTGGGGTGGCGTGTTGCTGCTGTTTTTTAAAAACACCGTATTTGAAAGAGAAACAAAAGCCGTTTAGGAGGTACCCGGGCTGTTTTTACAGATAAAAAGTGCAGCGAATACCACCGGGCCCCCAGCAGTGATAAACTAAATGGTTGGCCGATTCGGCCAATTAGCAGTTAATCTGTTATCTGCGATCTGCAAACAAGTTTTTTGAGGCTCGAAGGACACCGAATTCCTGTTCCCGTTGGCAGGGTCGTTCGCGCTCCCGTCCGGTGGGCACCTCTGATGCTCTCGGTTTCTCTTAACTGGGAATCCGGCTCCCACAAACATGTTTTGCGGGTGGGAGGACAGACTTGAGCCACAGAAAATTCACTTCCGCAGCCGAGGAGCCGCCCGCCTGCATCTCCCCTCGGGCCTGAGCTTGTGCATTTGGTTACGGTTGTTCCCCGTTGGTACTTTACCCCCTTCCCCAATTTCGCAGCCCTCCCATTCTGCACGCAGTAGGCCTCCAACACATGTGGAATGAATGTCAAAAGCTATAATGAGGCGCTAGGCCTGGAAGGCAGCCTGGCGCGCGGCCTCCCCTTCGGAACCCCATTCCCGTTCCCCGAGCCCCCAGGTCGCCGCAGCCTGTGCGCGCCTTCACCCTGCGCGGGCCGGGCGGGCGGGGGAGGCCGGGAGGCACGAAGCGCCTGGAGCCTGCACGATGATAAATATTGCGCAGACAGCCCATAAATAATTTGCATTATGTTCAGCTGACAACGCAGGGCGATTAATTTTAATAGCTACATATTTGCCTGGGCTGCTGCTTTCGTAGGCCGGGTAATGAAAGGCGAGAGGCCGCCCTGGCTCCGTGCTCGCGGTCTCAGAAGGCAGCCGGAAGGTGCAGGAGCGCCCGACGCGGCGTCTCCTCCATGCAGCCCCCCGGGGAGCCCTCGCCCCAGGGCCCCCCCCCGCCTTCCACGCTGTGCAGGGATGGGGTACGCGCGCTGCCCGAGCACCCCGGGGCCCGAGCAACAGGAGCCACCATAATGACACTGCACATTTGCCTGTACAGGGACAGCCACTTGTGGACCCGGAGACCCTCCCCGAGGCGATACACCCCACCCGGCCCGAGTCCGAAGTGAACTCCGGAGGGGATTTCACGTTGCAGTTTGGTGGCGGCGGGGGGTTGCTGGTGTTAGGCGCTGCCAATTCGCCGGTGGGCCCCAGCGCGGCGGAGACTTTTCCGCCCTCGGGACCCGGACAAGGGACAGAACAAAGCCCGGCTGCCCACGCGTCCTCTCTGCGCGCGTCCTGAGTCCAGTCCCGCTCCCCGCGGGAGGCCCCCCTAAAATGCTTCCCGAGCTCCTCGGTTGAAAGGACCGCATACATAAAGGACGGAAGAAAGGGTTCGGTGGAGCTCTTAAAAAAGGGGGGGGGCGGGGAGGCGAGAGCGGGGAGGAAGGACACAGCGCAGCGGCCGCCGCGGTCCCGTGGTGGCCGGGTGCGCGCGTGTGCGTGTCTGTGTGTGCGTTCCGATGACAAAGCCCCGCCGCCGCCAGCCAGCTCCTGGCTGCCGGAGCAGTGGTGGGGGAGGGGAGAAGGAGGAGGGGAGCCAGCGCTCGCGGAGGTAGCGGGGAATCGAAGCTTCCCCAGAGAAAGAGTTCATTCATGAGCTGGCGGAGACCTCCTGGCCGGGCCAGGTGGAGCCTCCTGAAGCCCACACCTGTGTATTTCCCTTTTTGGAAAGGGGGGAACGCATCGATCATTACCATATTTTAATTGCCTTTCGCAAAGGTCATCTCTAATTATGGGTTTCGAGGAGGGTTGGCCAGAGGTCTGTAGCCCTTTATTATCTTTGTGTGTGTGCGTGTGTGTGTGTGTGTGTGTGTCTCGCCACTGAGACAATGCACCCAGCTCTTCTCGAAATGCCAATCTGAGGGTGTCCGTGCGCGCCTGCGAAGCGGTCACGACGTGCTGAATCCACGCAGACAGACCGGGCTGCGTGCACAATAAAAGCCGAGCAGGCGGCGAAGGGCCGCGCAGACCCACGGGTTTTCTTTTTAGAAACGGTGGTGCGAAGAGATTTGACAATAATAACACGCAGCAGGATTAAATCAGGGCGGGAATAAGAAAATGCATTTTCGTTTCTAGAACCGCGGGCTCCTTTTAACCCATCCGATTCCCCAAGAGCTTTTTGTACCCGTGTGGAGTCCGGCCCAGGGACAGGTGCTGGTCACTTAGCAGCTGGAGACTGCCTGATGATGTTCTGGGCCAGCCACATTATTTCGATATTAATCTCTTCCTTTAATTCAGCATGTTGTCAGTTACAGGCACGTGGACTCCTCAGCCACGTCTGTTTGATAGGAAATGATAACTGGCCAGCCAAAAAGGAGAAAGAAAATGTTGAGGGGATTTTAACTTTTAAAAAGTCTTCATTTCCTTAGTTTTCATCGCTTGGGCAAACCCTTGAGGCACAAGTCTATTTTAACTTCATCAGAGGGAGAGCAGTGCAGTTGGGAAGGTTGTTGGACCTTCAGGGGGTTGGTGGGATTTTGAAGTTGAGGTGTCCGTGATCAGTAAAGAGCTATATGGTCCAGAGTGGGCAGCAGCCATTCTGAACTTGACTTTCTCAAAGGATCCTGGCACCTTTGAGCCACCATGCTGCACCAGGCTGCATGCTGGTGCAGCCAGCGGCTGGGGTCAGGAGCCTTAGGAAGTTGGGGGCTCTTATCCTGGCTCTGCTTCCTGCCTGCCACCCCCCCCCAACACCTGGCCTCCTGGCCTCACCAGCAACCAGCTCTGCCCAGAGGAAGGCAGAGCCAGATGACTGGTCCAACCCCTAGAGATTGCCTGGTTTTCTCCTCCCCTGTAATCAAAACCAGATGCACTTAAGCGCCTTTCATCAGAGGAAGCCCAAAGCCCTTTAACAGGCTTCAATAAAAGGCTTCCTAGGGCCTACCAGCCTGCTCAGTGTCTGGGACCCTGTGCCCATTTCCCAGCTGCAGAAGCCTGGGGCTGCAGCCGGGGCTAGCTCCTTCTCTGGGATCCCCCAGAAGCCAAGGACAACTATTCAACCGCTGTGGCCCCTCCAAGGCAAGTAGGATACCAGCATCCCTGCCAGGTGTGCGGGGACAGATCCTGTGGACAGGAGAAAACAGACGTGGGAGGGAAGTCAGCAGCTCATGCCTAAGGAAGGACAAGAAGAGGGGCCTATGAGAAGGAACCAAAGGAACCAAGATACAGAGGTGGGCTGGAAAGGCAGTGATGATCAGAATATCCAGAAGGGCTCCAGGGTTCATGGACCATCTCCCCCTCTGCCACTGTATTGTGGTGTTTTGACTCCCCAAGGGCAGAGGCGGTCTTATTTATCTTTGCATGCCCACCTCAGGGCCTGGCACAAAATACATGATCGAAATGTTTGGGAGATTGGGGCGCCTGTCTGGCTCAGTTCCTAAAGCATGTAACTCTTGATCTCTGTGTAGTGAGTTCCAGCCCACATTGTTAGGTGTAAAATTTACTTAAAAAAAAAAAAATGTTTAGGGGACGCCTAGGTGACTCAGTTGGTTAAACGGCTGCCTTTGGCTCAGGTCATGATCCCAGGGTCCTGGGATGGAATCCCATGTCCAGCTCCTTGCTTAGAGGGGAGCCTGCTTCTTCCCCTGCCCTTGCTCTCTTGCTCTCTCCCCCTCTGGCGAATAAATAAATAAAATCGTTTTTTAAAGTTTTGGGACGTCGCAGGTATTGTAGACACTTCTGGAACAAGGCATATGTGGGCTTAAGGAGGGAACTTCTGCCCCCCCCTGCAATGGTTGTATAACCTGAGACTCAGTTTCCTTATCTGTGAAATGGGTGTGAGAATGCCTACATCCCAAGATTGGGGCAAGATTAGGTGAAATAACTGCACTTAAAACACCAGGAAGATAATAATATTTTAATAAATGTGCCCTAGTTCTGGAAAGAGTGAGAGAGAGTTTGGGCTGATGTTATTTGGAGTATAGGAAGGAAGTTTCTTGCAAGGCCCTGGCTGGGTAAAGGTCTCACTGGCCTGGGATTTGGGTCAGAAGAGACTGTTGGTTCTAAAATATGTGTTCCAGGCGCACCTGGGGTAGCTCAGTAGGTTAAGCCTCTGCCTTCATCTCAGGTCATGATCCCAGGGTCCTGAGATCTAGCCCCATGTCGGGCTCCCTGCTCAGCAGGGAGTCTGCTTCTCTCTCCCTCTGCTCTTCTCCTTGCTTTGTTCTATCTTTCTCTCTCAAACAAATAAATAAAATCTTTCATTATTCCAGTTCCAGTAGCACTGTGAATCGGAGCCGTGGGACCTCACTGTCCAGAGGAGGCAGGCAGCCTCGCCGTGAGCTCTGGGAGCCATGCCAGCCTTCAGACTCACTCTGGGGAAGGGGTTAGGTCCCAGGCCCTTGGGCTCTCCTCCGTAGGGCCGACTTGGGACTGAGCCCTGGTTGTGCTCTGAGGGTCAGGCCTCCTGTCTGAGTGACTGGCAGATTCCAGTTGGTGCTGGCTTTCCTTGGTCCCCGGGCCGGGGGGGACGGGACTGTCCCTTCTGCCTGACCTCTGCTCCTGCTTCATGGCCGTATTTTATCTTCAACAAGTTCATTCTTCAGCCTTTGGCTGGGCAGAGATGGAACATTACCTGCCTCTCTTTGCTGCTTGTCTTTACTGGCCTGTTCAGCACCCCACCTCTCATGCCTGCCCCACCCCACTGTACGCACAATTTGACAATTTCACTTCACAGTCTCTTTTCTTTTGCTCCCTGGCTTTCTTGCTTGTGGGGCGTGAGGGGGTGTCCCTAGGGGTCCCTACATCCCCCTCCTTAGTCTTCCACATGCTAGGTTCTTGCAGCCCCTCCTCAGGGCTAATCCTCAGAGCTCAGCGCTTTCCCCAGGGAGGGCTGGCTATGAATTCAGTCCGTGAAGGGGGGGCAGAGGGAGGGTCAGGCCAAAGGGCACTGCTGGGTGATTCCATAAGTGTATGGCCTAGCCACTGTGACTCTGAGTATCGTGGATGAAAATACACGAGTCTGAAGGATGACACGAGTGGAGTAGTTGCAGACAGGGAATGAGAGATGTGGAGTTTGTGGGGAAGAACCTGATGCTGACACTCCTTGCATATTTCCATCCTTCCCCATCCCCAATAGGAGAACCTTCAAGAAGAGGCTAGAGGAAGGTGGGGAGAGAAGAGAACAGGTGGGAGAGCAAAGCCAGCCGGGTGGAGATGCCTGGTCCCTGTCTCCTGCCCAGTGAACTGGGTCCCTCGTGCAGCCAGTGTGGGTCAGGAGGGGACAACATATAGAGTTCCTTCAACCAGGTCCTTTAGGGAAGCGTGAGATCAGATTTGAGAAGACGGCTCATGGTCCTACAGGGATTCCATAAAGAACAAGAGATTAGTTGTGTCAGCGAAGGTGGAGGATTTGAGTCCCAATCAAAAATGTCTTGCTGTCAACACTTCTGTTTTTTATCCCGCTCACATTCTTCTAGGGATTTAACAATGATTGTCCCTACTTACTATCACAAAAACAAGGGTCATCGCATGTCCGCTGCAGGGGTGCTCGCTCCAAAGCAACTGACTTCTGCTTCTGGGTTCTGTGGGTACAAATTTGGTGGAAAGTCTCAACAGCTGGGAGCTAGAATCGTCTGGGGACGACTTCACCCACATGTCTGGCTGGTGCCTGGGACCTCAGCTCTGTCCCGCCGCACGGACACAGGGCTCCCCATGTGGCCTAGGCTTCTACATGGTATGGTGGCTTCGGAATGGTAGGCCTTGAAGTCACACAGCAGCTGCTTGAGGCTCCCAGACCAAGCCTGCCGGCAAATGGGAAGAAAGCCGCATCGCGTCTTCAGACCCAGCCTCTGAAGTCACATGGTGTCATTTCAGCTCCACTGTACTGGCTGCAAGGAGTCTCAAGCCCATTCAGAGTCAAGGGAAAAGGACTTAGACCCTACCTCTCATCAGGAGGAGTGGCAAAGAACTTGTGGCCATGGTGAGGGCAGGGGGCATGCCCAGCACTCTTGAGAGCTAAGCTTAATGAACAGTGGCTCTAAACAGAATGGTCTATATTGTAATAGAAACTGGTACTCTCAAGAGGCCACATAAATTATACAGGGGGTGGGTAGGGGCGCCTGGGTGGCCCAGCTGTTTAAGCATCAGGACTCTTGATTCCCACTCAGGTCTGATGATCTCAGGCTCCTGAGATCGAGCCCCACATCGGGCTCCATGCTCAGTGCATTCGGCTTGAGTTTCTCTACCTCTGCCCCTTGAAACCCCTTGCCCCCTCTCTCTCTCCTCCTTTCTCAAAATAAATAAGTAAATCCTTTAAAAAATATTATACAAGAGGTGGGGAGGCAGAGGGTTGAAATTAGGTCAAGGTAAAAGAAATGGGTCTGTACAGCAAGTATGGATTTTATGAAAAAATAGACAATATCGGAGGACAGCTCTGTCTGTGAGCTTGGGAAACCTGGGAAGGATGGAGAAGAATTGTGTGCTAGGATCGGATGGGTTCTAGGCCCTGCAGCACTGAAAGGGAAAGCAGGTAGGGCACAGGACGTAGCTGCCCCCATCCTTCGCCCTCCGCTTTTGGGGGATCTGTGGCAGCCCTTCATTGCTTCAGACAACACAGGATTATGTACTATTTGCTTACAAGTCGCCTCCCCCCACCGCCAGCATATGGGCATCTCTGTGTTGGTACAAAGCTGGAGATGTAGTCGATGCATTTCCGAAAGTAAGTGTGGAAAAAACAATACATTAGTCTAATAATAAATTACCCTAATATTTAATGTTTGTCCCCTACCCTCAGGTGTGGTTTTAAATATCCAGCACGAAGAGTGTTGGGGCTGCGTACATCTCTAGGGCCCCAGGTTCTCATTATCTTTGTCTCTAACCCCTGAATGGAGAGTTTGACTTCTAATTTCATGCTAGGGGTTTCACAGGCAACGTAATTGTATTTGCCTCTGCCTTTGATCTGCTCCTTGATCCGCTGTTTCATTGTGGCTCAACTAGGAGACAGAGATGGAAACGGGGTGGAAAAACATGATTTTGTTTTGCCTTGGAATTGACAGTGATTCTTTTCTCTGGCTCCCTTAACGTGACACACCTTCCCTAAACCTGAAATCGAATTGTTTTCCCCGTTTTTGAAAATCCAAAAGGCATGTGCCCCCTCTGGCATGCTTTCCTTTTTGCTCACAAAGATTTAATTTTCAGCAAAGACTTTGGGGGCAGGATGCTCATGTTTGAGATCTCCATGAAAACTAAGTCCCCCGGGGTTAGCATAGAGTTTCAGGGTGAACTCTGACCCATCTGCCCCTTTCCTGACCTCACCCCGACTTGCCAGGATGTACCTAGTGGACCTCGGGGCCTCCCTTTGGGTGATCTTGGTCTGTGTGGGGCTGGCTGCTTTGCTTCTGGAAGCCAAAGAAACCCAGATTCAGCAGGAACCTGGCAGGTCAGAGCCAAGCAACATTCAGTTTGGCTCCTAAAGTCAGCGGGCTTCTCAGGCTACAGGGTCCGATACATGGGGTTTTTCCGGCTGTGCCTTTCACGAAGGTCCCCAGCCAAGACAGGGAACGAGGGCCGGAATTCAGGCCCAGGGCACCTTTCCCCCCTCCTTACAAAGTCACCCAGGAGGCTAGTGGCCATTCTCTTCTCAGGGCGGAGGAGAAACAGATTCTCTCTCTGATCAAGAAGACAAGAGAAACAGTGACACAGGGCAGGACAGGGGTCAAAAGTGCGTCTTGGGAGCAGAGTGGGCCCGCCTAAGGCTGCAGACCAAGCCAGTGTTGACCCAGCAGGTTGGAATAGTAGGCCCATTTACTGACTTACTCTTTGCTCTGTCATCTGCAGGGGCCAGTGTTCTTAAATTACTGCGTCCCTCCTAGGCTTTATTTGGAGTTTAAAAAAAAAAAAAAAAAAAGACCAGTGTCACTCTATGTGTCTTGTTTAGCAAGGGGGTGTGTGTGCCATGTTTTCTTCGGTTGTGAATATGAATACTTTAAGGGATGTTGTTAGCTTCAGGCCTTTGAGGGTAAGACCCAAACAGCCATACAATGGAGTTTGACTTCCTAAGAAGTCACCTGTGAAAGAAAATTCACACTCCTGTGTAAAGGATGGTGATAATTTACATTTAAAAGTCTCTGGCTCAGTCCTAGAGCATACAACTCTAGATCGTGGGGTCCTAAGCTCAAGCCATACAATGGATGTAGAGACTACTTTAAAAAATACAAAGGTTAAAAACAAAAATGTCTAAAATAAATAAAAGTGGAAGCTCAGAGCACCTGACTGATTCCGTAGAGCCTGCAATTCTTGATCTCAGGGTCATGAGTTCAAGCCCCATGTTGGGTGCAGAGCCTACTTTATTTAAAAAAAAAAAAAGTGTAATATCTTCCAGATAAAGCAATTCCTAATCAAAATTAACTCCAAAGAGGGACTTTTCTGGTGTTAGCAATAGGCTGCTAGCGAAAGCCTTCGGAAGCCTTCTAAATTAGGCCTGGAAAGCCTACTCCTGTTCCTCCTGTTCATTTCTGTAGTGGATGGTATTGGTATTCCAAATTCCATGAATACTTGGAAAGGTATTTTCACAATAAAGCCACAAGCAGGGTCTCTCTTGAGAAGGACGAATTTAGAGAACTTGTTCTTCCCCTTTAACCAGGAATGTGTAGTCTGGGAGCCCCAAATCCACTCATCTCCCTCCCCAGTTTTTCCCCCCACTTTTGGTAATTTGAATTGGGTATGTTGAAGAAAGACGGTTTTGAAAGACATTAGTTACATCCTCTTGACTGAGAGTTCTCAAGTTTATTCTTCTAAATGTGGAGGAGGGGGGTGTCTGGGTGGCTCAGTTGGTTAAGTCTCTGACTCTTGATTCAGCTCAGATAATGATCTCAGGGTCGTGGGATCAAGGCCTGCGATGGCTGGCTCCCCCCAAGGAGTCTGCTGGAGATTCTTTTTCTCCCTCTCTCTTTGCTCCCCCACCTGCTCGCGCGCTCTCTCTCTCTCTCTCAATAAATAAATAAATAATTAAATAAAATCATCTTTAAAAAAATTTCATATATATATAATATATATATATTTTTAAAGATTTTATTTATTTGACAGACAGAGATCACAAGTAGGCAGAGAGACAGGCAGAGAGAGAGGAGGAAGCAGGCTCCCCACAGAGCAGAGAGCCCGATGCGGGGCTCGATCCCAGGACCCCGGGATCATGACCTGAGCCGAAGGCAGAGGCCTAACCCACTGAGCCACCCAGGCGCCCCGTTTCATGTATATATTTTTAAAAGACTTTATTTATTTATTTGGCAGAGAGAGACACAGCCAGACAGGGAACAGAAGAAGGGGGACTGGGAGAGGGAGAAGCAGTCTTCCTGCTGAGCAGGGAGCCTGATATGGGGCTTGATCCCGGAATCCTGGGATCATGACCTGAGCTGAAGGCAGACACTTAACAACCGAGCCACCCAGGCGCCCCAAAACTCATGTGTCTTAAAAAAATTTTTCAAATATTTTATTTATTTACATGAGAGAGAGCAAGAGAGAGAGAGAGAGAGAGCCCTAGCAGGAGCTGGGGAGAGGGGCCAAGGCAAAGGGAGAAGCAGACACCCTGCTGAGCAGCAGCCCCATGCCAGTCTCCATCCCGAGACTCTGGGATCGTGACCTGAGCCTAAGGCAGACGCTCAGACCGGCTGAGCCACCCAGGTGCTCCTGTTTTTTATTTTATTTTATTTTTGAAGATTTATTTATTTGAGTGAGGAAGAGTGAGCAAGAGACTACATTGGTTGGGGGTGGTGAGGGGCAGAGGGAGAAGGAGAGAAAATCTGGGGCAGACTCCCTGCTGAGTGCAGAGACCAACCAGGGGCTCAGTCTTGGGCCAAAGATCATGATGCGGCTGAAACCAAGTCAGTCACCCAACCACTTCACCACCCAGGTGCCCCAGAATGTGTTAGTTTTCCTAAAAACTGGAGTTTTTCACAAAGGACTGTTTGCCCAAAGTTTACAAAGCCGAATAGTATGTAAAGTCTTGGTACAAAAAAGCAGACCCCTCCCTTGTCCTGCCTGTTTCTTCTGGTAGATACCATAATTTTTCTAAGTAATATGTAGATGTGGCCTTCTCTTAAATAATCCACTGTAACTATCTATCATCTGTTGACCTCTTAGTATAAGAGAGGAGGATTTTGGTTTTCTGCATCATACTTCCCCTCTCCTACTCTTACAATAGAGCTATATCATAATTTCTTAAGAAATTCATATCCAGGGGTGCCAGGGTGGCTCAGTGTTTAAGCAGCTGCCTTCAGCTCAGGTCATGATCCTGGGGTCTTGGGATCCTGCTCAGCGGGAAGCCTGCTTCTCCCTCTCCCACAGCCCCTGCTTCTGTTCCCTCTCTCCCTGTGTCTCTTTCTGTCAAATAAATAAATAAAATATTTAAAAAAAAAAGAGGAGCGCCTGCATGGCTCAGTGAGTTAAGCCTCTGCCTTCGGCTCAGGTCATGATCTCAGGGTACTGGGATCGAGCCCCACATCGGGCTCTCTGCTCAGCTGGGAGCCTGCTTCCCCCTCTCTCTCTGCCTGTCTCTCTGTCCACTTGTGATCTCTCTCTATCAAATAAAGAAAATCTTTTAAAAATTCATATCCAGTGTTTCCTTTGCGACCACATACATATTGCTTATTGCCGAGGCAAATGAGCTTCAGTGATTGCATTCCCTTTCCTGTATTTTTTTTCCCCCTGGGGTTAATAATTGCCTCAGTTTTTAATTTGCTTAATTTTGTTTGACCTATGACTAACTTTCCCACACTCCCCAACCTCTGTACAAATCATCTTGGGACAGTTTTCTGCACGTTCACATCCTGGAGACCATCTGCAAATAAATAGGCTGACCTATTTTGCTTTGTGTGTTTGTTTTCTTTTAATTCCTATTATCTTTAAGTCTGAAAGCTTTCTAGACGTTTCTAACCCTCCCTTTAATTTTATTTTTAAAAACTTTTCTTTGAAAAAAAAACACACAAAAAAACCCCTTTTCTTTGTATGAAGTGTGGTGGGAGTTTTACCGATTTCAAACGGGAGTATTGTGTTTTGATAGAAAATTGCAACTCTACCATCCAGCTAATGTCGGGAGCTAAGAAATGAATCCCAAGTTTCTGATTCTTGGTATTTTGCTTAGTTTAAATAAACTTTCACCATTTTTCCTAAACATCAGCCTTTCAGAAGTGATGACTGTTATTCCCTGGAACCCTGGAATGAGCCAGTGTTAGTAAATTTTTATCCTTTCCTCTCCTCCCCTCCCGGAATGGATACTACATTTTTAGAAAGTAAAGGTTATTTTTAAAATAATTAATTGGCCCTTCCCCATGCCATTTACTACAGGATTCATGCCTTTTGTTTACATTCATTTCACGTTGCCTTTTATTTGTGTTTAGTTAGTCATTTACAAGTCTGCTTTCCCACCTAGACTGTAAATCACTCGAGGGATGCTCTTTTTAAAAAATTCACTTTTGTACTTTTGGATTCCCCTAGGACCTAACACAGTGCCTTGCCCTTACCAAGGTTTCCATAAACGCATGTCAAAAAAGTGGACAGATAGAGTGGCAGTCTTCTCCAATCAAGATCCCTTAAAGGGAGGTAACTTTCCAATATTAATATTCTCTTGCCCCGAAAGAGACTGCGAAATCTCTTGAACGGTGGGCACTGCGCTGCAGGCCTCGCTCCCCAGCCATACACCGCCCTCGACCGCCCCAGGAGCAGCCACCGCACGCTGCAGTCGGAAACAGCAGCCCAAGTTCGGCGGGAGAGGTGACAACGTGTTGACCATTGCAGGACTCCGGGAACGAGAGGTCGTTTCTAGGGATTGAAATGCACTCGGGCGGTGCGGCGAGGGGCGAGTCCAGACCGCGCTCTAAGCAGGAGCGTCGGCCCTAGGCGGGGGTCAGCCGTGCCCCGCGGCGCGGAGGGGGTGCTCCGGAGGGAGAGGGCGCGGCGCCCCGCCCCACCCCCCCTGCTGCCCGGGAACGCCCGCGCCGCCGCCCGGGACCCGGCCTGCGGCTCTGCAGTCCCACCGCCGGGGGCAGCGCCGCCCGCGCCGCCCGGGCTAAGATGGCGGCCAGCGAGCAGCCGCGCGGGCTGTTGGCGCCCAGGGTGGCGGGGGAGGCGGGCGGCGCGCCGCTCCCCAATCCCGGGAGCCGGTACAGGCAGCTGTGTATCCTCCCCCCGGGGGTGGGGGGGGAACCGCTCCTCCTTGGCCCGCAGGGACCCCCGAGGACTCCCTCCTGAGACTTCCCCAGATAGGCACCCTGCCAGGCGCTCTACCTGGACGGGCCCTAAAGGGACATTTTATCAGCCAACTCCCCCAGACTCGGGTTCCGAGGAGGGAGGCTAGTCCCTGGCTGAAAGGTCTGTAAGGATGGCAGCCGGAGTAGACATGGTGGACGGAAGACCAGCGGGTACCACTGAGTACAGGCCTCACCACCCCCCCCCCCGCCCCAAGCCATTTCCTCCCGCCTTGGCGGCTCAACCAGTACGGCTTGGAACACCTTCGGTGCACAGTTACGCAATGCCAGTGCCCGCAGGGAGCGGGGGGGGGGGGTCAGACCCGATGAAGACACAGGGACCAGAGCTCTTGAAATCAGAATTCTCTTGGAAAATCTGGTACATCCGGTTGTGAAATTCGTAATATCATCTAGTAAAGGCTACAGAACGTGTGCGGCTCGTCACATTAGCTCTGGCATCGGTATGCGCGCCGTGTAGGCTGCCTTCCTCCTAGGACACTCCAAAACCTGAGGTCCAATTTACCAGAAATGGCATTGATGAATGCGGTGCATTCTGAGTGATCGCCTCGGGCTCAGGTTGGGAGGTCAGAAGGCCCCTCCCCCCTCCGCCCCGCCCCCTCCCCCCAGCAGCTGATGCAGGTAGAATCACAATGGTAGGAACGGCGATGTACCTGGAAAAGCTGGCCATTGTCCTCCGTCAACTTCAGGCTGGCACCTCCCATCAGTTCAAGGTTCCATCCAAAGTTTGCAGGTGGCTTATCAGTTCAGTGTGAAAGGCTGAATGTGAACTTTTTTTGCTTTTGTTTTGTTTTGGTGAAATAAACCCCTTCTGCATGAGGTTTGCACAGGCTTGTTATTCGTATGCAGAACACTTCCTCCACCCACCTAAGCAACAGCCACACCAGCCTTTCCTTCCTTCTGCAGCCCCTCTGGTAATCTTGCCTCTCTCTTGCCCCAGTTTCGGCAGCTCCCTGCACTTTTTTCAAAGACAGCCGTAAACCCAAGACTAGACCTAACCCTCCCTGGTCCTGACCTTCCCTGTAGCGGCTGGGGCCTGGAGGGACCAGCCTCCCCAACTCAGGAGGGCCAAGGGCGCTGCTTGTTGTGTTTATGTGCGTTTTCGCCTCTCTGCACACTTGTTGGTACTTTTCAGATACCATGCTTTACCAAAAAATAAATCGTATGCAAGAAAAAGTTCAAAGCGGCCCATTGAAGCCAGGCCTCCAGGAGCTGGGGGTCAATCCTGCGGGGGAGCCAATCCTCCGCTTTCTAAGCCACAGCCAGCACCAACGGGTTTACCGCTGACCATGTGCCCACGGAATTCCTCTAGTAACACCAGCTTCAGTGGCCTGGGCGCACCCACCTCCGGCCCTGTCCAGCCCCACGCTCCTTCCGGGAGGCGCAGTAACCACAAGAGGCACGACAGGCGGCCCACCGAGCAGGTTTGGTGACGACTTCCCGGAGAGGGCCGCCTCCAGCGGCAGGCCCCATCTGCAGTGCAGCTGAACGAGTTAAGCTGCCCCCAGCGTGAGCGGCCTGGGGTGGGGCCCGGATGAGAAGGAACCAGCGGCAACTCCAGGCAGCCTCGGTCTCAGGATCCCCCGGTTACATAACTAGGTGAACCTGTCTTTCCAAGGGCTGCGAGAGGCTCGAAAGACCCCCGTCGGGGGTTGGGGAGGCGGCCTCGGAGTCGGGCCTAGTGTGAGGCTGCGCTGGGGACCTTGGAGTCACGGAGCAGGGGAGAGGGACGCGGCCTGGGCATGTAAGGCGCTTCTGCGCTGAACCAGCAGCGAGGCGCTGCAGTACCCCACCCTCAGGCTTCTGCGGCGGAGATGAGCCCCCGATGCGGGCAGGCAAAGGAGGCGCGGTTCTCAGGGCAGCTCCTCCAGGGGCTCTAGGGTTACTCGTCATCGCTGGGACAGTCAGACCCAGCCCTGCCGCCCCTGCCCTCTGCCCTCTGCCTTCGGGCATCGGCGGGAACCTGGGCTGCCTGTGCCCCCGCCCCGGGACCGCGAGACTGGGCCCTACACGACCTAGCCTCAGCCTCACAAAGGCAGCGTGCGGCTAGGGCAGAAGACGAAGAATGGCCACTACTCTCATATCTTTAATTACGCCCCTACCCTTCCCCCCACCCCATCGCCGGCTTCCAGCCCTTTAATCAATTTCACGATATTAAATATTAATTTCCCGCCAGCCAGGCTTTCTCGGAGGAGGGGGAAGGGACCGACAGGGCAGTTCCGAGGAAAGGATGGCTTTGTTGGGTGTGACCCGGGTAGTAGGGCGCGGGGGATGCGCGGGCTCCTAAGTGACCTGCGCCGGGAACTCGGTCTGCGCTTTGCGGCTGGGGAACTTGGAGAGTTATGCAGGCCTCCGAGAGGGGCAGGTAGGTGCGCCGGGAGTCCCGGTGCTCTGGGCGACCGCTTCCTGCTCCGCACGACCCCCCCCCACCCCCAGCCCCAAGTCAGCCTCTTGCGGGCCTGCGGCGCGCAGCAATGATGGATCGCGCCTGGCGGGGGTGATTTGGTGTTGATCGCACATTATCACTGGCAGGTTGGACTGGTTGCTGATGGACGACTTCTAGCGGCGGCAGCAGCAGCGTCTTCAGATACCGTGCGGGGACTCGCTTGCTTTGCGAGGGTCTCTCTTACCCCGCCCCCCAGCCACCTCTCGCACACTTGCCGGTGTAAGGAGGACTTGAGAGTCCAAGCGGGGTCTTGCGGCACCCAAAGCCGCCCGCCCTCGTCGGGGTCCTGGTGTGGGCCGCAGGCCGGGCGAGGAG
Organism: Neogale vison; assembly: GCF_020171115.1. Classification (NCBI taxonomy): domain Eukaryota; kingdom Metazoa; phylum Chordata; class Mammalia; order Carnivora; family Mustelidae; genus Neogale; species Neogale vison. The sequence continues at coordinate 96,437,505 of NC_058105.1, forward strand.
GGGAGCCAGGACGGCTCTCCCACTTCCTACCATTCCTCCTTCCCTCGCCGCCTGCCTACCCCCCCCAATCTTTCCTGCTTCCCCATCGAAATCGGGAGGGCCTGGGTCACTCGCGGGGTGGTTTCCCCGCCGCGGGGGCAGGCCTCGGGGTGGGCGGGCGAGATACCCCCCAAGCCCTGCGGCCCCCGCCCCTCTCTAGGGGCTCGGAGCACCGCGGCGCTGCGGTGTGCCCCTCCTCGCCTCTTTTTCTAAAGTGCCTGCAGATACAAAAGCGGTTTCGTAATGCCTTCCGTCTGCGAGAGCCGGAGGACCTTGGCTGACCTTTCGGAAACTGATTGCAACTGCCTGTTAACAGCCCGTACTGACCGCACGGAGCAGAGCGGAGGACAATCATTTAAGTGACAGACGGCGAGGTGGCCTCGGCTCAGTCGAGCGGCCTGGTTAAGCCCGCCCCTCCCCTCCCCCCTTGAGTGCCCCCCCACTCAGCCCTGGGCGCACTGCGGGCTGTGGCGGGCGTCCGGGCGGGCGGGGAGGGCGCGCCGCGTGCGCGTGTGTATGTGTGTGAGTGTGAGTGAGTGTGTGTGTGTGTGTGTGTGTGTGTGTGCGCGCGCGCGCCCGCCCGCTATTACCGGTTGACGGGTTAACCCTTCGCCGAGCGGCCGGCTCCTTTGAGGCCGGACGCTGTCGGCTTAATCTGCCATCTGCAAAAGAGGAATAAAAGGGCCGCCTCCGCCGACTTTCCCTAATGGATAAACTGTCCCCACTCAGCGTGACCGGGGCCGCGTCCCCGCTGCTGCTGGAGAAAGATCCCGACCCTCAGCTCTTCCGGCATGTCCCCGGGTCCCCTCCCTGCGCCCCCTCCCTTCCCCGCACAGAAAGACACCGACACAGGAACAGTACAGGGACAGCGCGAGGGGTCTAAAGGCTCCAAGAGACTCGCGGTGCAGTGGACGTGGGTGTTCCCGTGTTTTCTGTTTTGGAAACTGGAGAAAGGTTGGGGGGGGTGGGCCCGCACTGGGAAGGCGAGGTGGGGGAGGGGAGGCTGGTGACAGGGCACCTCGGGCTGCGCTCGCTCCCTCTCTCGGGAGAGATCGCCAGCTGCTCTCCAACAGGCAGCGCCCTGAAATCTATTTAAAGAGAGGGAAAGGGGAGGAGAACAAAGGGGGAGGAGGGGGGCGGTGAGCGGAGCTTGGGCGAGAGCGAGCGAGCAGGGAGGATCCGCCGCTCCGCGGGCACATCAAGCGCTCACATCTGTACACTCCGCGATCGATGGGGAGAATGGATAATATTTGTCAGCTGCAGACCTTTCTCTTCCCGGTTCCCGGGGAGGGGAGGGGGCGAGGGAGGGGGAGGGGCGGGCAGACCAGGCGCGAGAGGCCGCCTCAAGGACAGCGCGCTTCCCGCTGCAGCCACACGGAAACCTAGAGCCATGAAAGCCCGGGGATTTTTCTCTTATTATCATTATTAATTATTTTTTATTATTCCACAGCAGCCAGCGAACGCTCGGCGGCGCCCCTCCCCCGCTCGCCTGCCGCCTCCCTTTGTTGATTCTCAGCTGCGAGCGCGGCGGGCCCGAGCCGCCGTCGCCGCCGCTGCCGCCGCCGCCGCCGCCGCCGCCGCGGAGCACGATCTGCTCTTGAGCCCTCGGTCGCAGCTGCGGCCCAGGAAGCCGGGGCTGCATCCCCGCCCCCCCCCGCCCCCCACGGCGCGGCAGCCCCCGCATCCCCCTCCCCGCCGCCCGCCACGAGGCCAGCCCAGCCTCTTCGCTGCTGCTTGCTGCGGCTCCGCGTCCCCAGCGCGGAGCAGAGGCGCTGGCTGCTGCTGCCCCGAGCCTCCGGCTGCGCGGGGTCCTTCGCCACCCCTCACCCCCGGCGGCTGCACTCTGATGCCGCCGTCCCCACACATGGTCTTCATTTCGCACACTCGCGGCGTGCTTCCTCTCGGCTCCTCTCCTCAGGGCTTTTCGGAGCGAGGAGGGAGGTTCAGAGGAAGTTAGAAGCCCAGCGAGCCCAGGGGAAAGGGGGAAAACCCTCGCTCTCGGTCTGAGCTTCCCAGGCGGAGGGGAGCGCCCCGCGGGGGGTGGGGCAGAGCCTGGGTGCCCTCCCCTTCCTTAGATGCCGTGAGGGGTGGCGGCCGGAGGACTGGGAGCTGGAGAGCGAGTGAGCTCCAGATCTGCTTTGGCTCTTCCCCCGCCCGGTCCTACCGACTAGGGCAGAACTGACCCGCCCCCTCGGAATGGTACATTGGGCCTGGGAGCCGATCGGATTAGCGGTCACCAAATGAGACCAAAGACACCTCAGACTGCCCCCCCCCCACCCTCCGCGGGGGAGTTCCCTGGGCCTTTGCCCCCTTCCTCCTCCAAGGTGTAAAGCCTGGAGCTGACGCCCCCCTCCCCGGCCGGAGTCCGGGCCAGCTCTGGTGTGTGTGTGTGTGTGTGTGTGCGCGTGCAGAAAGTTCTAGTCGGGGTTTACTTGTGGCTTCGCGCCCCCACCCCCACCCCCGCTGTCCTCCTGCGATTCCGGGCCAGCCTGCGGCGGCGTCCCCAACTGCTCCGCGGTCCTGGGCAGGGCAGGAAGCTGGCACGGCCGCCGGCTGGGCCGGCGCCACTTGGCCGGGCCGGCTGGTCGCTGGAACTCGCGCGGCACCTTCGCGCCGAGTCGGGTTCCCGGGTCTCCCGCCCAGTCACCCTGAGCGGCTCCCCCAGTCCCCGCTCTGTCCGTCGTCCTCTCTCCGGAGTCTCTCTTTCTCCGCCCGCCTTCTCAGCTTATCCCCTCCTCGGTCTGTCTCGGGAGCCCCGTAGCGCAGTCAACCGCCCTTCCCGAGATTCAAAAAGAAGTTTTGTGTTTCCCCGGGGGCAGCAGCCTAATGCTTCCCTTGTTTTCCGGAACAAAGCAGACATTCAGTGGGGAGGGGGCAGGCTCTGACTCTTTCCCCTCCCCGCAGCACCCCGCACCCCTGCAGGTTTAGAACGCTCGCTCCCGGGCCCCGGCGGCCTGGGGATGGGGTGGGGGCCCTCTTTCTTCAGGCTCGACTACAAAAGCCGCGCCCCAGCTTCCCCCAGCCACCGCCGGGAGCCGGAGAGAAGGCGACATGGTGTTTGGGTGAGGTCCCCAGCCCCGGCTGGGAGGGCGCGCACGCAGCTGTTTACAGTGTGCCTGTGCTGCGGGAAGCTCGCCCACCGCCGCCTGACAGCGTGGGGCCCCCGCGCGCCGCCAGCTCAGAGGAGGCGCGGAGCCGCGAGCCCTCCGGCACTCGGCCCGAGGCCTCCGCAGCCCTGGAGCCAGGGCGCGCTGGTAAACTCGAGGTCTCCAATCGCGCTAGCCTCGTCTGGCCCACAAACCGTCCCCTTCTCCCCAACAATGGCCTGAATCGGGTAGCATATCAAAGGGACGGAGGAGGGGGGGAGGGGTGAAGAGCTCTCTTGGGGCGCCCCGAGCAGTCCCTGCGCCTGGGTTCTCCGCATCCCTTCCCCTCCTGGGGTAAGTGCTCTCGCTGGAGTGAGCAAAGCACTCCACTCCCGCGACTCGGATTTGCCTCTGGCTGCAGATAGCGCCCCGTAGCCCCACCCTACCCGGTGGACTTCCCCTCACCCCACCCCCGGGGGCGCCGCGGCACTAGCAGTGCCCACGCGAGCCGGGCCTTGTCCGCGCAGTGCTGCCTTAGATCCCGCTCCAGCTCTTCCCCTCTCCCGGGCCTGTAGCCGGGCCCCGGCGCCTTCAGCACGTCCTGAAACTTGATCCCGTGTCGGAAGGACAGTGTGTAAACACCAGGCGCGCTCCGAGAGCCCACGGGAGGGGCAGGGCAAGGGCCGCCCGGGCAGCGCCGAGGCCCCGCGCCCTGGCCCGCCTGCTCGCCCCGGGCACGATCGGCGGGGCCACCGCCTCGCTCTCTGCCTTCCCAGTTGGCTCAGCTAATTGGAACCGCCGCCGCCGCCGCCACCGCGGCAGCCTCTTGTTGAATTTTCTAGATCGCAACCGTTCAGTCGTGGCTGCCTCCGGCTCCCCTCCCCCTCCCACAGCTGTTATCTCGGCCGGCAACTTGTTGGTGGTGGGGACGCCCCTCCGCTGACCCTGGCCTCAGACTCCGTTCACCCTAGCAGTTCGGGGGTGTTTTTCTGCAGGGTGTGGGAAGGGAGGTAGAGTCTTATCAATGAGTGAGGCTTTGCGCCAAAATCTGAGGTTCGTTTTGGTGAGCGCGAATACTATCCAGGGGATCCTCTCGGCAGAAAGCCATCGTCCTCGCTGCCTCGCCCCAGGAGTAGTGAAAGTCCCCGAGGGGCTTCAGGAGCAATTCCAGTAGAAACTGCAGTTCATTCCTGGAAGACTTTACCGAGGGGTGGGGGTGTTGGGATGGCTCGAGCTATCCGCAACCCCCCTGCCCTGCCCCCCAACCAGTCCTCAGCATTTGGGACTTGCTACAGCAGAGCTCTCCTAAACCCAGGCCTAGCCTACCCCAACAGGACAGGGCCATTTGAAGTACCTGGTGGGTCCAGGGGGCTTTTGTCAGCCTCAGTGGGTTCTGGAGGTGCACCTCCCCCAAGGCGGGTCAGCTCTAAGCTTGTGCCAACAGGCCCTCCTGAGCCTTTGGTCCCCCCAGCTGAGCCTCCCTTCTTGCTTGGCCCCCCTCCCTGGCCTAGCCATATGTCCCCGCTTGGTGCGGACTATGGGGTCTGCAAACTGTCAGTTCTGCATGGGTCTATAGGGGAGCCAGAGCCTGGCCTAATGGCCAAAGGGGAAAGGAGTGAGGCAGTCCAGTAGTAAGTACTGAGGGACTCAAGAAAACGCTGTTCGAGATGCTGGAGGGAGCACTGACCAATATCCAACATCCGCCTTAAAACGACGTGTCTTCTGAGTAGAACTTTTTGCTGGTGGGTTTCACAGGCCCAGGGCCAATGTTGTAAAAGTGGCTGCACCCCCAGCCCGGAAACGCCTAAATACACAGTCAAACTCCGGGGTGGGGGGTGTCTACAAACCACCACCCAGGAGACCTGTAGCAGCCAGAAAGCAGCAGCTTTCCCTGTGATGGTTCTGAGAAGGGCACCCTTTCCCTCCCTTTGATGGTTCTCTGGCAACTGTTAGGGAACAAAGAGGCAAGGCCACTCGCTCATTTTCTAACACCTCTTTCCTTCCCTTCTAACTTTTACCCAGATCCCCTCTTTGGGGTTTCCCCGAGGTGTCCTCTCTATTTATAACCAGAGCAAGATTTCCAACTCCGTCCATATTGATTTGAGTTATGATTTTTTTAAAAAAAGGACTCTATAAGATTAATATAACTTGGTATCCAGGATGGCACTTCAGCAGGTCAAGTTCACCTATTTCTTTGGCATCTAAGAGCCTCCAGCCCTTCCAATCAGATGATGGAAGTGTATTTCCCACTGTTAGTTTCTCTTCTCTTTCTGTAGTGGAAAAAAGAATCTGCTCAAAGATGTTTCTTCTCCTTCACCCGTATCCTATCAGTCTGCCAGAAACTTGTTTCTGTACAGGGTAAAGTGTATTCCTGTGTTTTGATAAAGAAGAGAGTAATTTGTGTTCTTCTTCGGGCCTGAAAAGATATTATGTGTCCTGGGAGCTTGCTCTTCTCCTGGCTGTTTAACAATCTGGATTCTTGTTCTGGAGCAGGAGTGCTTCGGTGTCCCAGCCTCCTCCTTGTCATCCCTTTCCCTCTGTCACCACCCCAGGTCTTTGAGTGGGCCACAGGGCTAGAGGGTTTCTGTCTTGAAGGCTGGTGGTGCCTCAGAAGGGCTTGCGACTCTGAGTCTGGTAGCAGGCATTCATGTTTCTCTTCCCGTGCAAAGAATATTCTGAGACATTGGAATTCCTTTTACAGGTCCCTGAAAGCTTTTGCCAAGAGCTCCCCATGGGGCCTATGGTGATGGATGTCAGGAGGGCCAGGAGAAGGAGCCCTCAAGGTGGGAAGAGTTGAGAGCTTGCCTGCAGGACTCAGACCTGACCCAAACCGAAATGCAAATAGCAAACCCCCCAAACCAGCACCAAGCACCAGGTAGCTGGTTCGGAAGCAAATCCTACCCTCCCCCACCCCACAACCAGGAAAGCCTGGGGACAAACAATCCCTTCGGCCTCCCTTTCGCTCGACTTACGGTTCCGTACAGTTAAGCATACCAGGAAGCTGAGAGGCATCCCCTAGTCCTCACTTCCCCTGGCGCTGGGCTTGGCTTGGCTGAACTTGCCGTTCCTGTCTTTTTAAAGGGGCTGGTGGTGTTCCCGAAGCAGGATCGCACTGTGCCGCCTCCCCAGGGGTCCTCAGCTATTGATTTTTAATATCCGTATTCAATATTGTGTATTAAATATTGAATCCATGCACGAGAGGATGTGATGCAAATCACCAGCCGTGCCTGAGACTTTAATAGTTGTTTTATTGCCCGGAAACCACAGTTGGACGCGAGGCGCCCTGCAGCCGAGGCTGGGGGCGGGGATGACAGGCGGAGAGGAGAGCTGAGCAGACAAGCACAGCCAGGCCTCCCAAAGCTGCAAGACCTCTGGAGTAGCCATGCTGAAGGCACGGCCAGGCACTGGCAGCTCACCCCTGGCAGGTGGGCTGGGGGCCAGCTCTCAGGCTGCTACAGAAAGAGTGGTCTGCTCCGTGAGACCTGGGTAGAGGAAGAGGTGTGGGGCTGTGTCCTTCCTTCCTGGACTTCCCTGACTGGACTGTGCATTCCTTGTCCAGCCATCCCCCTTCCCCTCCACACAGATCTTCACCCAAACACACACACACACACACACACAGAGCTGTTGAACAGGAAAGTGAACTTGGGGGCAGGAAACTCAGGCCTTGGGCCTTGTCCACCACCCTTGGCTCTATGACCTTGGTACAGACTCTCTTAACCTTTCTGGGCCCCATTTTCCTCCTCTGCCAATGAGGGTAATGCTGTATCTGCCTGACTTCCCTCACAGCGCGGTAGGGAGGCTGGTGCAAATGATATAATATTCAGGGAAAAGGCTTTTGTAGACTGTCAGGCCCCACCGGAGGCCAGCTAAGGGATTAGTGTTGGCTTTCCCTTTATACACCCCCTCTCCTGCAGGCTGTGTCTCCCGGCTGGCTTCTTTCTCTCAGGCAGGAGCCCCCTCCTCCATTACGGGCTGCTGGCCTCCTCTCCCTTGGCCACCTCCATCCACTTGCTCTCCTTGGCTCCTGGCTTAGCGTTGCTCTGCACTCAGACTGGGCAGTGAAGTTTCGAGGCCGCCCAGCGGGAGATAGGAAGGGCCAGAGCAACCGTGTGTGTGGGGGGGGGAGCGTGTAGCTAGTGTGTTCATGGCCAATATGGCCAATAGCCCGGGAAAGCGTTCTTTTCCGTTTGAGGGAGGACAGTCGCGCTCTGCAGCGGCTGCCGAGGTTGGCGGGGTTGGGGGAAGCAATGAGTTGGGGCCGCTGCTGGCCCAGTGCAGGGGCTGCTGGGCTCACTGTACCGGCAGTGGGAGTGGCCGAGAACCTGAGGCTGGGGTCCTCTTCGCCACATTACACTGTTCCCCGTCGCAGGAAGTCCAGTTTGGATTCCCGCTGGTTGGAAAGTCAGGGCGTGGGCTTGATCATAAAAGTCTTAAGATCGGGAAGCCCAAATGTTACTTCGGTGGACAGTGGCGGCCCTCCAGCTGCCTCCAAGTCAGGTAAATAGTTGTCCGAGGCCTGCAGGGCGGAGACACGAGTTCTCCAAGGGCCGTGCTCTGAGCCCTGATTAGGGGCTGAAACTCTGTAACGCAGACCTTTGTCTGGGGTTCAGGGAGGGGCGGAGACCAGAGGGGTCCCTGTTAGTTAAGACCTCCCCGCGGCCGAGGAAGGTCCAGACTGACTCGCCAAACCCGCTCAGACCGAACAGAGACCAGCTCTGGCAGTAGGCCCCGCCGGGAGTCCTCGTCGTTGTCCCCCAGGCGCGCCACCAGGGGTATGCCAGGCTGGGCCTGGCTGCGCATGCCTCCGCGTCGGGGCTCGGGCGTCTGCTGCTGCCTGCGTTTCCGGGTCTGCGGCTGAGCCTCCCCAGCTTTCTCCTCCCGCTTTGTCTCGCTGCCAGCTCTTCGCCTGCCCTCGCCAGTCTCCTGGGTCGGCTGGTCGCGCTCTGCCTGGCTGAGTGCATCTTGGCATTTATGCTGCCTAGCTCTTTGCGCGCCTGTGGCCCCCTTCCCTCAACCCCGGGGCTCAGCTTGGCCTCTTCCCGCTGGCTAGTTGGCACTGACTTGGGATCGCTGCGAGTGTCCACCCCTCATGCCCCCTCCCCTGGCCCAGGCCAACGTGTCCCAGTCTCAGCGACCTCGGGGACTGAAACATCCCGAGGTTCTGATTTAGCTCTGACGAAGTAAACCGAAGAGGGTCGGAGTATCCCTCATTGCATTCCCTGATGCACCCAGCCCTAGACAGCAGCTGAAAGGGGGCTTTTATGAGACCCACTTTGCAGAGTTAAGGGGGAACTCTTCAGCGGCCGACCTCGCGCCTTCTGTGGCCTTCTCCAAACTCTCGAGATTGTGAGCGGCGGAGAATTTGACTACGGGGTTCTGTGTTTGACCTGAAAATTGGCCAGACGTGTGGGTCCGGGTAGGGGTGCCCTGAGTGCATGTGCCTGTGCCAATCGCAGGGACTTTCGGTGGATTAGCCGCTACAAAGAGGGGAAGGGGTCACTGGCCTCGGGTGCTCGGGCTAGGGAGCCAGCCAGGGGCGTGAGAACACCCTAGGTCGCGGGACAGGTGAAGACACCCTTCCGAGCCCGCCCCCTCCCCGTGGGCCAGCACACTGTCGGCCTTGGAGGAGGAAACTGCGTCCAACTCCTTGAAAGTAAACTTGCCGCGAGGGGAGCTACGGAGGGAGGGGGCTGGCGGGGGTGTCTGCGTCGGGAAGGCTTGTGTCAAGTTTCAGCCCCTAATGACACTCGGTGGCAAGGTGCCAAGTCCCGGGGAAGAGCGGCAGGGGGAAGGGCGGCCGGGGTCGGGGTGAGAGTGACCGCGCCGCGGGGCCGGACCCGCGAACCCCGAGGCGCAACGCTTGCTCTCCGGCGGGAGAAGGCCGGGGGGCGGGGGCGGCGGGCGGGGAGGGGGCGCTCCGAGAGCCGCCTGAGCGGAGAGGAGCGCAGGCATCTTCCGCAATCCATTCATGCACTGAAGCGCGTGCAGAGCTGCTGATCGCTGCCATTGTTACTCGCGGGCGGTGTGGGAGCCGAGCCTCCACTCTGGCGAGAGATAAATGGCCTCTGACAGCCCCTCCTCGCCAAGAGAGCTCCTCGGATTTCACCGCGCGGCGGCTCTCAGGTCTGTGCCTCGCTCGCTTCCCGGTGAGAACCTTTAAATCAGCCTCCCGGCCCTCCCTCCTCCCCGACGCTGCCCCCCGCCTGCTCAGGCCCCGGCAGCGCCCGGGGCGCGCTGCGCGCCGTCTCTGGCCCCCTCCCCATCTGGGGGGGGCGACAAGGTGGGGAGCTACTGGAGAACCCGGGGGCTGCGGGGGAGGCGGCTGGCGCCCCCAGCCCCGGGTCCGCACCTCCCCTGGAGCGGAGCCCCGCGCCCCGCCTCCGCGCCCACAAGATGGATCAGGCTACCGTGCGGAGAGCGGGCTGTAAATATTTAAAAAGTCTCTCGCGCGCCGGCGGTAATGGCTTTCGCAGTCGGAATGTGTGCTAGGAGAAGAGAGGAAGGGCAATGTGTGTACAGTGTTGCGAGGTGGGGGAATCGTTCTTTTGCCTCCCCCACCGGGTCTGGGGTGGGCTGCAGGTTCCGGCTGCCCGATTTCCCGCCCTCCGCCTCTCCACGGCCGCGTCCCACGGTAGCGTCGAGAACGCCAGTCGATAGGGAACTTGAGCATGGAAGGGCGACGCAGGCCCCGAAGAGGTGACCTGGAGCCACTATCCCCTTCGGGGTCTCCCAAGGTCCTAGGCTGGAACTGGCCAGAGATTCCCCCGTCCAGGTCCGCTTCTCGCTGGTGCACGGGGGAGGGCGGGAAACGCGCAGATTCGAACCCTCCTGAGTTTGGGCGGTCGCTAAAGCCTGGGCCAGGGTTTCTGTAGCGGGGGCCTGGGCCCTGTTTGTGCCTTTGCTCCCCTCCGCTTGCCTCTCTGAAGCCTCGATCCACTCTAAAGGAGAGCCCTTCCCCACCCCCACCCCCACCCCATTTCTGAATCTGAAAGTAGCTTTGTGGCTGCTGGGACAGAAAACCTGGGAGGCGACGCGGAGAGATGGGGTGGGGGGCGGTGCCTAGCGCCCTGGCTTAGTGGAGGTCACACGTGGACGTGGAGGGGGATCGTTTGCTTCTCTGGCGAAAGTGGGCCTGGGAGCTTTAAGGCCGAACCCCGCGGACGGGAGAGGTGGGGGAGGGGGCATCCAGTCTCCTCGGCTGGGAGAGGCTTAATGGGCCCACCACAGGGTGTGTGCGGGGTGAGGCTGTCGCCTTTGCCAGCAGCCCCTCCCTGGCAGGGCGGGGGCGCCGAGTTGCCCAGGGCTGGGGCGAACCGGGCGCCGCGGGTTCTCGGGAAGGTTGGAGGGGTGTGCGCCCAGGCTGGAGCAGCCCTCCTCCTGCCCCGCTCCCGCCCCACTCCAGCCCCACTCCTCCGATCCGCCCGCTCGGGGACCCGCCGGAGTGTGGGTGCTGGCGGCGTGTCAGGGCGCGCCGGGGCTGCTTGGCGTTCGAGCGCGTGGAGCTCCCGACTCCTGGCAGCTCCGCGCGCACTCCGCTATCAGGGGCTCCTGTTGTGCCCTGCTCGCTTGTTTGTCTCGTGTGAGCCTCGTAAACCGCCCTGATTTATTACCCAGACTAAATGCTTAATTTGTGAATATGAAACAGATTAAAAGGGGCGGGGGGGGGAGGGGGCTTGAGGTCGGCATATTTTAGCAATCAGACCAAAGCAGCCAGGCAGATGTTTCAAATTTGTCGACATTTTCAGGCTCATGTGGAAAGGCAGCCAGAATGGTCAAGAGGTCTTCTCCTTCCTTCAACCTGAGAACTTGGCAGTGATCAAAAGGAGGTGATTAGTAGCTACAGAGAAAAGACACCGGCCGGCAAGGGGTTAACAAGCTGAGCCCTTCACCTCCGGGATTGGGAATGGGGTGTGTGTGGTGGGGGAGCAGGGGAGGTTGGTGAGAGCTGGTCACAAAGGCAGGAGAGGTCCTAGCTGAAAAGGCTCAAGTCCCAGAAGCCAACTTTGAAGAACAAAGTAGAGGATCTATTTAAAAGTTAATTCAGTAAATAAACTTTATTGGCGATAAAACAAACAAGAAAGATGGAGCTGCCAGCTGAAAATGGCCAAAAGACAGTAAAAATAGTTGGATGTGCCCTAAACAGGCAGGTCCCTGCCGCCAGCTGCCTCAAACAAGCCTCGCCCGGGCACCTTCTCCCTTTTGAAAAGCCCTCGTGTGAACAGGCGATATTTTTTGGCATTTGTCATTTTTAGGCAACTTCACACATCAAAGGCAAGCACGGCGTTCTTTGCCGTTCCCTGGTTGCAGCCGCCCAGTGAAGCAGATACAATTTCTATAAATTGGCCTTCTCCTCTGGGTTTTGATTGATCATCACCATATGAGATTATTGAAAGTCTAATGTCTTATTTCACTTTCTCCAAGGGGTGAGGAGGGGAACAGTTTATTGGAAGTCAGGCCACGTGAAGACTCTGGTGTTTGTGCAGTAGTAATTTCCATTAGCCTGGGTAGATCAGCCTCCGGAAACTCCCCTGCATCTCCTGCCTGCCCCTCATACCCTCCTCCCCTTCCCACCTCTCTTCCCTCTTCCATACCCCCTCCCCATCTCCCCACCCCCACCCCGCCCCAGGTCTCAGCTTCAGTGGCTAACAAGTACAGTACAAATTAGAGCCTTCTGGAGCCTTCGTCGTGGTAAGGAGAAATGGCTGTTGACTAAAACAAGGCAACAGGAGACTCATTTTTTTAAACATATTTTATTATCACTCAGGAATTCCCTCTTGAGAATTGTTTCCCACTCCAAACTTTTTCGTTCCCCTTTTGCCTCGATACCATCTTTCATTTTATTAAAGTTGATTATGGTTCCTCTGCCTTGTCCCCAGCCAGACAAAGGCTTAGGGAAAGTCAGAGAACGTGTTAATTATATGTTTCTTGTAAACCGACTTTTCATTTCCCCCTAACACATTTAGTCGGCTTGGTGTTTAGTTTAACACTCAATTGCTGCAAATATGCCGCTTAAAAATGCTGTCTTTATTAAAACAAATAAATGAATGCAAAGACCTTTCTAATTTCGACTCGCGTGGGCTAGAAACAGAACAGAAAACTGAAATCGAGAGCAAGAACGAAGGAAAGCCAGCAGGGAAGGGAGAGAAAAGAGACCAGGAAGCACACACACAGTATTCCTTCTGCCATCCCTCCCCCAGCCATGTTAAACTGGTCCATACAACTGTCCCTCGCTGTGCCCTGCAGCTCACCAGCCCGCCTGGATTTTCCATCACTTGGTGCCTAAGGCGATCATTAGCTGAGAAAGGACAACCTCTACCTGGGAGTGGGGGTGCTGGCTGCAGGCTCCTGTGCTGGGCCCGGCCCCCTTTGCTCAACTGGAGAAGGGTCCTCGCTTCTTGCCCCTGGGTGCATTGGTACCTAATTAAACTCTATCCAGGGCAACGTAAGCTAAATATACGGAGGCTGAGAGGAAGCTGGGAGGAAAAGGGGGTCATTACCTGGGCAGACAGAGTGCATCTTCTGAGAGCCAGGAGGAAGGGATCCCATCGAACACGCTTTCTGTTTACCCTCCGCAGAGCATCTGAGTGTACGTTAAACGTCTTGCTGAAATCAAGGAGAAATGGAAATTAGGAAGGGGAAAACAGAGCAAATCCGGAGCCTATGGATAAGGACACAGGGCCTTGTGTCACCACCAGGCAGGAGGGAGGTCTACCGTAGCTCCAAAGGGACAATGCTGGCTGCAGAAAAATGACTCGGGTGCCCTTGCGGCGTTGGAGTTATTGCTCATGTGCCTTGGCCCCCGTCGCACGCGGGAGCTACAGCTGTATTTATAAATGGCTGTGAGGACAGAAAGGAACGGATGTGTCCGGAGCCCAAGGACCAGGTGTGTGTTGTGAAGCTAAACAGACCGTGGAAAAGCAGGGGAGAATCCTCAGCCGAAGGCCAGGGATCCCATGAAAGACCTGAGCCTGGGCAGGATCAAAATGGCACGACCTGGGTCATGGTCATTTCCCACCCCACCCCACCCTGGCTGGTGAAGGGGAGGGGATGCACATTCTCCTAGAATATGGAAGCTCGGGGGCTTTAATTAGCCCCCCTTCCACTTTGCTGAAGCTGAAGAAATCAGTTCAGAGGGTAAAAAAAGAAAACAGAACGCTTGCTGGAAGTAACCCATTATTGGTGAAAGTAAGACCGGAACCCAGAGCTCCCTGGTTTGGGAGACGGAATCTGAGGAGGAGGGTGACTGGTGGCTAGAGGAAGATCCAGGGTGCTCTTGGTCACTGCAGAGGCCCAGGATTTTAGTCATTTAGCATATATTAAGCACTTGCTGTGTGCAAAGCCCTACTCTGGGCATAGGAGGACCCGGTGCTGTGAGCCCTCCAAGGAATACACAGGGAAGCCACAGTCCTTTTTCTGTGCCTGGTAACAAAGGCCTTAAAGGACAAGGAGCGAAGGGGCTGGAGAAGGGAAGACAGAAGCTGGCCACTCGCAGGGGTCTGCTTTTATACGCTGCCCACAACAAGGTTTACAAGTGGGGTGGCCTGGGTGTGAGACTGTCCTCCCAGGGCTGGAGGTGCGAAAGAGGAGATCTGGATCAGGCCCCTTCGCTCCACTTTCCTTGCAGGGTCTGCCCAGAGCATGAGTCTAATGCAAATCAGGGAGGCAACTTTCCCCGCTGGAGCGCTCCTTAGAGTTCTTTCTGTTACTCTGGACAAATAGAAAAGTGGAGCTTATCCCCAAAAGCTCCTGGACAAATGTAGGCTCTCTGGGGGAGCCAGTAAGGGAATACTGCCTCCCTCAACAAAACAAACCCGAGACTCTCCAAGGTTTAACACTGGAAACGGAATCTCCCAGCAGAGAAGGGGAGGCAGCAGAAGTGCCCCCCAGTCTGTACCCCCCGGATTCCACCTGCCCCTTGGGGCTCTCGCAGTGTGATCACAGGTGCCCTCCCTGCAGCCATCTGGCCTCCGCCCAGCCTCCGCTCTTGGTTTCCCTAAGCAGAGGCGAAACAAGCTGGAACCTTCAAAGCACATTCCTAAACACTAAGGGAGATCTGCGGGGAAGGGAAAACAAAGAGGCCAAGGAGCTCCGGGGAGCAGTTCAGCTTACAGAGTCTGTGGGCCAACAGGGCTGGCCCAAGTTCAGTCAGACTTCCTGGCTGTGGGCCAGCCCGAGCTGGCAGCGTGCCCTTTCCAGCCCACCACTCAGGCCTTCGTTGGCCCCCAGACCTGGGCACACCCTCGAACCCAGCCCAAGCCCCGGTGGTCCTCTCAGCCCTCCCTCTAGCCACTCAGGGTGCTAGTTCCAGTGCCAGTCCACGGTACCCCCAGCCCCTTATCCCAGAACTTCCCAAGAAGGAGTGGGTTGCCAGTGGCCAGCCCCTTGGGGTGGCCCAGTGCATCTGGGGGTGGCCCAGGGCCCCTGACTGGTAGCTTCTGGCTTTGAGCAGCCATCTTGGGCAGCTGTGGACCCTGGGCAGCTGCAGACCCTTGGCCGCTGTTGACCCTGGGTGCCATGAAAATAGCACATTGGATGTGCCAACTTGTGATAAGTGTGACACCCAAGGCTCTGAGAGGTACCCACATGCACATATAATGGGGAGAGCGCCAGGCCCGTGGCCCTTCCGGGAGGTGAGCATTTGTTCAACACCTAGCCCCTCTTCTTGGTCGGGCATTGCATCTGTGGCCGTTGGGGGAGGCTAGGGGAGACCCCAGGCCTTGGGCCCCTCCTTAGAGAACTTACAATCCCCCCAAAGAGAGATAAGCCCCACCTAGCCAAAAATCTCACTGTGCTCACACTAATTGAAACCAGGGGAAAGAGCTGCCCTTGGTTTTCCTCCTCAGGCATATATTGTTCAAGCCGAAGGGCGGATGGCATACTTCTGCCCACTTTCCATCTACAGCTGGAAAACCAAAGATTTCCCCCCAACTCTGAGCTGCCGACCTGCTGGACGGGGACTGGGGCATGGGGAGTTCTGTGTTCTCTTTCCTGGGGTTCCACCCAGAAAAGGTCATCGTTAGCGGCAGATGTTAGGGGGAACACCTGTGTGTGCCCCCAAATTCTAAGGGTAGATATCAAGGGTGTGCCGAGGGAAAGTAAGCCCCTCCTACTCCTTTCCAGTTTATCTCTCTTGGGGGGGGCGGTCACTGCTCCCTGAATTCTTGCTTACCCTCCCTGAGATCATCTATGAAGGCTAATTCTTTAAAAAAAAAAATTATTTTAGGGCGCCTGGGTGGCTCAGTGGGTTAAGCCACTGCCTTCGGCTCAGGTCATGATCCCAGGGTCCTGGGATCGAGTCCCGCATCGGGAATCTCTGCTCAGCAGGGAGCCTGCTTCCTCTTCTCTCTCTCTCTGCCTGCCTCTCTGCCTACTTGTGATCTCTCTCTGTCAAATAAATAAATAAATTCTAAAAAAAAAAAAAGATTTAAAAAAATTATTTTATTTTATTTTTGAAAACCCCAAACCCACAGAAAAATCGAAGGAACAGTACAATGAACACCCATATAGGAAGGCAGATTTTCAAAAGCGCTATATTTATTCAACACGCCTACCCTTGGAAAGAATTCAAAACCCCTTCAAAGATCTGAATTAATTTAACTTTATCTTCCAGTGTTAGTTAGGAATACTTTGCCCTCGTAGATATGTCGCTCGTCCATCCTTTCTCCTTGTGCCAACCCCCCTGCCCTGCCAGCCCCTGGCACCATCTCAGGGTGCCTTGTTCATGGTGGGCCTTTAATAAATCTTGTGGAGTTCAAACAGCAAAGACCACACCGTAGTTGGCAGGGTGGAACCAAGACTGCTCTCTTGGAAAGCGGGCTCTGTCACCTGACTACTGCGTAGCTTTATGCAGTCACTCTTGTGGCCTCCCTTTGCCCTTCTAACATGGAGGGTAGTCCTACGCCAGATTTCAGAAAAATCTAAAAAGAATGCCTGGCATGTACAGAAGGTGCCCAAAAGGACAGGGGAGTCTGGACGCTGAAGCGCATTTGGTATCAACTTTGCTTTGGTGATTGCCCATGAGTCATTTGGCCCCAAGTTCATTGGCGAGGGCAAGGGAAACCCGGAATGCGGCTGCATAATCATCCCCCTGAGAGCATCGCCCAGCTCAGCTGTGCTCCGAGCCGAGGCAGAGCGGTGTATGAGGCCCAAGTGCTTTTCTGTGGACAGTTTCCACAATGGTGGAGAATGTCTAGCCTTGCTTATTCAAAAGGCATTTGGAGGGAAAGCCCCCTTGCCCCCCATTTTCTGGTTTAGCTAGCCACTGCCCTGCTGATAGAAACATCTTTGGAGAACCAACATTGACTTTAGGGGCAAAGCCAGGAAGGGCATGCCTCTCTCTCTCGCTCTCGCTCTCGCTCTATCTCTCAGGGAGTTTCAGGCTCACAAAAGGCCCACTTCCGTCCCAAGGTGAGGGTCAGACAGGCCAGTGGGTGCGATCCCAGGAGTCCTCTTGTCTGATAAGCCAAAGAGGGTCTTACGGACCCCCAGACAAGTTCTCCCTGATGCTCTTCACCTAGGAATGGTTGAGTGGTGGATGTCTTCACAGCCAGAGGCAAGAGAGGACGCGGGAAAGATAAAGAAATTTGTTTAAAGGTATACTTTGCTCTGTGCTATAAAATACTGTGCCTAATGTTAGGCTTTGGCGGTTGTAATATCTGACCTTGACATTGTAGTGTTTCTGCCATATAATTTAATTAACGTGTGATGCTGGCACGATGCCAGAGAGTCAAGCGTTCTGACAGCTCTTGGAAGCCACGTAAGTCCCTTTGAAGTTCCCCCCACAGTGAACCAGCACAAGGAGAAACCCCCTAAGGTTGAGGACAGTCCCCGATCCAGGGTACAGATATGCAGCTGTGTTGCAGTTATACTGGATGGCACTGGCCAAGCGATGGGCCAACTTGTCCCAGTTCTAGAAGCCTGCTGTGGTTTCTGAGGGCCCCAACCACCGTGAGTGGCTCCTTGAGGACGAATAACTCATCCTGCATCAGGGACAACATGAGGAGGTCTCCTGTTTGCAGATTTTTCTCCTCAAGATGTTTTCTTCTCCCTCCGCTTCACCTATCACCAAATCATTGAGCTTCATAGGGGACATAAATTAGATAAGGGACGTATTAACTAAGGACAAAAAGGACCATATTCACTCATTCTGCACAGAATTTTTTTTTAAAGATTTTATTTATTTATTTGACAGAGAGAGATCACAACTAGGCAGAGAGGCAGGTAGAGAGAGAAGGGGAAGCACGCTCCCTGCCAAGCAGAGAGCCCGATGTGGGGCTCGATCCCAGGACCCTGAGATCATGACCGGAGCCGAAGGCAGAGGCTTAACCCACTGAGCCACCCAGGCGCCCTGGAATTTTTTTTTTTAAAAGATTTTATTTTATTTATTTGACAGACAGAGATCACAAGTAGGCAAAGATGCAGGCAGAGAGAGAGGGAATTTTTTTTTTTAAAAGATTTTATTTTATTTATTTGACAGACAGAGATCACAAGTAGGCAAAGATGCAGGCAGAGAGAGAGGGGGAAGCAGGCTCCTTGCTGAGCAGAGAGCCTGATATGGGGCTCGATCCCAAGACCTGGAGATCATGACCTGAGCTAAAGGCAGAAGCTTAACCCACTGAGCCACCCAGGCGCCCCTGCATGGAATTTTTTTTAAAGATTTTATTTATTTGACACAGAGAGAGAGAGAGAGAGAGAGAGAAAGATCACAGGTAGGCAGAGAGGCAGGCAGAGAGAGAGGGGTAAGCAGGCTCCCTGTTGAGCAGAGAGCCCGATGTGGGGCTCAATCCCAGGACCATGAGATCATGACCTGAGCCGAAGGCAGAGGCTTAACCCACTGAGCCACCCAGGCACCCCCATTCTGCATGGAATTTAACACTTACTATGCACCTACCAAGTCTTTGGGTATTTATGAGATTGACGCGCTGCCCACTGAAGTCTTTGGGCATTTATAGCAGGGAACAAAACAGTGTCTTGGCTATTCGTAAAACTTCATTTCACTGGAGAGAGAGAATAAATACGACAAACACGTATGTAGTACTTTTGGTTGCTATAAGTGCTATGAAGAATTAAGGGTGGGGTGTCTGGGTGGCTCTATCGGCTAAGCAAGCATCTGAATCCTGATTTCTGCTCAGGTCATGATCTCGGTGTCATGAGATCAAGTCCTGAGTTGGGCTCCGCGTTCGGTGTGGAGTCTGCTTGTCCCTCTCCCTCTGCTCCTCCCCTGTTACTCCCCCTGCTCCCTCCCTCTCTGTAAGAAATAAATAAATAATTTTAAAAAAAGAATTAAGAAGGGTAAGGGGCTTGAGAGAGGTGGGGTGTTTTTCTTGATGGCACGCTGGGCATTAGGAGTCTGGGGTTGACAAAATCACGTGCTTAGGTGGTGGGTGTATCGGTCAGTGCTTGCCATAGTAATGCTGTGTAACAAACCACCTTAGGACTCGGTAGTATACAACCATAAGCATTTGTTTCTCATGTATGTGTCTGTGAGTCACCTATGGTTAGCTCTTCTAGACTGTGTTCCATTGAGCTTGGCTCCAAGTGTGGGTCGGGTTCAGGCCCCTACATGTCCCTCTCATCCTCCATGGACGAGTGGATGATCCGGACTGTGCCTGCGGAGTCCTGGTCTCAGAACTCACACTCTATTACTTCTGCTTACCTTCCATTGGCCAAAAGACCGTCTTTGGCCTGGCATTGATGGGATAGATGGGAGGTGCAGCCACCTCCAGCAGGAGGAATTGCAAAGTCACATGACAAAAGGGCATGGACACAGGGCGGGGTGAAGACTTGGGAACAGTAACGCAATCTGAAACAGATGTTTCAAACCCAAACTATGTGTCTCCACCTATGGCATTTGTATATACAAATACATATATCAAATCATATAACTGCCTTTGCCGAAGTCTTCTGTTTTAGATTAAATTTAAATAAATCCATGCAATAATTACACATTAGCATCTCTGAGGTGGTTTATTATGGGACCAGAGGCTTCTGGGTCATGGCCACAAACCTCAGGAAACCTGGGAAGATGGACCACAGAGCATCCCAGGGCTCAGAGAGAAAGCCATGCTAGAGAATTTTCTTCCTGCCTGGGCTTCCCTTGTGGGGCTGGTGCAGGTGGAAAGACCAGAGGACACACGCAGATCCAGCAAGTGTCCTTGCTGGCCTCCAAGCGTGTCTTAGAGTGACGCAAATCTGGAATGGCCCTCAGGTGTGTCACACGGGGCCTCACTGTACTAACAGCTAAAGGTTTAGCTTGTCTCATTGGCTGTCTAGGACACATATTCTTGTGTTCGTTGTATAAGGGCATAGGTCAAAGATCCCAGAATTTTCCTGCGCCTCCTTTCCCCCCAGGCTGGTCTTCCCTTTTCTCATGCCCTCCTTGAATAAGGTGAGAGGGATCCCTAAGGGTCTCTTCAGAAAGCAATGATGTTTACAATCGGGCCTCTCTTCAGTGAATTCCTCCAGGGCTCTGCAGTCAGCCAAGTACTGGAACCTAGCCCTTCCCTTTAGGAAGGAAAGCTTGCCATCCAATTGATTCCGATGGCTAATGGAATCTAATCGCCTTTGGCCAAAGTGATTCCAATCAGAGGAATCCACTGTGTAAAAATTCAGGGTGGCACCATCAAGATTTACATCTTGTAAGCAAAGATAATGGAGCCCAGGGGCAGGTGTTTAATGGTAGGACCCCATAGGGATTCCGACCATCTCTTACTTGGGAGAATTCTGGCTCCTGTCTCCGAAGGTGTGTGAGGTGATCCATCTTCTGTAACTAATCCTAGCCTGGGACTGGGAGGGAGACCAGCTGGATGTAATCACCTCTCAGAACCGCCGCCATTGTGGAGCGCGGGGGGCCATTCCTGACCCTACAGCTGGGTCTCCGATTCCACTGGCAAGGTCGCTCGATTTAACTGGGTCTCTCTGGAACTTGTCCGTGTCTGAACCTCGCTGGGCTTTGTTTCTTTGTCACTCGAAGCGTTAATCTCTTCACAACTCTATCCCAGAAGCCCTTCTGTGCTTTCAACCTTCGCTCCCCATTGGATGATGGTAAGGATGATGGTGATGATTCACTTTTTGTTGAGGCAAACTAGCTACACGGAAAAGCCCACATGCCATTCGTGTACAGCTTGATGACCGCACCCAGTTAACGAGCACCCAGAAATCAGAAATCAGTTAGTGCTCCCTTTCCAGGTACTACAGCCCCCAAAATAACTGCTATCCTAACTTCTTTTTTTTTTTATAATTTTGTTATTTTCTAAAAAAGTAATCTCTATCCCCAACATGGGGCTCAAACTCACAACCCCAAGATCAAGAGTCACACACTCCTCCGACTGCGCTAGCTAGGTGCCCCTGTTGTCCTGACTTCTAGTAGCATTGATGAGCATTGTCTGACTTGTTGCTGGACAGAAACGGAATCGATGAGGTGAACTTTTTGTGTCCAGCCTCTTTTGTTCCACGTGACGCTTATGAATTCTACTCACAGTGTGTCTAGTGTGGTGTGCTCATTCTCTATGCTGTGTGATATCCCAAAGTGTGAAGACACCACATTTTATTTATTCGTCTACTGTCCTATTGTTGAGGGGCACCTGGGCAGCTTTGCTCTGGTGTTGTGCTAAATGTGCCACTATGAACACTTGTGCACCTGCCTTCCAGTAAAGAGATGGACATGGTAGTGTGGGCTGTTTGCCCACAGGTTGTATTTCTGGGCTATAACCTGGAGCCTATAAGCCTCTGTTCAGCTTTAACTAGAATTTTCCAGACTCCAAGTTGCCAGAGTTTTCCAAGGCAGTCAGGCCGATTCGTACTCCTACAACTGAGTAGGAGAGCTCCCCTTGTCAGCACTTGGGATTTTCTTTTTCCTTTTAGGCAGTCCAGTGGACCTGATTAGATTTCTTTTTTTTTTTTTTTTAAGATTTTATTTATTCATTTTGACAGAAATCACAAGTAGACAGAGAGGCAGGCAGAGAGAGAGAGGGAAGCAGGCTCCCTGCTGAGCAGAGAGCCCGATGCGGGACTCGATCCCAGGACCCTGAGATCATGACCTGAGCCGAAGGCAGCGGCTTAACCCACTGAGCCACCCAGGCGCCCCTAGATTTCAAAGTCATTTCCTTCCTTGAAAATTCTCCCAAGTGTCTCCCATAAAACCAAGGTGGGGAAAACATTAGCTGACGCCCTGGGACATAAGCACATCTATGGTTTTCCTGTCCTCAGAAAATCTGCAATGTGGTCCTTCATCTTTTAAAAAGATGGTAGCTTTTGGAAACAGAAAATAAAAAATCTGGATCAGGGACACCTGGGTGGCTCAGTTGGTTGAGCAGCTGCCTTCAGCTCGGGTCATGATCCCAGCGTCCTGGGGTCGAGTCCCACATCGGGGTCCTTGCTCAGCGGGGAGCCTGCTTCTCCCTCTGCCTCTGCCTGCCATTCTGTCTGCCTGTGCTCGCTCTCTCCCCCTCTCTCTGATAAATAAATAAAATCTTAAAAAAAAAAATTAAAAAAAAATCTGGATCAAATTTCAAGCTCCTGCTCCCCTT
This sequence comes from Neogale vison, assembly GCF_020171115.1. NCBI lineage: Eukaryota > Metazoa > Chordata > Mammalia > Carnivora > Mustelidae > Neogale > Neogale vison. The sequence continues at coordinate 96,459,157 of NC_058105.1, forward strand.
CCCCCAGTCTGGTCTCCCTCTGCACTGGTTGCCCCAAGCCAGGAGCCTACTCACCAGGCGGCCGGAGGCTTCCAGATGCCCACCCACGCCCTTCCACCTGCTCTGCCCTTCAAGGGAGCCTCAGCCCCTGGGCCCGGGGCCGGAGCAATCCCCCCCCTCTCCCTGATGCCTGGCTCAAGCCACATCTCCTCCGCAGAGCCCCTACTGGTTTAGGTTTGATCATCCAGGATGTCCTTGTGCTCATGGTCACAGCCACAAAACGTGTCCTCTGGCCTCTCCGGAGTATCTTTAGCTCCTTGATTCATTTGTAAGGGACCACAGAGCCTAGGAAGGGGCCAAAACACACGAGCTGTCTGCGACCCTAGGGTCCAGAAGGTCTGAATATAATCAGATGAGCACATATCATGAATGAAATTTGCGGAACACTGGGTGTATTTTGCGGAAAAGCTTATGGTCTCCTCTGTCTAGGACAGCCTGGCTGAGCCTCAGAGCTCATGGGGCTGGTTCACACTCTGGCTGCTTCCGCAAAGTTAGACTGAGTAGGCCTGGGGTAGGGCCTAGCATTCTCTACACTTTTTTTTTTTTTTAAAGATTTAATTTATTTATTTATTTGACAGAGAGAGAGAGAGAGAGAGAGAGAGAGATCCTAAGTAGGCAGAGAGGCAGGCGGGGGGGGGGGGGCGGGGGAGGTGGGAGGAAGTAGGCTCCCCGCTGAGCAGAGAGCCTGATGCGGGCCTCTCAATCCCAGGACTCTGAGACCATGAGCTGAGGTGAAGGTAGAGGCTTAATCCACTCAGCCACCCAGGCGCCTTTTTTTTTTTTTAAATATTTATTTATTCTTATTTGAGACCCAGAGAGAGAATGGGGTGGGGCAGAGGGAGAGGAAGGAAAAGAATACCAAGCAGACTCCCTGCGGAGCAAGGAGCCCAACATGGGACTCTATTCCGTGACCCTGAGATCATGACCTAAGCCAGAACCAAGAGTGAGATGCTTAACCGACTGAGCCACCCAGGCGCCCCTGGCATTCTCTACCTTTTAACACTCGCCGTGGCTGACCACAGCCCGGTTGGGAAACTGACTGAGTCTGAAAAGGATGTTCTCTTCTAGAAAATGAGGAAATGTCAGAGGGTGTGGGGAGAAGGGACGGTGATGGAAGGTTTTGGGCTCAGAGAGACGGTGTGGGAGTCTCAGCTCTTTCGCTTACCACGGGTGTGACCATGGGCGAGTTCCTCGACCCCTCCAAGCCTCAGTTTTCTCTTCTGGGCAGTGGGAACAAACACCATGGGGCTAGCTGTTCCACTGCAGTAAGTTACCTGGGATTGGTTGGTAATTTGCCAAGAGGAATTCCAGGAAGTGCTCCTCCGGGGTGGCTCCCACTTGGGGTATCTCGTGCAAGATTGTCCACTCACACGGCAACTAGCTGATGTGGCCCATTTTCTGGAAGTTCAGTGGGGCTGTCGATGGTGGTTGACTTCCTTCTGACTTTTCCTGGAATGAGCACCCCTAAAGAGCCAGGAGGAAGCTGTATAGCTTTTTTTCTGACCTAGCCTTGGAATTCTCATGGCATCGCTTCTGTTGTGTTCAAAGCAGTCATTGAGCCCACACAGATTTCTGGGAGTGGGGACATTGACTCCCGGTGGGAAGAGTGTCAGTAACTTGCAGCTGTGTATCTCATGGCATTGTTTTCAAGATGGAATAAGCTGATCTCATGGAAGTGCTGGCCAGTGTGGATTCCCCTTCTAGTCTAAGGCCCAGAGCTCACAGGTCAGTGTCGGTGCCCGGGGGCAGTGTTCACAGTTGCCATTATCTGTATCTACCAGGCTGTCGGGACCTGGTGAAGGGACAGTCTTGATTTCTAGTTATTTCCAGTCCTTTTGGATAGTTTGTACAAAGCATCAGTGCCTTCGGATTCCCTGATGGGGGTTACTGGCCGCACGAGGTGTCCCGCAGTTCCCTGTGACCCCATATCAACCCTGAGCAAGTACCTGATCTCAACTGGAAGCTTCTTGGACTGAGGACACCGTGTCTTTGGGACAGACACAGTGGCGTGGGGCCCTCGGGAGACCCAGCTGTGTTGGGATGGTGAACTGGGTGGCAACTGGAGAGTAGCTTTTGTGGGAACAGTTCCTATACCTCATGTTAAAGAACAGGTCCCTCTCTGGCTTTGCTTTCTTCACCCCAGGTCTGGAGAGAGCCAGGGGGCTGAGGAAGTCAATGCGAAACAATTTGGGCCAGCTCGCAGGCTCCCAGAGGGAAGTGAGGGATGGACTGCCTCCGGAGCTGCCTTCCAGGGGGACTCTGGATGAGGCAGCGTTAAAAGGGAGATTGGGAGGGGCGCCTGGGTGACTCAGTGGGTTAAGCCTCTGCCTTCAGCTCAGGTCATGATCTCAGGGTCCTGGGATTGAGCCCCCCGTGGCAGGCTGTCTGCGAGCCTGCTTCCCCCTCGCTCCCTGCCTGCTTCCCTGACTCCTTGTGATCTCTCTCTCTCTGTGTCAAATAAATAAATAAAATCTTTTTCTTTTTTTTAAAGGGGGAGATTGGGAAGACAGGACAGAGGATGGAGAGCATTATGTGTGTGCTACAATCTGCTGTCATTTGGGAACAGGGTGGTTGAGAGCCTTCGCTAAGGAAGGGTCCCATTTGCCCCTCTGGCTCACACTCTTATTCTAGAAAAAGGCAATGGAGCCTGTGTTTGGCAGTGTGAGGAAGCTGCTCTGTCTGGTCCTCCTGCTTCTCTTTCTGGGGCTCCTTCCCCTCCCCCATCATCACCACTAGCCTCATGTTGGCCAACTGTCAACTGTCGTTCAGCGCAGGGGGTGTGAGAGGCGCAGAGCGACACAGGGACCCAACAGGTTAACCACCAGAGCTCACATTACTGGGGTCCTTCTACACACGGACACCAAGCTGAGGGTGACAGAGGGTCTCCAGGCCTCCATGATGCTGGCCGGGGAGCACGGGTCTATGAGTACACACCACTTGGCCGAGTGAGTGATACACACACGTAAGTGCCTCAGGAAACCATGGTGAGTGCAGAAGGGCTTGGAGGACTGGGGCGGCCTGGAGAGGACTCCCTCACAGTCACCACTAGTCCAGACTGCAGGTTTGCCGTCCGCTCGGGGCTTCGTGCCTCAGCTTCCCCATCTGTAAAATGGGAGTCATGAGGATGAAATGTGGGGGTGCAGATAAGCACAAGCTAGGCACACTGAGCCCTTAATCTGGTGGGGCTTCAAGTAGGGATTTGCCTCCTCAGGAGCTGGGGAGGAAGGGAGGGGTAGCAAGGGACGGTGTGGTCACTGAGAAGGAGAAGCTCCCAGGAGGCCAGAGGGCACAGGAGGGGTAGTCAGCTCCTGGGGTGGGTTCAGTACTGAGCAGAGACCTGGTGTGTCTCCTGCCATACCTGGCCTGGCCTGGGCCCCCCCCACAGAGGCCTGCCGCTCCCTCACCCCAGTGGCCACCCAGCTCCTCCTAGCTCTCCTCCCTGGGCCCAAATCCCCATTCTCCTTAAGCCTCAGACCTTGGGGGAGAGGAAAGACCATCCATTTGGGAGTGCCGGTCCAGCAGCTTTGTGACCTCAGGAGAACTACTTAACCTCTTTGAGTCAGTTTCCTCATCTACGAAGAAGGATAATAATTGTGACTACCGACTTGTTTTGACTGTACTCCCGTGAGGTTTAAACAGGGGAGTGCAGTCAATATGCAGCCGGTACTTAGTAGGTGCTTAATAAATGGGGGCTCTTTTCATAATGGTGCTACGGCTGTGTATCCAGAAGGTGTCTGATTCATCCACATTCAGGGATTTGACTGGCATAGGGGGCCACTTACTGCTAGAGGCTGGTTACAGAAACGGAGGTCATCCTCCCTTGATGACTCAGAGAGAGCACCCCTTTACCTGCTTGTGGGGTACCCCTTGCTATGCCCCAGGATTGGGAACAGCAGGTACAGATGCAGTGTGTGTGTGGTGGGGGGGCAACCCAGAGGGAGCTGGGAACCCCTGAGGGAAGAAACAGTTCTGGATAAAGGATTTTCTCATTTCCTTGAGGGCTTTGCACAGTATACAGGAAACATACCTTCTTCCAAAACTTTTGGACTGAAACCTTTCTACTGTTTCAATGCAATGTATCAGTGGGTTGCTGCTTTGTAACAGAGGAGCCTGCTAGGGAGTGGCTGAAAACCACAATGTATTCTAACTTGTGGGTGGTTCCTGCTCATAGCTAGTTGGAACAGGTGCAGGGGTTGGGGGCGGGACGCCAGTCTGCCGGATGACATTGATGGGGAGGCACACTGCGGCCCCCTGCCCAGTCTGATTGTGGCTGACTCCTGCTTGGGGTGAAAAGTGGCTCTCCTCCCTGTCACCTAACATCCTTTGGTACCTGAGACTCCCTTCTTTCCGGGGGTGGTGGTGGTGGTGGTGGTTCAGAACTGCCTGAGAGAATGAAGCAGATGGCCACAAGGGTCTCTCAAGATTGTGCTTCCGAAGTCGGACAGCATCCCTTCTGCTGTGTCCTGTTTGGCCAGAGCACGTCTTCAGGTCAGCCCAGATTCTAGGGGAGGGGACGTAGATTCTAGATTCCACCCTGCCTTAGTTTGCCTGGGCTGCTGTAACCAAGTGCCACACACACCCAGGGGAGGGGGTTGCTGAAAGGACAGAAATGTGCAGCCTCATGGTTCGGTTCTGGAAGCTAGACGTCCAAGATTGAGGTATTGGTAGCGTTCGCTTCTGAGGCCTCTCTCCTGGCCTTGTAGATGGCTACCTTCTCACTGTATCCTCACATGGTCTTCCGTCTGGCTGGGTCTGTGTCCATATTTCTTCTTTTTATAAGGACACCAGTCGGACTGGATTCAGGCTCACACTCATGCCCACATTTTAATTTTATTTTCTCTTTAAAGACCCTAACTCCAAACACACTCATGTTCTGAGGTACTAGGGGTTAGGACTTCGGCATGTGGATTCTGGGGGACACAACTCAGCCCATGACGCAACCCCTTGGTGGAAGAAGCGCCAGAGAATAATCTAGGATTATGGAGTACCCAACCATAGCAAACGTTCCCGCACACCAGCTGCTAATATTACTATTTTATTTACCTTCGCATTGTGAGGTTAGAGGAAACACTTCCACCAGAGGTCCTAAACCCCCGGACTCACCCTCTCCTGCAATCACGCGCCTTCCCCAGGGTGGCTGCCCCAACAGCTGAGAGCAGGCTGTAGGGACCTCAGCCGTCTTGGCTACCCACCTTCCCACTCGCTCAGCTGGCGTTGAGTGGACTATGTGGGCGGCCTCCCAGAACCAGACAAGCCAAATTGGCCCCAACAGCCTTTATCAACCCCTGCCCCCCCCTGCCCAGCATACCCCTCCACCCTATGCCTGACTGGTTGCCTCCCCCAGGGCTCCTGGAGTGTCTTTACCAGGGCATTCGCTCTTGAAAACATGGAGACTCATTCCCATAACGCCTGACTTACACATAGGGGGTGTTTATTTTTTTATTTTTATTTATTTGACAGAGAGATAGAGAGCACAAGTAGACAGAGAGACAGGCAGAAGCAGAGGGAGCAGTCTCTCCACGGAGCAGGGAGCCTGATGTGGGGCTCGATCTCAGGACCCTGATGGGACAGTGGTGCTGGGAGAGAGGAAGCATTTCTGCTCCCCCTGAATCTCCTCACACACACATGCATGCATGTACACACACGCACACACACAGACACATCCCGGGAAGCCATCCTGCGCCCCAGGTAATATCTCCTCCCAGGCTGAGCCCCTGAACTTCCAGAGCAAGATCAATGAAGGAAAGTAAGACAGCGGCAGGTGCAGCCATGCCGAGAGACATGAGAACACGGGGAAGAAGACGAGGAGAAATGGCATGCAGTTGGGGGAGGTCAAATGCCAAATTACTTGCATCCCTGATGGGTGCCCAGTGCAGCTCAGAGACACAGCGATGGGGGCACCCAAAAGAGAAGGCCCACAGAGCCCCCCTGGGTTGCCAGAGCTGCAGTTCAGTAGGGCAGAGGATTTCAGTTCTGTCCGTGAACGCTGTCATGAGCTGATGGTGAATTTGCAGAAGGCTTCCCCATAAAACATGCAGAAGTGACCACAGCATCCCTACTGAGCCTACACAGCCCTCCCCAGGCCACCATGCTCTGGTTGAGGGTCCTTGAGACCCTTTAGCAACCTCTTCCCCACCTCAGTGCTGCACACAGCTCGGTGACACCCCCTTCCGAATGGGAGAAGCACGTGTATCCGGAAGAGGAATTCCTGCAGGGATTTCAGGAAAGGAACAGAATGGGGATTTCTGGTCCCCATGACCCATTTTGTAAAAGTTGCTGTTTGACCCACAGTGGATGTCTTGAAACCTCTAAAAGGAAGGTCAGCAAGTGTCTGAGACTCCCAGGCCTCAGAGTTGCCCCAGGGCCCGGGAACGAGGTCAGACGTGGAAACTACCATGCTGTGGCCTAGAGCTCCCGCCGTGGAGCAGTTCTGCTAAGGCAGAATGTGTTTTCCAAACCGTCTGGCTGGTCGGTCAGCCTTGGGGCAGCCGTGGGTAGCAACAGGCTAAGTGTGATGCTGGGCTTGGCCCCAGACTCTGGGCCTTTTTAAACAGCACGCTCTGCTTCGCTCTGCGCTCAGAGTTGCCTGCTTAGAAAACATCTCTGCTCGGGTGGTGAGGGATCTATGCCCTGGTGACGGGGAGGTTGACATTTTTGCCATCAGCGGCCAAAGGCTGCTAAGAATATCCAGCCACAGATCTGACCACAGGCCAGTTAATGTCCCCTGACTTCCATGGCCCTCCAGCCATGGGGGGTAGAAGCTTATGGGGTGGCTGGTACCCCTGGAAGCCCTCAACTGGGAGTGTGCAGGCATGGAAGTAAAGAATAAAGTAAAAGAAAAACACACACAAAAAAATCCCTCACCAATAAGCCCACCCTGCCTTCAAGGGATATATCCTCTGAGGAGGGACGACACTGACCTACCACAGGGACCCACTGGAGGTTACAGATAAAAGCAAGGACAGCCATACAGAGGGGACAGGAGGTTCCCAGTGCAAAGGAGAGAGCCCACCCTGGCTTCCTGCAACCAGATGGGTGGATCTGTGGCCTGGCAGCTGGTGGCCTTCCCGGGAGCCCAGGATACACGGGCCTTCCTCCTAACCGGCGTCTGTCTCTGCGTCTGCAAAGCCAGGGGTTGGGCCCAGGTCCAGAAATGTTTCATGGGCAAAGGGGACTCCCAGATGCCTGGAGTTCATGCCTGAAGGACATATTATGAGCAGGTGGTCAGTGGCCAGGCCGAAAGGAAGCAGGGAGAGAGGGAGGGTGGGAGAAAGAGGGCTCCCAGAGCAGGATGCCTGTATGCAACAGTGGAGAGCGGCTGTGCCTGTATGGGGGGTGGGGAGTGACAAGTCCAACTTGGCTGGAGTGGAAGGAAGTTCCTGTAGAGGAGAGGAAGATAAGAGGAAAGCCAGGGTGGAGGCCTGGCCCACGGCCAGCTGCGCCTGCTTTACGCCAGCAAGTTGGCTTCTGGTCACGTGATTTTGATTTCACTCCACGCCTCGGGGCTGTCTTGGGAGCCACTCCGCTGTTCACCCCCCCCCCACAAGCCAGAGCGCCCCTGCTGCCCCCACCCTCCTGCCACAGGGTTTCCCACCCAGAGCTCTCATATGATGATGAGCCTTACTCTTTCCCACTTTGTTTCTGTACGTTTGGCTTTATTGTATTTTTTTTTTAATTTTGTGAACATTTTATTGAAGGGCAGCGCACCAAGAGAAAAGCGTATATACTTCCTAAGCGTACAGCTTGATGAATTTCTACAAGCCCAACACACCCAAGTGGCCAGTCTCCAGATCGAGATGCAGAATATTCCCTGCAGGGTCGGGGGGCCTCCCCCAAAGTCCGCCTTGTGCTCGTCCTCTCCCCAGTAGCCCCTACGCTGACTTCTGACACCTTAGACTGGCTTCCACTGTTCGATCGGCTTGGCCCACTTGCAAATTTGATGATCACGGAATCCTCCCATGCGTGTTCTTTCACGGGGTGCCTCGACGTTGCCTGCACTTGCTTTGTAAAAAGAATCTTCTCGAGCAGCCTCCCACTTTAGATGGGTAATGAAGGCTGAGCTTCCGGAGATTCCTCTGGCCTATGGAATCCTTTGAGGAAATCTTGGAGAATCCCTAGCAGAGGCAGTAGAGGCCCCACGGAGACTGGGGGTGGGGGTGGGGGGGGGGGGGGGGGGGGACTGCATGGCTGTTTGGCCCAAACGATAGGCTAAACATTGGGTTAGGTGCTGCAAGGGGAAGACAGGGTCAGGAGGGAATGAACGGAAGATGGGACTGGATCCAGAGAGCTGGGCCAGGTTATATATGTAAGAGGGTCTTCAAGGGCAAGAGGAGAAAAGAAAGTAGCTCACGCCTGCCAGGAAGGAGGGAGACAGAAGGTCTGGGCCAGGGGCGTGACTCCTGCCTCCCTAAAGGATGTCCTCCAGGCTCCTGGGGCTCTCCTGGGAGTCTCTCTTTCAGCTGAAGATTAGAAGGAGGTGGGGTCCTTGCCTTGAGGGAAGAGACAATTGAAGTTTCATTGCTGCAGTGTCTGCGAACATTTTTCATTTTGTGTATGTGTGTGTGAGAGAGGGAGAGAGAAAGCATGCTTCATTCCTAGGGGGCCTCCTGCCAGCTGGGCAGTGCTGGCTTCCTCCTGCATGATGATGGCAGGGGTAAGAAGTAAGACAGAGGGAGGAAGGCGCCCCAGAGATTGAGATTGGCAGAAACATTTGAGAAGTCCGGAATCCAAAATCCAGAGAGGGCCAGTGACTCCACCAAGGTCACAACACCGAGGGCACTGGCTCTAGAAACCAGATCTCTTGTCCCTTCCATGCTTCTTTCTACTCCTGCATACCACCCCCCTCCCTTTACAAAGAGCCCTGTGTTGCCACCAAAAGAGCTGAATTACCTCATTTTTGAAAGGCGTTATGAATTCGGTTCTATTTTGCAGACCGGGGCAAAGATGCTGTGAGCAGGAGTGACATTATAATTCATGTCCCACTTCTTGTATTTATCTTTGCTGGGTTTTGTGTATCTTTGGAAGCAGCCTTAAATCATTATTGGAACAAAGTAGGGCGAAAAATAATAATATATAATTACAAATGAGGCATAGGCTGTGTGATCCTATTAATTGCCTTCCCAGCAATCCTTATTCTTGGTATTTTCAGAATAATTAAAAGATTAGGCTAACGTCAGTGGAAGTAGTGGGTGAGCACTGAACCCCAAACACAACATCACCTGCTCCAGAAATGGCCCTGTGCCACCTGCCTCCGGCGACGCTCTCTGAGTAACACCAAGGGCTGTGCTCCAGTCTCTGAGTATTTACTCTCTTCAGAGGAGAAACTTTGGCAACGGCTGTAAAATAAACCCCAAAGCAGGGAAGAAGCCGAAGAGAGGAAGTACTTGGTGGCGCATTAATCATAGTCGTCAGCCCAAGAGCAGAGGACAGAGGCTGGATCGAGCAAAGACAGAACCTAAATTATCTTGGTGATTGATCTTCCCTTCTCTGCGCTCCCTGTGCCAGCAAGCAGGTCAGAAAGGTCCCCGCGCAGCCACTGGCACTGAAGCGGAGAGGGCACCCGCGGACTGACCAGCGTGCTTTGTCAAAGAGCAGGTGGGGGATTACCACGCTCTGTCGTGGGGATCCTACCAGAGCTTCCGTTCACCCAGAATGGGGCCTCGTCTTGGAAAGCTAGGGAAGAGAAGAAGCACCTACCTCAGAGGGACCTACGGGACAGATTCACTGCCGTCATGTCCTCAGGGGACATCGCTGGCATGCCAGGATGCAGTGAAGGCCATTTCCTTGCAGATCTGCGTAAAGCACCCAATTAGGACGGGCCTGTGCGATTGGCAGAGTAACGAAGCTGACCACAGGGGCCTGGAAAGTCTGAAAGACTGCGTGGGGAAAGGTTTGGGCTCTAGGAATCAGGCGATGAGTGTCCAGGCAAGCAGGCTAGCTAATTATCCTCTCAAGTCTCGGTTTCTTCATCTGTGAAATGGGGATAATAATAGCACCTTTATTATAGGGTGGTTTTCAATATGAAATGAGATTACTAATGCGTATAAAATGTTTAGAACTGTGTGCCTGGCGGACACTAAGCTCTTAATAAGTCCTAGCTATTGTTTTTTTAGGAGCTGGAGAAAGCTAGTGACCTTCTTCTCCCCAAATCTTAAGAGCTGTCCAGCTTCAGAAGGGCTGTGTGGTGGGTTCTTTCTGGATCAACTTTTCCCCTGCTCTAGTTCTCCCCATGCTAAGAGCAGAGTATTGTTTATCAAAGCTCCAAGCAGGAGAGAAACAAACAAACAAATAACCACCCCCCCCCTCAAAAAATGTTGCCTGGAAGTATGAAAGGGCAGCTGGTTAATGATCTTGACAAACCATTATTTAGTATTATGGAGTGCAGAAGATTTCCAAACAGAGCTAGAGAATCTGCTTGTTCTGGGGAGGAAGACCTTCCCTTGAACTTGGTCCCACACTTTTTTCAAAGCTTAGCCGGGAAGAAGGCAACTCTTCATTCAGATGATAAACTTTTAGGTTCCCATGGTGAACACAACAGATCAACTGAGACTTGCCGATCCCAGAAAGAAACAAACTCCTTTTGTGATAGTTACTGCAGTTGGCCAGTTGCCAGGATGACCCCAGAAGAACACCATTAGAGAAGCTATATAGGATCCGATCCCAGAAATAATTTAAGGTTTGGGGGAATAGTGCCTATGTGGGGGAGGCGAGCAGTATACTTTGCTGGAAAGAGCCCAGATTTGGAGGCAGGTAGAATCCCTGTAGCCAAGCTTGGCTAGATTAGCTATGTATTTTTAGAGGGCAATTGTAAGAGCTTCTGTTTCCCCAGCTATAAAATGGGAATCATAATACCTTACCCATTGGGTTATTTTGGGGGCTCATGGGAGGAACATAAACAAACATATTGGAAATGCACTTAATAAAGTAACTGCAAGGAGCGGAGGCCCTCGGTAAACAGGAGCTATTTTTATCCCGTAGGAATTAATTCATCGTTAAAAAAGACTTGCTTTGCTACCAAATGCATTGTCGTGGTGCAGTTACTGTTAGAAGTCAAATGGCATGGAATTGAGAATTCCAGTTGTCTAAGGTCAAGGGTGGCCAGAACCCACTCTTAAAGTTTTTGAGGATTTCGAGATAGGAAGACAGTCTCCATCTTTTGCCACCAAGTAAGGACCAAATGACTGGCAATAGGCAAGGTACTCTAAAGAGATTCTGGTTTTGACTCTGGGTTTCTGGCTTACTTTTGGCTGCCCCTCATTTATCTCCTGAGGTTGATATTCTGTGGCACTTAGCAAGGATACAAAGGATGTCCAAGACTGGGGAGCCTGAGTGGCTCAGTTGTCATTCATCTGTCTTCGGCTTAGGTCATTATCCCAGGGTCCTGGGATCAAGCCCCGCATCAAGCTCCCTGCTCGGCGGGAAGCCTGCTTCTCCCTCTCCAGTTCCCCCTGCTTGTGTTCCCTCTCTCGCTGTCTCTGTCAAATAAATAAATAAAATCTTCAAAAGAAAAGAAAAGAAAAGAAAAAGGATGTCCAAGGCCTTCCCCCCAATGGGCACACCCAGGAACCTTGGCTTCTCTGACAAAGACCTGTGTACATGCATCCCTGCATCCCATGCTCCCTTGGGCCTCCCTTGGACCTTCCCAGACATTAATGGCTCCTCTGGCTTCATCCTGCCCTTTCTCAAATTCTGCCTCAATCCTCACCAGAACTACAGAGCCCCTCCCTGCAAGCCCAGGCACCCTCCTTTTCTTTTATCACACACCCACAGTTGTCTTGCTCTCTTAAACTTGGTTTCTTCTCTTGTGATACAGAATATTGACTTAATACTATCTTGCTGGGTCAGAGCCGGGCTGAGAGTGGCAGCAAAGAGATGGGCTGGAATAATAATCTTTGGTTATTTTTTTTTTTAAATGTTATTTGTAAGTCATCTCTATACCCAACGCGGGGCTTGAACTCACAACCCTGACATCAAGAGTCCAAGCTCTACTGACTGAGCCAGCCAGGTGTCCCCTAATCCTTGGTTATCATCCGGGCAAGTGAAGATGGTGGCCTGGCCTTAGGTGGATGTGGGAGAATGGGAAACAGGCTTACTGGACAGGACATCGGGAAGTAGGAAGAGCTCTGCCACTGGAAGGTGAAGTGGGAGATAGGTCAAGAGTGACCACCCCCGCCCCCCCCACCCCAGGATTCTGCTTTAAGTACTTGGGTGGCTGAAACATTTTCTGCAACTGGCGGGGGGCAGGGGGGGGGATTGGGACAAAAGGCAGTTTTCAAGCAAAGAGCACATTCTCTTTAAGGGATAGTTTGTCCAGCTTACTGCTCTTTCGCAGCACCTGTCCCAAGGCCTGGAATTTAGTAAATTGCCCCCCCCATATTTGTAGATTAATTCGTGATTTTAAGAATTCAGTTCTAGGATGCGAGGAGTCAGTGACGCAGAATGGCTGCCAACATGAGCTCTGGAGATAGAACTGAATCCTATCTCCAACATTTTCTGAGTGACCTTGGGAATGTTCTATAGCCCCTCTCAGTTTCCTCATCTGCAAAATGTGGATAAGGATTAATAATAGTCAATTTACATAAAGTGCTCACAGGAGCCTGCACTATGCAAATGTTAGCTATTGTCATTCTTAAACTGGACAGAGATTGCCAAGTGGAGAAGTCAGATCTGCAGCTCTATATGACGGTGTGGAATGGGTGGGGGGTTGGGGGGTGTAAGAATTACCAGCAAATAGGTGAGGTTTAAAGCCAGGGGCCTGGATGAGATTGGGGGAGGGAGAGGTGGGAGGCTCCTGGCCCAAAGTGACTAGTAAAGCAGAGAGGAACCTAGAAAGAGACTGAAGGAGGATGACAACCGTGTGTGTATGGCATCTGGGAAGCTAAGAGCAGTTCGACTGGGAGTAGTGAGGGGTGCTTAGTGCTTCTAAGGCCAAAGGAAGGAATGGGAAAATGCCCCCCCCCATTCCCGGCAACAGGGAAGTGATCACTGGCAGCAGTGATCTTGAGTGCTGTCTGCAGAATGGCCGGGAAGGCTGGTGTAGGTTGAGGTGTAGGTTGACAAATTTGCTATATGATGTACCTAGAGGCAGTGAAACTCCATGAACCTTGGCACAGACAAGACCCATCTTCCTGTGCTGGTAGAAAATGATCTGTAAGATGTAGTGATAAATCTCATAGGTAAGATACAAAATAGTTTGGCCGATGTACACCCATTTCTAAAAATAAAACGGAGGAGGACAAGCATATTACAAAGAAAGGGGTGGTGGGGCAGTGCTCCCAGCAGCTCGAAGATGTTTCCTGCAGGTACAGATATGTGTCTATATTCCCCCCTAATTTGCTTCTATACAAACTGTAACATACCCACATGGTAACATACTATGCACATTGCTTCTTTCTGCACCTTATGTTTTCCTCTTAACAATAGTCCTTCTGGGTCATTCTGTATTAGTCCTCGGAGGGGAGCTTAATTTTTAAAATAGCCACAGAATATTTTGTCCTATGCAGGTACCATCAGTGTCATCACTGAACACTTAGGTTGTGTCTAATCTAATGCTGTTACAAACAAAGCTACAATTTCCCCCAAATCATAGACTGTCTTCAAAACTAGGAGATCTTGAGTGCACCCGAGGTAAGGTAAATAGAAATTCCACATTTCTGTAGACACCTCTTTAAAGAAGTACAGCTGTACATGGGAACAGAGCTGGGGAAGGAGATGTGGGGTTCAGGAAGGGCATTTGGAAGATGGGAGATGCTTCAAGGGAAAACAAATACAACAGAGTAATTCAATAAAGAGTGCATAGGGTTGGGGGAGGGGGCGGCCAGGAAGAGGCTCTGCTGTGATATTTTAGCAGGTGTAGAAGGATGACTTAAAATGGTATGAGTCTCTGTCCTGGGTGCTGTGGAAGCACCAGGATGGGTGGATGGATAGATGGACACAGGCCATAAGGAAGGTTCCACTCCAGCAGGAAAGCTACTGTGTTTCACAAATCAGTTGCAATATTGCTAGAAAGCAGTTGATTCTGTTTCCGAGGTACAAAGATCTACAAACTTCCCACTGGGGTGCCTGCTGGTGGAGTTTTCTCACATTTCCAATGGTTCCCTGGGTTCCCGAAAAAACATTAGCTGGGGAGAGGAGAATGATACTTTGCCTGAAATTTGTACATTTTCCCATAGGGATTAAATGACATGTGTGCCCTGAAAGGCTTAAAAAAAAAAAAATTCAGAAATAAATAAATAAAAATCCCAAGAAGAATTTATATTCCTGATGGCTTTGCTGATGGTCTTGTAAATTGTATATTTAATCAAAGGCACTCAAATGTCTTTTTTTTTAACTATTGAAGAGCCATTTAAATGTCAACATAAGTGATTCCCTCCCAAATAGTGCTGTTTATACATTACTTCCCCTAATAGACCATAATGATTCATAAGGAGGCATTTCGCGCCTCCAAATTGTAGGCCTATTGAAATATAAATTAAGATGATAAATAATTTGACCTTACCTGAGAGTACTAAGTATTTACATGTGTCAAATACGAAATTACCCTGAATATCAGGGTCCCTAAAAAGGGCTTCCTCTCCTGGCTGAATTCAATAAATGACAAAGGTTTAGAAATTTCCTTTAGCGTGTGTAGGAAGAAGAGGGGCATACACAAAAGAATGAGCCCGGGGACCCGGCGGTCCTCGCGCTCCAGGCAGACTTCCCATTGGGCCGGCGGGGGGTGGGAGGCGGTGGAGCGCGGATTTCCCCCCACCTCCGGGGGAGTGAAAGGCGGGTTCCGGCCGCCCCCGCACGCTCCGAGCATTCTGGCTCTCCCCCTCCTCCCGCAAAGCCGCTGGAGTTTCTAAACATGGAGTTTGAGCAGGAACTTTGCCAGGCCGAGCTCGCGGCCCTCCCGGGTCCCAGCCGCGCGGGATTCGCTCTGTCGGCGGCGCCGCCTCCCCGCCCCCCACGCCCTCGGGGAGCCGCTGCCCCCGCGGTCTCCAGCCCCGCGGAAACACTCGGCTGGGTTCAGAACCTGAGAAGGTGCGGAGCCTTCCGGGCTCAGCGCCCCCGCCCCACCCTGCGCGGGCCCCGGAGAGTGGCAGCTGGGTGCCCTCGGCGGGGCCCGAGCCGAAGCCGCCCGCTGGGCCTGTTCGTTGGCCGCCGCCTGTGCTCGCGGCCCGGGGCTCGGCGAGCTCTCCGCTTTCCCGGCCGGGGCCGAGAAGAGGGGGTCGCCGAGGCGGCAAAGGGGTGCAGGCCTAGTCGACCGCTCGCGCCGGGTTTTTGTTTTGTTTTGAAGCCGGGCGTGGGGGAGGGGCAGCACCTTGTCAATGAGAAATTTCCTGTTCGCAAGACTCCGCTTGCAGAGTTTCAGTCCTGCCCTTGAACTGACAAGTGGATCTCGGCAGCGTTGGCCCCCGAGCCCGTCCAGCTGCGCCGAGCGCGCGCGGGGGGTGGGGGCGGGGGCACCTTCGCTGCGGCGCCGAGACCCCGGGAGCCCGGCAGAGCGGGGCCGCCGCCTGCCCTCCCGGTTCCCGGGCGCACCCGTGAGTGCCTAGCCGAGCGGTGACTAATCTGCGGCTCCGGGCCTCTTGGCGCGCAGCCCGGGCTCGCCTCCCGCCCCCTCGTCCCGCCCCACCCCCCCCCCCCCGCCGCCGTCCTCGCGGCCCCGCCGCGCCGAGCTCCTCCAGGAGGATCGCGCGGGCCAGCGCCGCCGCCGCCACCGCCTCCGCCGCCGCCACTGCGTTCCCGAGAGTGTGGGAAGCGGGTCGAGGCAGGCGGCTCCCAGCCGTCTCTCCAGTCGGCCTTTTTCGACCCAAGCCCGAGTGTGCGTGTGTTTCCTTCCCCGTAAGCACTTTGATCAGCGTTTCCTCAGCGCCGCGGAGGAGCCAGGGCGAATCCGAGCTTTTAACCCCCTGCGCGCCGCCCCACGGTGGGCTCCGTGGGGAGGGCGCCGCGGGGAGGCTGGTCGGCACGGGGGCGATCAGTTTGGTTTGGCAAGCGCGAGTATGGAGGAGCCCAACAGAAGCTGAGGAGCTTGCCCAAGCGCGGGCAGGCTCTCCTGGGGAGAGCAGGCCGCGAGGCCCCGGGCGCCTCGTTAATGTTCAAGCCCGCCCCGGGGCCGCACAGTAACCCGACCTGCCCGGCGAGGCAAGGTGCGGGCGTGAGAGTCCCGGCAGGCGGAGGCTTCTGGAGGGAATCAAGACGCCCCGGGGGGGGGGGAGGGGACCCGCCTCCACGCACCCTGGCCGCTGGCGCGTGGACGGCTCCCAACCCGGGGCGGGGGACCTTGCGCTCGCCCGGCGCCCTCGGCTCTGGCCGCTGCTCCCTCCCTCCGCTGGCCAGGCCTGGCCCGGGAGTTAATGATTGATTTACTGGCTCCGCGCGGCCGGCGCCCTCCCAGCTATTTGTCCTAGCTGAGGAGTTGCTGGCGAGCAGCGCAGAGGCCGGGAGAGCGGGGGTCGCCGGGGATGGGAAGCCGCGTTGCCGACGGGAAGAGCGGCCACTTGATTAGCCTCTACTGAGCGGCTCTCCCCGTGTCCCGGGCGAGCCCGCTGGAGGCCCGGGCCAGGCGAAGGGAGCATTGGGAAGCGCCACACGTAAACGGGTTGGCAGCTGGTGATTAGGCCGCCCGGTTTTATGAGTCATAATGGGCCGCCCGCCTGGCCCTCAACCTGCTCGCTGTGGACTCGGCGCGCTGGGGTCCAGGCGGTGGACCTTTCTGGGCCGCGCATTGGGGAGATGATGCTCTGGGGGTCCTCGGCCGCGGAAGGCGTTGCGCAGGATTTCCTCTCATTTCTCGCAGAAAGCAACACAAACACCCTAAATCAAACCGCTCCGACAACCGAGGGCTCCACACAGACACATCAATAAGGATTTCGCCTCCCGCGTTCGAACGCACTGAAACACTTGTCCTATTTTTATGCAAATGACACCACACAAATAGATCTCGCAGGCCCGGGAGTGGGGCGAGAGGAGGAGGGGCGCCACCGCCCCAGCCTGGGGACTGTGAAGGGGGAGGGAGTCCCAAGCCCGCACCCTGGGGCCCGCGCCGGCTCGGGCGCAGGGGGCTGGTACTGGCCAGGCGGCCCGCCCCGCGCGGTGGCTCCCTGCCAGCGCCGCCAAGTCGGCCGCGTCCCCAGGCTGCCTGCAGAGGCGGATTAGGGAAGGAGCGAAGCGAGCCTGTGACTAATCGCGGGGCCTCGGACCGGAGCACCAAGGCCATGTGCGACTGACAGGATCGACACTAGCAGAGGACACGGCGACGCCTCGCTTAATTGCAGGCTTAAAAAACTGCCGCCTGAGCAGATCCGGTGCGGAGAGCCAAGGCGTGCGCGCTGGGCTGGGGAGCGCGCCGGGGGGGAGGGGTGGGACGGGGCGGGGACGGGACCTGCTCTCCTGCCCAGGGGAGGGAGGTCTGGCATTTCCTGGATCCAGGGATCTGGCCCTCCCGTCCACCACTCTGCAGGGTCGTCCCACCCTTCGTGCGGGCTGTGTAGCTGAGTTGGCCAGTAGAGTACGTTCCAGCTCCCAGGCCTAGGTTTTTGACCCTTTGCCCCGTGGAGCCCCCGTTCCCCCTCCTTCTCGCCCTAGATCCTATAAAGGAGGCTGTACGGTTGGGAGTGAGAGATTCCAACAAACCCTTAATAGAAAAGCCACACACACAAACCACTTTCTTCTCTTCCCTCCCCTTCCTCTCCGCCGACTGATACAAAGCCTCGAATGACCAAAGGGAGGGAGAGGCCCATCAGGGCTGCAAGGATCGAGGTTACCGAGTGCCCCAAAACTCGGGGCTCGCAGACACGCACCCTAGGCTCTTCACCCCTGGTCACCGTGCCTCTAGCCCAGACCTCCTTCCTGGAGCGCTGAGGCCTCTCAGGGGAGAAGGGGGAAGCGTCGGCAGACCGGCTGGCCTGTGTCTGTGAGGGGAGGGGGGAGGGAGGGAAAGGCGGGGTGGCGGGGAACCCAGCGAGAGAAGTTTCCACCACGCTCTGGTCGGCTTCTGCCAAAATCCCCGGGCCCCTCCCCGCCCGCACCGCCTTCCGTTGCCACCACAAGTTTGGTTTAACGAGAGCTCGGGACAAAAGCAAACGTTTTCTATAGACCCGGAAAACAAAGGGGAAAGAGACGCGCGGGGCCGCCGAGAAGCGGCTGCTAGCGTAATGGTGTCGGGCCGACAGCAGAGCATTAGAACTGCAAAAGCCGCGCGGGCGGGAGGAAGTGCGAGGCGGGAGGCGGGAGCGCGGGGAGGGCGGGCGGGGGAGGGGCGCTGCGCCATGTTTCCGTGTCACCCGCCGAGTCGCCGGCGCTGGACTCGGCCGCCGGCTCCCGCCTGCCTCCGTAACAGCAGAAAGCGTGCGATTAGCAGCCAGACAGGCGGGGACTCCGGGCCCGCGGGGCCGCCGCACACGCCGCCCGCGGCCCGGGCCTGCGCCCCCCCGCCCGCCGGGTAATCATCCTCCTCGCTGCAGCGCTGTGTGCACTCTCATTAGAGCAAGGAGGCTTTTCTCTGCGCACTCGCTCGGCCCCCGCTGGCAAAACAACGCCTTCCCCGGCCGGGCCGTGGGCCAGGAGCGCCAGGGAGGGCGGAACGGGGGAGGGGGGGCGGTGAGGCAGGGCAAGCAGCGCAGGTCATCTCGGCTGCCCGATCTTCTCCGGGCACGGAGAAGATGCAGAGGGTCTATCCGCCCTCCCCACGCTGAGTGGCAAAGTCCGAACCCCATACGAGCCCCTTCGGGGGAGGGGGAGGAGGTGCGGGTGCCGCCATGACCTACTCTCGTCCCTCGCCGGAGGCTAGAGTCGGGGCCGAGGGGAGATGAGTGTGTCTGGTTTGGAGAGCGGGGGCGGACACTGGGAAGGCTCCCAAAACAGGTTTTGCCCCATCTGCCTTGCGAACGACCTCTTAAGGACAGAAGTCGGATCCCAGGGGTGGTGGCCCTTCGATCCCCCGGAGACCCGAACCCCCAGGCTTCGAGCGTGATCGCATAGAAGGGATGGGAGATGGGGGCGGCCGAGACGCGGCTGCGCCTGGCCCAGAGCTTCGGAGCCCCGTGCTCTCTCCTCCGCGATCTCTGCACACAACAGTAGGCAGCCTCTCTCGGCACCACGCGCCCAGCTGCAGGGCCCCGGGAGCAGGTGTTCCTGCCGGGTCAGAGTGGCGGCTCCGAGCCCCTCCCGTCCCAGCTGCGGGGCTGGGATTGGGGGCGGGGTGTGGGGGGGGTCTTATGGCGGTCACCGAAGGAGGTCTCCCCGGACCGCGAAAAGGGTCCTCCGGGCTTAATTGGGGACGCCCCGGGGCAAGAGCGGCCGCCCGGGGCAGGAGGGATGGAGGGTGACGCGCGGCCATCCCTCGTCTGGAACAACCCTGGGGGCCAGCAGAGGCCGCTCCGGGCGGCGCGAGGGCTTCCGGTCCCGGTGACTGCGGCGGCGGCGGCGGCGGCGGCGGCGGGGCGGCTGGGAAGTTCCCGGGGCGGCCGCGAGGAGCACCCTCCCCTGGCTGCTGCCTCCGCGCAGCTTTCGGAGCAGCGCCCTAGGAGCTTCTCGGCGTCCGGCAGCGCCGCTCTCGGCTGGAGCGGGGACGGGGGCTGCGGGGTGGTCCCGGCCCAGCCCCCCAGCGCGGAGGAGGAGGCGGGGGCCGGAGACCCGGCGGGAGCTGCGGCGCGCCTCCCTGCCCCCTCTCCTCGCCGCCGCGGCGGCCGCTGATATGGCGGGCACGTGAAGCGCAGCTCGGCGCCTCGGCGTCAGCCAGGGAGCGGCCTGCCCCGGCGGCTCAGCTTACCCGCCGGCCCAGGAACGCGGAACCGAGCCCGGCCGGGTCCCGCAGAGCCCGCGCCCCCGCCCCGCTCCCCGCTCGCTGCGGCCCCGCACCCCTCCCCGCCCGCGCCCGGCCTTGGGGCCGCGCCAGACGGCTCGCCCGAGGGGAACTCAGGCTGACTAATGGGACGCGTGTAGGCCTTACGTGAGGCCCGGCTGTCAGCGGATGCCCGCTCGCTCGGCGCCTACGCCGCGGCCAGGATTTTCGGGGAAGGGCGAGAGGAGGGGTTTCCCCACTCGGCGGTTTCGGCTCCCCGGGGGACAATCCGGCCGCGGCTGGCCCCGGGCTGTGGGTCGCACAGCCTGGCCCGGAGGGGGCAGACTCGGTGTGCGAGCCCGGGATGGAGGGCGAGGTGGTGGGAGCCTAGGAGCTCTGAGCCCGAGATGAGCACTGTGGCTCAGCCACTCGGCCGGGGGCGCCCGCCTTAATGTTTGCGATCTGGAGCCTGCTCCTGGGCTGGGGGGAGTTTACAGGCTGCCCTGAGAGCCTGGAGTTCAATACCGAAACCTCCCTAAACAAATACAAAGTCTTCCGGAAACCCCTTCGTGAAATATTTGTGCGGGGGTGGGGGGTGGGGAGGATTTTACGAAACTCCCCGAGAGTCCGGTTCGTCTGAGAGTTCTCGGGTTCTGGTGTGCATGATATGATAACCTTTTCCTTCCTTGATGGGGGACTGCAAAACCCAGCAGAGTGTCTTATCATTTCGCATTAACAACCACTTCGTGTCGACATAGGTCTATGGGCCTCCCAAATATACGAACTACCTGTTTAGCTTCAACACGCGAGCGCGATGGAGAAACACAACGCTGGTCAGTAACTAAGAGCAAAAAGCCGGGCTGCGAGCTTGAGGTCGGACGCAGGATAAACCCTCATCACGTATCCCTGGTTTTATTCAGCCTAATTACACTAGTAATCCTGCCTACCCCTCCACGAGAAAGCCTGAAACCCTGCAGTGGAGGTGCGACTTTTCCTGAGGAGCCCCGCGGTCGGGGAAGGGTTTGCTGGTGTAGAGGAGGTGGGTTTTAAATGTCACTTCCAAATGAAAATGATTTCCTTCGGCCTCTTTCTTTCTTTCTTTCCTTTTTTTTTTTGATGCAGTTTTCGAAAGCATTTTTTCGAGATAAGAAGTGACCGATCAAAATCGCTGAGGGGAGGTTGTAAGCAGCCGCTTTGCCCCAGCTTAGCGTTATCTTATCTTTCACACTTGCATGGCGGAAAAAAAATTGGCTTATCTTTATCCCCACCCCCTTCTCGCCTTAATTGCTAAAAAACACTGGTGTGTTAAATGGGGAGGAAGGAGGTCTCCGGATTGTCAGTGGAAAAGCAAGATTCAAATTGTGGGCGCCTGGGGCGGGGGATGGGGGAGAACAAGGGTGGCAGGATTTTTATTCTTTCTTCCAGGCCTTTCTAGTACAACTAGAGGGTCCAGTCCAGAATGGAAGCCTTCGATAGCCAGATTAAAAAAAAAAAAAAAAATTCTGGGGATGGCCTTGGGTGGTGTGGCTTTCCCTAGGCCCTGCTTTCTCGGTGCTACGTTTACCAGCCTTTCCTCCCCTTGTCTCAAAAGCTGGCGGTGGGTCTCGGGTTGAGGCCTCTCACTCTGCCTTCATTCCTCCTCCCCATACACATCCCCCTTTTGGGGAGGGGGATGCAAGACTGGGACGCATGGCCTGCTGGAAATCATTAAAATATATGCGAGTGTCTGCAAACACACACTTTTAAATCATGGCGTTTCCCCTCCACGCTGGTATATTTAAACTCCAGAGCGAGCTGGATCCCCTCCCTCTCTCTCAGTCGTTTGTCTGTGTCACCGACAGGCCGCTAATGGCCGGGCTTCCAGGCGCTGTGCATTATGCATTAGCCTCCTCCCTCCGCCGCACACAGAAGGTTCTGTCAGGCCTCGCAACACAAACCACCCTGCGCCCCCCTTCCCCCGCACTGACGGCCAGGGGCTGCGCGGCTGCTAACGCACTGGGCTCAGGGGATGGGGAGGGGGCCCCTAGGGGCGAAGGCAGAGCAGAGTGGGCGGAGGGGGAATGGGAGCAGGTAAAAAGTGCCGTGGATCAGGCCGCGTGGAATCCCCTCCTGGCGCTGGCCCTGAGCTTTGCTCCGCCTGACCTTCCCCGAAGCCACCACCCGGGGCCACTCACCTCCGCACCCGACTTTGCGGGGGCCTTACAGGTTTCTAGAGACAAATCAGCGCCGCACTTCCCTAAGCGGGGCCCTATTCCCTTTCGGCCCTGAGGGAGAGGCTGGTGGAGCCTTCCAGATACCTCCACTCCCCAGGTGATGCCCGCGAAGGGGCTGGGGCTCTGGGGGATGCATTTCCGCAGGGCTCCCCTGGGAGTAGAGGAGGGAAGCTGGATACAAAATGGAAGGGGAGGAAAGCCAGCCTGCTGGGTCCTCAACCAAGGAGTTGACGGTACTCCGCCCCCTTACCTCGCTGTTCCCACTCACTGCCCCCAACCCCACTGACCCCGGCCGGGTCAAATAGGAGCGGGAGGCCCACTTGCTAAGTAAGCAGCTGGGTGGGTCTAGGCGTCCGGGTTTATCTGCGGGAGCATCCACCCCGCGCCGCAGCTTTGAGGGCTCTTAAGCCAGGGCCAGGTGGAGCTCAAGACAAGGTCTCCTTGAAGCCTCCCGGTATTTATGCTCATTAGGCTGACACCTATCGACTCAGCGAACCCCTCAGTGTAAACCAAAGGGCAGCTCACTCAGGGGTGCCTGGGTTAGAGGACCCCAGAGCCTGCCACTAATAGAGCCCAGACCAGAAATTGCAAGAGGCATTTAGTTGGTGCTATCATGCTGGGCCTACCTCTTGGACCCTCCTCCCTGAAATGCCCAATGACCCCTCAAAGGCTAGGCAGAAAGAACAGCCATCTTCAACCTGGGGACCCCTAAGTCTAGGAGACTTCTGCACGGAAAGCAGCTACCTTTAGATGTTTCCAGATGACTGAACTCCCCGGAACAAGGATGCCCTGTGCTTGGAGTGGGTGTGCTAGTGAATCTTCCGGGGCTGCTAGGTAAGCACAGAGTTCTTTCACAAAGAATCAGTGAAGACTGTTAGTATGTGTTGTTGAAAATAGTTACTGTTAAGAGGCTGCCTCATACCATATGAAGTGAAAATACATTATCTGTGATCACCCAGATCCCACCTATCAATAATCAGCGGCATAAATGTGAGAACAGTCTCTGAAGAGCATAACCGGGGGCCTACAGAGCCTTGTGCTTTAGATCCTATGCATAGGTTACAAATGAACTGTGCCCACAATGCTGGAACCCCAGGGTCCCCCAAATATCAGGTAAGGACCTCATCATGGGATGTGTGGTTTTTCCCCCAGACTTGGGCGGTGGTTGATGGTGTTGAAGGGGTCCTGGCAGGTCTTGCACAATCAGCCTGGGTCAAAAAGTCTGGCCAGGCTCCAGGCCTGCTCCCTGAGGCACCAACCTGCTTGCCTAGTTGCGGAG
Source organism: Neogale vison (assembly GCF_020171115.1). Taxonomy (NCBI): domain Eukaryota; kingdom Metazoa; phylum Chordata; class Mammalia; order Carnivora; family Mustelidae; genus Neogale; species Neogale vison. Next base: position 96,482,456 of record NC_058105.1, read on the forward strand.
GTGGGGTAGAATCTGCACCAGAAGAGTGCCTGAGAGCCCGAGGTCGAACCATATGTTCTAACCAGGACAGACTTTCCAAGGGGTTAAGAGGCAGGTAGGAGAGGGTTAGCCCCGCGCCTCTCCTTTCGGATCCCGTTTCTTTCTTCACTGCCCATGCTGCCTCCCCTCCCTTGCGATCACTCACGGCCTCTCTCCGCCTCCTCCTCTGCTTTCATTGAAATCCTCCCGTTGCTGAGCGCTGGGTATAGCGGCCTGACCTCCAGGTCAGCTCCCAGGGGACTCGTAGGAGGGCAGGGGAGGAGGGAGCCCTGGAAGGCCACGGCTGCATTACACTCTGCTGGCTCCAAGGTGTCCCCAGCACCTGGAGTCCCTTCCTGAATGGGGGACGCAGGATGGGACTGCCCTGTGTGAGCTTTCTCCTCCTCCACCCTGGAACAATTCCAACTACCCAGGCCAATAGGTGTAAACTCCCAACCCTTCCCTGCCTTAGAGCACCTCCGGAAAATCTCACATTTTAATTCCCAGTGAGTCACGAACCACCTTCCCCACATACACACTCGTGCCTCTTAGGACTCCCTTAATAAGATATTTTTAAAATCCCACAGAGTTGGAAAATGTATCCCTCAGAGATGGAAGCAAAACCCTTTAATCCCACCAGCCCGCACGGGGATACCAGGGAGGCTCGGCTCCTTAAAAAAAGTCGGGGAGGGGGGTTGCGGGTGGTGAACGCTGCAAATTACGTCAAAGGCGAATTTACTGGCCTGTTTGTCTCCAGCATCAAATTTCTCCCACAGTCAGCCCTCCTCGCGGCCCCCTCGAATTTACAGCACCACAACCCCCCCCCCCAATTCATTTTAACTCTAGGACTTTTAAAGTTAGACAAACAGGCCCCTTTGTCAGCAGCCCCAGGAGGCCACAGGGTTCTGAGAGGCTGCAGGCTCCGCGTCTCGCTTAGTTCCTGGATTTTCCAAAAGTTCTGGATGGTTACATGCAACTCCGGGAAAAGCCTGTGCCTGGGGGGAGAGTTGGGGAGGCATGGGAAGGGGAGAGAAGGTGGCCGGGCATGGTGCCAGGGTCTCTGCGGCGGCCTAACCGAGCCGGAAGAGCCTGGCACGGTTCCACACTCACCCAGGCCAGCTCTGCTCTCCTGCGTGGCCCACAGTGGCACGGCGGCCTCCTTGCCTGGAACCACGTTCAGAGACTTTCCCCACAAATACCCAACTTCAGCCTTCCCAGTTATTTTAGACTTGTTTTGAATAAAAGGAGTCGCTTCAAAAAGAAATGTTGCTACAACACACAACCAGAGGCCTTTTCTCCAGCTGTGTCTGTAACTCGCATGCGTTCAGTCTAATAACTTTTAATGTCTGGCCCTAAAATGTCTTTATAAAAAATAGCTTTACAGCATAATAGTCCAGGTGTCTTTCTGCTTGTTACCGGAGATTAAAAAAATGTGTGGGTTAGCTTTCAGAGACATCCACCTCCAGAAAGACCGGGAAGAAAAAGGCGTGCATGCCATTATGCAGGCGCGGGTCCTGGAAGTGGTGGCGGCCCAGCAGGGCTGGGCACTGTTCTCAGGGGGCACTTGCCCGCCTGTCTTTTACATCAGTTGTTATAAGCCGCTCTGGAGCATGAAGATTTAATTCGGCCCGAAGTTTCGGGTTTCAAACGGTAGAGATGTTTCACTTCTGCTTTGAAAGGGGCTCTTTTTATAACTATGTACTGAGAACTAAAACAGAATAAATAACATCGCACCTAACACCAGTCCTGCAGTCAGTATTAAGTCTAATTTTTGAAAGGGCTCTGCTAGCTAGAGCTGATTTTGGCCTTGACCTTGACTTCGTAATCAACTTGAGATGCTTTTGATTATTTTTGGCATGGAGACACTCCAGGATATTTTAAAACTTTCCGTGTGGATTTACAAGCTACCTCCATTTCGGATTGATGTTCTCATCGAGCCTGCACCATCTTGTCCTTAGGCAGAAAGAGACTTCCCCCACCCTCAGCATAAAAAGACTCTAGCGAAGAGCCCCAGTAGGATCACCTTTTGCCGTGAGGTCCAGGCCCCCGGTCTGGGTGCGGCTAGGCCGGAACACCCCTCCCCCACTCCCACCCCTTCCCGCCAGCTTCACGAACTGGGGCTTCACGGCTCGCGCTAGAGGCTCTGCGCTCCGGGGAGGCCGGAACCTCGCCTCTCCGCCTCCCCCTCCCGTCCGCCGGCCCCCGCCCTCCCCCCGCGGCCAGCGCCGCGCGGGGTGCGCTGGAGAAGCTCAATACGTGTCAATTGAATTGAACTGCTGCGGGCGCAGGCTGTACGCCGCCGCCGAGCACCGATCAGCACGACGTTACCGAGTGGAAATTTATGGGGCGAACGGTGTAAGCCAAAAGTTGCTCCCTGCCAAGGAAAATAAAACGCGGGAGATAATCTCCCGAGGCCGGGGTGAGGGGCCGGGACGGAGCCTCCAACCATCAGAGGTGCAGACTACGAAAATATCCGTGAACGGGGGAGAAATTCTGGCGGATCTCCGCTCCCCTGCCGCCCCCACCCTCGCTTCCTTGTGCCCCACGGACTGCCTTCCCCACCTCACGCCCCCACCCCCGCCTCTCCAAACAATTCCCACACAATTGAAACGTCCGGGGAACTCGAGTGCGGAGTTCGGGCGAAACGGCCACCGGGGCCCGGCGCGGTGTTTCCAGGTAGCTCTGGACACCAGAATGGGCCAGGGCTCCTCCCGCAGGAAGGGGCGACCCAGGGCGAGGGTGGTCGCCGACGCGCACTCGCCGGGCTCTGCCGGGTCTCGGAGGGGACGCGCGAGCGGGAGAGCGCAGTGCTGGTGGCGAGAGGAGGCAGCGGTGGCTGCCGCTGGGGTTTGACAGCTTTGGCTGCGCGGAGTGCGAGGCGCTTTATGGTAATTGCGGTCCTCCACTGGCCTTCTGGGTAGCGAGGGGAGTCTCGGCGCGCGGCGGGGAGAGCCGCCCCCGCCGCCCCCCATCCCCTCGGCTCCGGATCAGCGGGCCGTCCTCGCCACCGCCGCCCGAGCCGGTCTCCGGCTCGCCCAGGACGCGCGCCCGGGCCGGGTGTGCGCAGCCAACTCGGTCCGAGCGGGGGAGGGGAGGGCAAGGGGCGAGGTGGGGAGCCACCCAAGTGGTCCGGGCTCCGGACCCAGAAAGGCGAAACGCGCCCGGCCGGGAGTCGATGACGGCTGGGGAAACTCGGGCAAACCTTTCCTAGGGAATCACCCCTCCGCAACCCCACCGCCGAGGCGCCGCAACGGAGGGTGAGCGGAGGCTGGGGGAGCTCAAACTTGCGAGAGCTGGAGGCGGCGGCGGCGGGCGGGCGGCTGTCGCCCGAGCGCAGCGCCTGCGGGGGGAGGGGAGGCGGCTGCTGGGAGGGAGGGAGGGAGGGAGGGCGGGCGGAGGGAGGGGGAGGAGGAAGAGGAGGGAACGGAGGAGGGGGACGCGTTGGGATCGCGGCGTGCGGCGGCAGACGGAGCCCGGGCTCCCAGCGGCAAGGTGAGGTAGAGCTACGCTCCTCGCTGAACGCGGGCCGAGCTCGGCGGCTGCGGGGGAGACGCGCCGGAGCCCAGACCGCGACCGAGAGCGGGAGCGAGGCGGGCGGCGGCGGCGGCGGAGGGGGAGCCCGCGAGCCGCCGGGCGGGGAGCCCAAGCCGCGCTGTCGCCGCGCAGGGACGACTTGGCCAACACACTCACACACACACGCACACGCACTCGCACTCGCACACTCACATACACCCAGCCCGAGCGGGCGCTCGCGGCGATCCGTCAACATGGCGCTGGGGCTCCTGCCCGAGCGCGGGCGGCAGCAGCGGCGGCGCGGGAGCTGCTGAGCCCGGCCGAGCCCGGCCCAGCCCCGGGAGCCCGGAGGATCGCGCGGGGCCGTCGCCACCTGCCCGGAGGCTTTGAGCCCGCCCCGCCCCGCCCCGCCCCCACCCGGCCCAGAGCCCACCCCTCGGCGGGGCCGACCCCGAGGGCAGCCGGCTGGCAGCAGACGGCGAAGGAGACGAGCGAGCGCGGCGCCGCGAGCGGGCTGCGGGCAGCCGGGGACGGCAAACTTTGCTGCTCGCCGCGCTTCCCCGGCCCGGCTCCTTCTCCGCTAGCTAACGTCGCCACCCCACTTTCCTTCAGCCCCGCACACCTCTCCCCACCCAGCCATCCGCCCCTCGCTCCTCGCCGCCTCGACTCTGCTCGCGGAGGAGGTGGGGGGGGGAGAGGAAAACTTCAAAGCGCCAGATCGCAGGCTCCCTGCCTACTCCCCGGCCGGGGATTTCAGGTCAGTGCTCGGAACACCTTTCCCCGGGGAGGCAGGCAGCGCGGGTGGCGGGCGGGCGCGCCGCGAGCTGCAGTCGGTCCCCTCCCTTGGGGCCCCCGCCCGCAGCGGGTCGCTCCTCCGATTCTCTCGCGTACCCCGTGGAGCTCGAAGCTTTCGCTTCGCGCTTCCCTTCGGCTGCTTGGCTCGCTTTCGTTTTATCTCCTAAATGTAAGTTATTAAAAATGCAGCCACCCTAAGCGGCCCCGCGTGGGCCCCAGGGAGGGAGGGGCGCGGCGAGGGGGCCTGCCGCCTCCCCGGGGGCCGGGAGGAGAGCAGGGAGTTCGCGGAGTGGAAGTTTGCAGCCCGTGTGTGTCTGTGCGCGGGAGCGCGGTCGCCGCTGAGCGCCGCGAGTCGGGCGCAGGGAGGGGGGGTGCTGGGTTGGAAGCTGGGAAGCTCGGTTCGGCGTTAGCTCGCGAGCAGGAAGGGGAGGGCGGCGGGTTCCCGTCTGCTTTCTTTTTCGACTCGGGAAAGAACTGTAAAAACCCCCAGCCGCCGCCGCCGCCTGGTCTCGCCTCTCCAGGGGCCGGTCGTTCCTCCTAGTGGAACGACGGCGTGTGCGTGCGCGAGGGTGTGTGGCGGGCGCCCCGGGCCGAGCCGAGCTCGACCTGCTGCCGCCGCCGCCGCTGCGCAGCTCAGGAGGGGAGTCCCAGGTTTTTTCTTGGCTTGCCCCAAAGCTCGAATCACGTGGATTAAAAAAAAGGGGGGGTAGAAACTACTAGGAAATCGAGCCGAGCGAGGGGTTCCGACTCGTCCCGCCCGCCCGCCAGGTCAGACGCTTTGTTTTTTAAATGTTCTTGTGAAATTACAATCCGCGACTCCCTCCCACTCCCACGCCCTCCCCGACGTTGCGGGTAGGTTTTAAGTTGGGAGCCCGGGGCGGGGGGGCCGGAGAGGTTGGGGATAGAATGTGCGGGGGCGGCGGCGGGAAGGGAGGGCGCGGACGGCTGGGGGGGCGCGAGAGACCGGGGCCCTCCACTGGGCAGCGGGGAGTCTGGTGGGGAAGCTGTTTGGGCGTGTGCGTGTCTGCGGCCGGAGGAAGTTGGTCCCACTCGGAGGGCGTGCGGCGCAGAGGCTGAAGGCGAAGAGGAACTTGCGCACCCGGGCGCGATCCTCGGCCGAGGCGGGGAGGGCGAGGCGCCGCCGCGCCGCGGGGCCCGCGCTCGGAGCAGGCTGGCCGCCGCGCCGCAGAGCCTCCGCCAACTCGGGGGCTCAGGGCGGCGGCGACGTACGCCTGCTGTTTACCAAGCAAGCCCTGGGGCGCTGTGTGCGGAGTAGGGCGGCTCGAGGCACGCGTGGTCCCGGCGGGCTTCCCGCCGTTCGCACTTTCGAGTGGGCACTTCCCCGGGTCCCCGAGACGGCGCAGTCTGGCCGCGTGTAGGCCGAGGCCGGGCGAGGCTTAATTTGCTGTTAATGAATCTTTTCCAGAAGTCCGCGATCTCCAGCTAGAGGCTGTGAGTGCCTGTGCGCGAGGGCGCGCGCCGCCGGCGTCTGAAGGGTGGGGGTTGGGGGAATTGAAGAGCGAAGGAAGGGGGAGGGTTATGTGTATTTAAAAACAAACCTTAAAAAGAAACCAGCGCGCTTCAAATAGGTATTCTCACAGTCTCTCTGTGTTTAGACCAGACAGCTCAGGGTTTTAGCTGTTTTTTTCTTTTCTTTTCTTTTTCTTTCTTTTTTCTTTTTCTTTCTTTCTTTCTTTTATTTTTTTTTAAGAGAAGGCGAGAGGAGGGGTAGTGGTATTCGGTGCTAGGGGTAGCCTCTTGTCGAAAAATCCTGAAAAATGGCCTAGAAGTGAAAACAGGGAGGAAATGGCCCACCCCAGAAGGTAGTGGGTGGCGAACGCAGACAGAGTTGGGTATTTCTAGCCATCTGACACTTCCTGTGGCACTGGAAACGGACACCGCGGGCCGAAATCAATCCTTACGAGGTGCTGGATTCGGTTTTGCCAGCGGAATTGCTTGTGTGGAAGGCATTTTAATTGTCGGCCTCGGAGACTTCTGTACGTGGGCACTTGGAGAATACGTTTGTTTCTCGACCCTTCCCACTCCTATCCCGACCTGTTATCTGGTCTGGGCTTCGCAGTGTCGGTTTTCGTGTTTATTTTGGGCACGATTTCACCGCGTGGAGGGACCGGGGGCTGGGGGGGGGCGGTGGAGGAGATTGGCGGTGATTAATGTGCCGTCCAGCTTTAACGTGAAGCTGGCCTTAAGTGTGCGGGTATCCGCCGCCCCTCGCCGGGATTGCCTGGGGTAGTGAGGGGAGCGCGCGGGGTTCGGGCGCCAGGCGCTCGGCAGGCAAGTCGGGGCTGGGGCTCGCACGGCCCCTGCGCTGTCCTTTGAGGCGCTGTCACCAGTAGGTGACTGAGAGTTAATTAGGAAGTGTTCTCCGGATCAATGGGCCGCACAGCTCATTAGCGATTCTCCCCAGCCCTTTGCAGGGCCGGTCGGGCCTCTGCCTCCCACACAGGCCGGGGCCCCGCGGCCCGGGCTTCGGAGAGCGCGGCTGGGAAGTGGGGAGGGACCAGCAGCGAGGGGCGGCGGAGAGGCTAGTGTAACTTCTCCCGGCTGCGCGTTGCGTGCGGCGCCGCGAGGCCCGCGCAGCCCGCTCAGCCCGCTCAGCCCGCTCTTTCTTCCTGCTCTTGGTCGCCTCCAGTGTGTCTTTAACTCGCTCCTGCTCGCGTCGCAGCCTGGCTGCTCCTCCCCGCCTCCCTCGCCTATCTCTTGTTCTCTAAGCACGACGCCTGTGCTCCCCGCCCAGTTTGGGATTAGACAAGATAAAAATAGGACTGCCCAGCGCGCAGAGCTGTGACTGCCCCAGCAGCCGGGCTGGCGGGAGCGCCGGGGGCCGGGGCCAGGGCCGGCAGGAACCCGCGGTGCGCTCGGGGCGGCCCGGGCCCGGAGGCTCCCACCCCCGACCCCGCAGGCGCGGTCACGCTCCCCGGTCTCTGTCCGCCGGGTACCGTGCGAGCAGGGGGACCTGGGCAGGGTCTCCGCGCTCTCGCGGGTGTTGTTGGTGTGCCTGTGATAGATCGGTCTAGACAGGCATGCAGGCTCCCTCCCGGCTGAAGGACGGGAGGGGGGGGCGGGCCGCGGAGGCGGCGGCAGACTCCCGTGAGCAGCGAGTGAGCGAGCAAGCCTGCGGGCCCAGCGAGCAGGGTGGAGGGAAGGCTGTGAGGATTTCTCTTAACCCTTTAAAGGCAGTGGGGGAGTGTGATGGGGGGTGGGGGGGCAAAGTTCGTGGTAGAAATTCCTGGAGGCAGAGTACCCCCCCCCCAGGGGGCGGGGCGGTAGTCTGGGCCTAGGGTTTTCCTTTCTCTTCTGTGCTTGCACGCTCACATCCTGGTGCATTGGACTCGATTCTTCGACAAACCAAACGCAGCTGCTAGATGATCTAGTTTGACCCAGGACTTCTCAACGGGAGAGGTGTGAACACACAGAATGGGCACCCCTCACTTAAGGAACTGAGTTTGGGAGATGTAGAGCTAGACCTCCCAGAGAGAATTAGTGCAGATGATCTAGTAATGGGAAGGTCGGCTCAGAACCGTAGTGGGGTGGGGCTTCTGACCAAGACTGCTGCAAATGGAAGAGTTGAGGCTGAAATGCCAGGCCAATGGGTCCAGGTGTGCGTTGGAGACAGCCAAGAGGTCCTTGAGTTGTCGGCATAAATAGATGCACTTTTAACCGTGAACTTGTGGGGAGTTCGAATCAGATATGTGCAAGGAGACGACCTCTAAACAGGAGTTGGGTTGGGATGTGTATGCACAGTCATGGAGTCAGCCTTGGACAGGTCTAGAAATTTAAACTCAACTTTACAGACAGTGATCTAGTTCTTTCTAGAGGTCGAAATTGGTGGGGGTTACCCTATATATAAATAAATAAATAAATAAATAAATAGTTAACACACCTCTGCCTCCTTCCTCATCCTCTTTCAGGGTTTGTGGTCCAGGGGATCCTCTAGTTATATTTAAACTGCAAACCCATGTTGGTCTAGCCTGGGAACGGGCCACACAGTACTGGCAAGGCAAGAATGTAAGTAGTGGGGAGGTGTAGGCGCTAGACAGGAATGTTCAGATTAAGATGTGGGCCCAGATGACATGTGCTGAGACAAATCAAGACACTCGGGCTCCGATGCCCACATGGAACAAGAGATACAGAAGAGATAAAGAACTGGCCAAAAAGAATGTAAACACGGGTATGCAAATATGGGGATCTATAGTGATATTCTAAGAGAAAATCCCAGACTTTGTTGAGCTAGAAACTGGGGCAGAATTCTGTAAGTGCGTTCCAGAGACAAAAGCCCATTTAAAGGTGTGAAGAGGGTCACTTGGAAACACAAAAAGCATTCATATGCATACATCCATGCTTAGATACACAGGCTGAATGACAAAAACTCCTCCTTGGCCGAGGAAGACTTTCCGGCCGGGGAGAACAGCCTGGGTGAGGAAGTGTGGGCTGCCCAACCACCTTCGTGCACTCCCTCGCAGGGAAAAAACTGTGTGGTAGGCTGGAGGGAAACTGAGGGCAAAGCGGCCTAGCTAAGGGTGAATGGCCCTTGCTCACTAACAGGACTTCTGGTTATAGTTTCTTCCCTTTCCGGGTAGGGAACAGGGCATGTGTGGAGCAGATAGGAGGATCTCTGAGAGATTTTGAGTTCTTGACCTTGAGTGGATGGATGGTGGAGGAAAAAAGAGGAGTAGGTCGGGAGGAATAGATAGATGGGGGCCCTGCTCTGAAGTCCTGTTTGCTAATGTGGCTGTCAGCCTGGTGGATTGATAAAGATAGAACCGAAAGAAGTGCGAAGTTCGGCCTCCGGGAGGAATAAAGAGGAGGTATGCTTTCATTTTGGTATGCTTTAATTTTTTTTTTTTTTCCTTTTCTGGAGGAGACCTTGCGGGGTAGGGTGGATTAGCAGGCGCCTGTGTGACCCCCAGACGCTCACGTAAACCATGCTAGGGTTGGGTTTGCCCGCGGCGTCGACTTGCCGCGGTCCCTCTTTGTCTGAGCCCAGCCGGGAATTCCAGCTTTTATTGGGAAGACCGCACTCGGGTGGAGCCCGCGCCGGGTCGGGCGGGGCAGGGCTGGGCTGGGCGGGAGGCTCGCAGGCCGCTGTACCGCCCCAACTCCGGGACCGTCCTCAGGAGCGCGAGGCAGCCCTGACAATGCCACCTCGGTGATTTCCTCGAGGGCGCCTGGCCGGGCCGAGCTAGCCAGGCGCGGTGGGGGCGGAGTGGGGTGGGAAACTCGAAGGTCCACTACGGCCGCCGAGCCCCACCCCTCCCTCCCGTGGGCCCCACCCCTCCCCCCCGCCAGCCCGAGGCCGAAAGGAGCTCAGAAGGCCCTTTGTTAGGCCCCAGGGTCACACCCGTGCCCTGGGGGCCGGGGAGGGGTGGAGGGGCGGGAGAGCGGTGCTCTCGGCCAGAAAGGACCTTATCCTTGCTCCAAGGCCTCGGCCGCCCGCTCACGGGGTTCGGGTAGGGGAGGCCGAGGCCCGCCCCAGCTGCTTTGCGGGTGTGTATGGCCCTCAGGATTCCGTCTGTTTACAGAGCAGGCTGTGCTGCTGGGGCCTAGGTGGCGGCGGCGGCGGGGTTGAGAAGCTGCTGGGGCAGGAGTGGACGGCCTTCTCAGGCTGCCCCCGCTGGTAGCCCAGCCGTCTTCGGCGCGAGTACTTGGCCGGAGACTTACCGCGGCCACCGGCACGGCCCGACGGCTTTTTGCTGATTGTCCCAATGTGTTTCCTCTAGAAGGAATATCTGACTTTGTGCTGGATGGGAATTAATGAGCGATGCTTTTCCGCGATATTTCTGTAGAAGGCCCCCCCTTTCCCATCCAAGCTCATCTGTGCCTGTCCCCAGTCGAGGAGGTCTCCGAAACGGGGGTCCTTCACTTTGTTATTTTTTTGAGCCATGTCTCCCAGAGCCAACCATCCCCTCCCCGTCCCACCCCCAGCACCCACGGGCTCAGCTCCCCTTGATTAGACTAGCGGGGAAGTCCGCTGGAAGATCCTGACAGCATAAAATATAATTTGTGATCTAAAAGACAGTTTCCAGTATAATCTCATTATGCACCACAGACTCCCGGTGTTATTTTGTGGAAGGCGGACAATGATCAATTTACATTGACCCGGGGCTGGGCGAGCTTTTAGATGGTAATTGCCATATTGATTTGCATGCAAAAAGGAGACCTGCTAAAATTAAAGACCGGAAGCTAAATTAAACTAAATTTATTGTCTAGGTGCAAACCAGAGAAACTACTGGGGGAGGGGGTGAGTCAGGTCGGGGTGCCAGGGGCAGAGCAGGTGAAAGTCCCAGAGAGCTTCCAGAGGTCACGGATTGGGGAGCGATCTTTGCCCTTGTGATTTCATAATGTGAGGAGGGGGACTTGTTTAGGGTAGGGGGACCCAGCAGGGAAAAGTTATAAACAGGCACCGTCGCATTGAAGGCACTGGGGTCTTTTAATGCTAATAGTAACTGGCGAGGGGAGGAGAGGTTTATAGGGTTATAGGGGTCTTCCTGCACCATTTCCGGCAAGCCCCTATTTCTATTGTTCTGTCCCAGCGCTCGCAATCGTGCCAGGGACACCCGAAACTCTTGCAACTAAAGAGGTTTTTTTTGTTTTTTGTTTTTTGTTTTAAGAGAAGCAGCAGCAGCAGCCCACGGCCCTTCCCGCCCCACTCCCTCCCCTCCCCCCTGCGTAAGTTCTGTAGGAGAGCGCGCGAGTGTGGGGCGCACTGCACGCGCGCCGCGGCCAGGCCGGGACGGTTGGCGGCTTCGGGAGTTCCTCCCCGGTCGCGGCAGCCCCACGCTCGGCCGGACGCCGATCGTTTTGGGAAGCCGCCCGCTCCAGGTGACTCCAGGTAGCTCAAGGTGTGTGTGTCGGGGGTCTTCCGGGGCCGCTGTGTCGCGGAGCCGTGGCGGGGGTCGCCTCCCTGGAGGTTTGGAAGGGCCTGCTTCGAGCTGGGGGCGGGGAGGGGGGCGGAGGCTGGAAACCCTGCCCCCATCGCCCACGCCAGAAAGTTTAAGAAAGCGAGCTAGTGAGCGAGAGACAGAGCCACTGGCGGGGAGCCAGGGGCAGCCGGGCGGTCGGGGGCGTGTTTGGCTGGCTAGTGGGGTGAGGACCCGGCGCCGCCATCGCCTCGATCCCTCCAGCTACCGAGGCCCTTGTCCGCCTAGTCGCTCTGGGAGCCATTTCGCACATCCGGAGCCTTGGCCTCTTGGAGGAGCCACGGGGTCGAACCCGGGAAGCCCGCAGGGGCAGCCAACTCTCCGGTGCCCCTGCCCTTCCCGGTCGCCATCGAGCCGAGCGGGAGATGGCCTGTGAAGCTTGGGTCGTCGGGTGTGGAGAGTTCCCGGAGCATCTGAAAGCCTGGGGCAGATCTGGAAGTTGGGGATGGGGCCGGGTGGCGACGTTAGGCCCAGACCCCCGCTTCTGCAATAAGTTGGAGAAATGAAAGATAACCCCAGTTCCTCGCTTGGCTCAGGGCTTGGCCTTTCGTGGGGTCCAGTAGGGCCTCGTATCTTAGGACCCACTTCCCTCTTAATTTCCTCCTCCCACCACACTTTGGTCCCTGGGGTTTTTCCTAAAACCCTGGGGAAAGTAGGTGTAGGCACTCTTTCCAAAGGGCTTTTGCTCTCTCCAGATAATTTGATTTATTGCCTTATGTGGCAAAACTAGGGTGGCAGGCCCAGCCCTAGTACCAGGAGTCAGCACTTTTTACAGAACCCTGAGAGGAGCCACCCACCTACCCTTGCCTGTCCTGGCGTCCTGGAAGTGGAGCTTTGTTGGAAGCCCTGACCTCACCTCACACCAGGGTATTTTTGGGTAGGGAGATGGGTAGGAAGTGTCGGAAATGGGGAAAAGACTGCAAGGGGACTAAGAGCTGACTGGCTGTAGGGGAAACTGGATTCTGGTCTCCTTGTGGACTAAGTTACATAGGTGTTCAGCACTTCCCTCTTGCCCTGCCCTCGAATACAAGGGCTCAGGAAGCTTTCCGAAATTCGTGGGGATCTCAGATGGCACAGTTAGACCCATAATTGGCTCCTCTCCGCAACTCCAGGACTGAGTTTGACCGTGGCCCATTTTTACTAGCTGTGTGACCTTGGGGGCAAGTTATTTATGGCCTCTGAGCCTCAGTAAGTTTCTTCATTTGTAAGACTGGGAATAATTATCCACCTTTAGGATCAAAGAAGACTACTTGGCACATAGTAGGCCCTGAGGATTTAGGGAGTGCTTTGAATGACTGGTGGTGTTCCTGGAGGATGTGCCTGCATTCCCCGCTGCCTCGGACAGCCCCTGAGACCAGCCTAGGCGGGGGAGGGGGGGGACGCAAGACGCAGGTTAAATTCGCCTGGGAGGCTTCTCCTCAGGTCTGCCTTCTTGGGCTGCTCTTTGTTTTGTAGTTCTTTGCGTTCTGCGCTCTAAAGGGTTCCATATGAAAGGGCTTGGAGTTTTTTTTTCCCCCCTCCCCTAAGTGGGGTCATTATATGGTTAGGAATTGGTTCCAGAACCGGGCACCTATCTAGGTGCTCTCTGGCCAGCCTCCCTTTTCTTCTTGCAGGGCAAAGGGGAGCCAGTGGCCAGAGGGGAGAGACATGGTTGGAGGAGGTGAGGGGGGTGGCCTGCTGCGGAGGCCAGAGGTGCTGTGGTTTGTTTGATAGGGATTAAGCCCGGATGTTACGAGGTCTCAGTGTGGTTTTCAATAAAGTCTGCCAGGGATTCCTGCCATATATATATATATATATATATATATATATATATCGATATGTATTTTTAAAAATTACCAGCATGAGAAGAAAACCAGACCTGTATGGATCCAGGCCGGTAGTAAGCTACTGTGATCAGGTTTCCTCCTTGACTCCCAGAGGGGAAGTCAGCGTTTGATTGAAGCTACACTTGGTTCTTGACTCTCAGGGGATGCCTGCTCTGAAACAGGAGCCCTCCCTCTCTCTTCTCCTCTCCCCCCCCCTCCTCCCTCTTTTTCCCTTCTTCCCCTAAAAGCCTTTGTGCTGAAAGAGCTTCAGTAGGCACGAATCCCTGGTCCCTCTCTAAAGAATGCCTTCCAGCCTTTGCTGACATTGTTTTGTGAACAGTGGGTTTTACCAGGCCAGCAGTTTTTCCCCCCCGCATCTTAGCTCACTATTTTAGAGGTAAGAGTATGGCCACGGTGCGCCTAACTGTGCTGATTTCCACACCGTAGAGCCGGAGGCCTTACCTGTAATCTGAAGACACCTTAACCTTTACCCTAGGTGCCCCCAGAGGGGGTGAAGGTGGGGAGAGCCAGGACCCCCTGGGGTCATCATTGAGGGTCTGTTTGTTTTTCTCGGCCAACGGAGGCAGAGGGTGGAGAGGGGTCTGGTCAGAGGAGGGACGGGTCCGGCCTTGGGTCTGATTTAAAACTTGGTCTCACTGGAGCAGCTCTTGGGCACTCAACAGTTCTGTACAAATGCAAACTTGAAATAGCTCTAGGCCTACGTCATTTAGGACAGAATAAATGAAGTACAGAAATGTCCAAACTATGCAAATCTTGGAGTTGTCTGCCCTCCCATAAACACATGACAAGTGCCAAGGCATTTCCAGTCAAAACAGCCGTGGAACCAGCAGCCTCCGTCCTTTGTATTTATTATTTTATTAACAGCATTTTACACAGCAGTTAACAAGCACAGCCGTGCCCGCTTTGCGCCCCAGCTCGCTCTCGGCAGACTGGGGGGGGGTGCTGGGTGGAGGGTGGTGGGGAGGGGTGGTCCCTAAAGGAGCCAGCTAGCTGGAGGAGTTTGCATTTGGGTAAGGGAAAAGTATAGCGTTTGGGGCTTTCTGCTGGCCCGAAGGAGAGGACAGCTCAAGTGAGCCTTTGGAGGAAGAGATCCTCTATCCCTTCCCGAGAGGGAAGTTGCACAGATGTGGTTATGTCTGGTCTCTGCCGGGATTCCAGAAGGTGAAACAGTATCTTTTCAGGATTCTCTCTGCCCATCAGTTACTGGAGATTTTCAAAGAGTAAGTGTTTGTCTGCTATCGTGAGTCTATATCCTGGTGGAAAGTTTATAACGAAAAGTAATGCCTTTCTTAAGTCATAAAATGAGCCTTGTATGATTATTTAATTAAAATCTATTTAAGGACCGATTAGGCGTGTAATTTGCGCTAATAATGACGATTATGGAAATGTTCGACTTAACCAAAAATCATAAAGGAGACATTTTGATCAGTGGGGCGGCCAGTAAGTACGCACAGAGTTGGACCATTTTTTCGAGGTGTCCGAAGGCCTGGGGCTGCGGGCCACAGAAAGCGCAGAGCCACCTGGCCTCCCTGCCCCGACCCAGAGCCCGGCCGCGCCCCCCCACCTCCCCACCTCCCGGGGCAACCTACGCTTTCTGAGCAAGAAAGCAACCCTGGGAGTCTGAACCACCTCCCTTCCAGCCGAGGGTGTGGGGGAGGGGTGCTTCCCCCCCAGCCACCAAGAGGGGCAAACTCTGGGAGAGGGCTGATAAACCACAACGAAATCCTGGCGACATGGCTGTGCTCTTTCGCTTTTACAATCAGGGGCGACAAACTGCATGCTGCCTTGGCTAGCCTCGGCTGGAGCTGGAGGGGGGGGAGGGGGGGTCCCCTTGTTCCGGAGAAACCTGCCAGCTGCTGGGCTTGGTGCGAAGGCAGTGGAGGCAGACACAATGCTGCTGTTGTTGGTTTGATCTCGAACTGTGGATTGTTAGTCTGGCTTTAACTATGCGGTAAGGGGGGAATGTGAAGGCTGTTTACAGCGAGTGCAAATAATGTGACAGCTGTTGGTGCACGAGCAGCGAGCAGCGTGCGGACGGCTGCAGAGGTGGCCGCTGCTTTCTGGCCACGGTATCCTCATCCTCTGATGAGGGAAAAAGTCAACCACGCGGCTCACCGCCCCACGCAACACTCCCCCCACCACCACCATGCGCCCCAGCACACACCTTGATGGCTCCCAGAATCAGTGTGGAGGTTCAGGTCGGTGTGTGGTGTGTCGTGCTTTAGGGGGATTGACCTGCGGGGTGGTGGGAGAGAGGGCCCACAGGGTCCCGAGTGTCCCTCCAGAGGGGTGTGGCCAGGATCGCTGGACCTTGGTCCTCAGGTGCCCGGAGGCCCGATTTTTAAGACTGGGGAGCATAACTTGCAGCCCTAAGGAAGTTTGTTGGAAACAATGTGTTATTAACTGAAGGCTTTCTGGAAGTTGCAGAGACTCTTTGGTGGCCCTCTTTTCCCCCTTGGAAATGGCCCTGCTAACTGAGACAAGTTAGAGAGACAGGTGGGCGCCACGTTCTGTGCACTCACCACTCTTTTCCTCCGGGCTGGAAACACTGTGCATAGGTTCAGGACCCAGAAGGGGGTGTTTTGGGGGTGTGGGGGTGGAGAAAGGGGTGCATTTTGGCTTCTGATTACCCACACCCCTTAACCTTCCCTCGCAAGCCCTCCCGCTTCCAAGAGCACATTGGCCTTCGGCTTCAGGACACAAAGGTGTGGCCCTGAGGTGTGCCCACGGCGCCTCCCACTCTGACTTGATCATTTAGATGCCCACAGCCACAGGCTTCCTCTGAGCTCCCGGTGGCCCGCTAGGCGCTGGGAGGAGGCTCCAGGGTGGGAGGGAGAGCAGTTGGTGGTGGCAGTCACCCCTTGTCTGTGCCAGTTCTGGAGATGCAGAGCTGGCCCAGGCAGGGGGGTTCAGGATGGACAGAGACCCTGTTGGGCCTGCCTCTGAGGAGTCCTGGGGCCAAAGGGGTGTCAGAGTTGCCCCCCCCCAAGGTGGGAGACCGCACAGCCCTGCCCACCCCCGGGCTTTGGAGGATCATTTAGAGCTGATCGAATTCTGTAGCATGGCCTTTCTCTGTGACTGTTCCCCGGGTGTACAGCCTCCAAGGACAGCTGCAAATGGAGTTTGTTGCCCCCAGCCCCCCAGGTCTCCCCTCTCTGAATCCTAACGTGGACTTCTGCATCCGGTTGGGTTCCCCAGTGGGGAGCTGGGAGATGCTTCTGGAGTGATACATGAACTTCGGTGCCAGTTCTATAAATTGGTCTCTTTTTATGACGTGTGCCATTTTCTGTAGGAATGTTGCTTGCAAAACGAGTTTCGCCTTGGAGGAAAGGCGGAAAGATAAACAAGCCTGTAACGCCAAAACACTGGCAGTCTTTCCCTCCTTCCAGCTCTCTTAAAGCAGCCGGGCTGTATTTCCAGGATTAGACTCGTGCTTGTGAAGAGGGACTCTGGTTGGCTTTTTTTTTTTTTTCCCCAAGCAAATGCAAATTAGAGAAAAATAATTTTCTTTCAACGATATGCAATGTATTAGTCACTTGTTATCGTGCTCCGAGGCAGGCCTCATTTGCGCGTCTGCCAGCTCGCTCACATCTGCTCGGCGCTGTTCGGGGCATTTTAACCTTGGCGGTGTCGTGTCTAGTCCCACGGATCAAGGAGGAGTAATTAAGGTCTGAACAGCTACAGAAATTCACGGGCCCCCATCTCTGCCATCGTGGTTCCACAGCTTTGTTTGGGGGGGGGTGTTCCGAATCCCAAGACTGAGTAGCAGACATGGGGTTTCTTTTGTTCCTTGTCAAGAAAGTGGGAGCCCCCTCTTGTCCTCTAACCCTCATCCCCAGCCCTCCCAGAACTCACAGGCAGCGCACAGTCAGCCAGGGAACCCAGAGTGCGGATCACGGGGCCGTGTGTGAGGCATCTTTTTAGCGTAAAAAGTTCTTTGTGCCTCCTGGGTACTCCTGATAGCTGTTGTTAATATCTTCACACTATAGCTTGTCCCTTTGGTGGAGGAGGGGGGGCATGGAGTATGTTGTATTCCTGCAAGACCCTGGTGGAGATGGCAGTGCATGGACACCCCTTCTGGAGTTGGAATATGGATGGTTTATTCTGCATTTCCCCCAGGTTGTGCACACTCCCAAGTGGCAACCTGACTCTCCTCTGGTGGGATTAGCCCAGAGGAGGTGTGTGGGTTTTTTGGGGGGGGGGTGAGAGTGATTAATCGCATTCCGCCCAGGTTTTCCTGTTCTGGGCTGCCTCCTGTTGAGGAACACCAGCTTCCAGATGGGCCCTCTCTTGCCCACGTGGTGGTGTGGGGCACAACCCTGAAAGAAAGTGAAAGGAACAAAAACCCAAGGCGGTGGCTTGCTTCGGTGTCAGGGGAGAAGGGGAAGTGTCCCGTGTTGGTCCAGTAGCCCACCCTGGGTGGGGGGGGTGGTACATGGCAGGAACCCACCACCGGTTTGGCAGCCATTCTTCCCGTGGGTCCTTGCAGGGGCCTCCCCTCCTGGAACCCCTTCCCACTTTACAGTTGGCTACACTTGGTTAGCCCGAGGCGCGGGCGGGGGGCGGGGCACGTCTGCGGAGACTAACACTCCGGTCTGCTCAGAAGGATCCCAGGATCATGGCCAGCAGGGTCTGCGTGTGCCCACCCAAAGTTCCTTTTTGTCAGATATTCAGCGGCGGGGGCTCGGCGGGGGCTCGGGAAAGGGGAAGCCTAGAGGAGCGCGCCGGCCGCAGGGCCCCAGGGGTTAACTGGGGGGGGGGGGCGGACACTGGGGATTGCGGAGGTCAGGCCGCCTCCCGGAGAGAGCCGGAGTTCCTGGAAGGCGGGGCGGGGAGCGTCGCGAGGGTGTGGGCGTCTGCCGTGGCGCGGCCCCCGCGAGGGGACCTCGGCGGAGGAGCCGTAAGGAGGGGCGGGCGAGCCCGGAGCAGCATGGGTGTGTGTGGTGGGAGAGAAAATCCCTTTGTTGCCGACCGATCGCTCTCGGGGCTGAGGCGGGGGGGAGGGGGCGCCCTTCCCCCGCTCGCCCTGGCAGCCGCCGCCGCCGCCGAGGGCCAAGTTCACCCCCCGACCGACCCCAGTGGCTCTCTCCTCCGACCCAGGCGCCCTAGGAGGAGGCAGGGAAGGCTCTGGTTTGCTCGAAAGGTCAGGGCTGCGCGAGTTTCTCATCCTCCTCGCTCCCTCTCCCCTCCTGCTCCTCAGCTCAGTCTGTTACTAATGCAAAACTTGGGGCGTGGGTGGGGACGCCCCCAGAGGCAATGCCCTGGCTTGGAGTGTGCAAAGAGACAGCGCCTCGGCCGGCTGGATGTCTCCTCCCAAACCCCCACCCCCTCTGACACCCTTGGAGGGCTGGTGGACTAAGCCAGCCACCAACATCAGCCACACCCCCCGGAAGCCTGTAGCCCTGTCCAGAAGGGGGGGCAGTCTTGGGGTCCCCCTCACCGGGCAGCTACATGTCTGGGAGGGGGGCGGAAAGCAGCCCAGGAGGACCCGCCCCCAACCGTGCACATCCGGGAGAGCGTTTTCCTCTCATCATCTACCCCCACACACTCCCCCTCCCCCCATCCTAAAATAGGAACTTCTTCACCCCTCCCTTCCTTGACACCAGGAGAGAAGTGCTGCTGTGCGTGACTCAGTCTGCTCTTGGAGCAGCCCCAGGAAGGGCTCCCGCAGGGTTCGCTTTGGGCTTTGATGAAATCCACACAAGTCTCCTGAAGGTCACCCCTCCCTGGCCTGGGCCCCTTTGTGTCCCTGCCTCAGCCTTCCCACGCAAAAACTGTGCGGGGATCTGGGGATGGCACACAGCATGCCTGGTGGACTCAGATGCTACTTGAGGGGGTTCGACGTGGCGGGCAGTAGCTCTTGCCAGGCGAAACTCATCACCAGTGCGGTTTACCTCTGGAAAACACGGTGCCAAATATTTACAGATGAGGGGACCAAGGTTGAAGAGGTTCGGCCACCTGCCCAGGGACACACTGTGGATGAGGGTGGGAGCTGGGAGACTGGTGGTGATGACCGTGTTCTTGCATGATCTCCACAGAGAGCCAGCTCTAACGTGAGGGAGTCCCCTTTCCCAGCACACCCTGCACGCAAACTGTCTGGGCTCTCTGATGTCAGCTAGACCTTCTGAGCCAGGAGCAACCCCCCCCACCCCCCTCCACCAGCCCAGGCCTTCTTGGCCCCTGACTGGATAACCACCTGATGGGTGCAAGGGGTGCCAGGTGAGAGAGACCCTTGAAGGGGCACCATTACCGCTTGCGAAGGAGTTGGTGACTTGACACCTGTGATGTGCAGACTCGAACTGAGCACTGCCTCAAGGGTGGAGGCAGTAAAAGTGGCCTGGTGCCAGGAGGAGCCCAGTGGAGAGACAGGAAGGATGCCAAACTTAGTCTGATGCTGCCTCCCCCTCCCCTGGCGCATCCCAGCCACGCACGGTCATTGCCGCTTCCCTTTTCAACCTGCTGCTGTTGTCTATCTGGGTAGATCGCCTTTAAAGAAAAAAACAGTTCTCTCTGTCTTGTCAGGGCATAATGGTGTCCTTATGGCCGGAATGGGTGGGATGGTGGTGACTGGTCCTGCTCCGTGGGCCTCTCCTGTCACAAGCTTGGCAGTGTCTCTTCTCAGGGATGACAGCTCCTAATTTTGGTCCCTCTGACCTCTTTCTGCCAGTCATGTCCTTTCACGGGTGTCCACGCCACGCCGAGTACTCGAAGCATAACCCTTGGCTTCCAGAGCAGGTGACTGCCCACGTCTATTGCGGGAGACCCAGGCCCCTCCTGCTTTCATTACTGGTGCTTTCAGTTAACTGCCATTCAGAGAGCTGGAGTCCATGCTCAGGGGCAATGGGGCTTTTGCAAAGCCTGGTCTCTCCCCGGAACTGGGTGTTCCAGTGGGCAACCACTACAATTCCTACTGTTCTTCAGAACCCACCAGACGCCCTCAGTTTCCCTGTCCGACCTCTTCTCTCTCAGCCACCTTCCCCATCCCTATCCCTCATCCTTGGCCCCCGTCTCTCCACTACTGGAAAAAGGGTTAAAACCTCATAGCCAGGGTGTAGCTTTAGCAGCTAACATGGAAACAGGTTGGTGCTTGTAAAGTGCTTTTCTTGAGTGACTTCACACATCTTGGCACTTCTAGTCTGCACGTGGACGAGTGGGGCGGTGGGGGGCGGGGGTTGGTGCACTCGGAGAGAAAAAAGGGCAAACAAGCCTCTCATAGTGGCATAGTGTCTGCTCTGTTTGTCATCTAAATCACATTATTTGTCCTCTCCACCGCGGCCCAAGGGTCAGTGAAGTCAGTTTTGAAGCACTTTCTCTTAGAGTTAAAAAAAAAAAAAAAAAAAAAAGACCCCAACTATTTCAACAGCTCCTTCTAGAAGTGGAGTGGGATGAGCATCGCTGTATCTCCGCCTCTCAGTCTCTTTGTTGTTTCTCACCCTGGCGTCCCCTCAGCTCCACATCCCAGAGAGGTTGGAGGGGGAGGTCCCTAGGGCCTCGACCCGACCCTGGCGGAGTTGGACTCTGTGTGGCCTCTGCCGCCCAGCAGGACGCCTGCCCAGGATGTTCCTGCTGGGGATTCCTGCCAGGATCCTCGGGGCTCCCCTCTCCCAGAGCAGGCTCTCACCCCAGAGAAGGGCCTCCTGGCCAGCCCAGGCCCTGGCTCACTGGCCCTTTTTGCTCGGCTCCATCTTTGGCCAGGAACCTGAAGAGTTAAAAGTCTTTAGCTTGTTGCAATGAAATTATGGCTGGCAGTGGCGCCGCTGTTTGTTCAACAGACCTCCACTTTTAAACAGTTCACAAAAAGTTCATGGGGCAGCTCAAGATTGTGTGTGTGTGTGTGTGTGTGTGTGTGTGTGTGTGTGTGTAGTCAGCAGGATCCAGCAGTGGACCTCCCCCTCCCTTGTTTCTTCATGTTCAGCCTCCTCCCTCTGCCCCCTCCCCACCACTCCATCTGACCCTGTGCACACACGCTTGAAGCCACTTCATTAGGTCACCTAAGGTGTGGCGTTAATGTTGGAAAAGTCCACAGGAAGGGCCCCAGAGGGGTGGGGGTGGAGGTCAGGAGGGCTTTGAAAGCACCCAGTGCTCCCAGGTGTCCCTACATCACCTTCACCCTTCCGTCAAGTCCAGGCTGCCCCTTCTCAGGAAAAGCCCCTTTTTTCCAGGTGGGGGCATGAAGGCAGCACCCTTCCTGTTTTCCTCACTCAGGTGCTCAGAGGTCCTTGTCACAAGGTGTTGGCTAAAGGAGGTGGGAAGGTTATGGCTTGTTTAAGGGGAGGCCACTTTGGGGACTGCAGAAGTTTGAGGTCTTGGAGGGGGGCGCTCTCTCTCTCTCTCTCTTTTTCTCTCGCAGGCGCGCGCGCGCACGTACACACACACACACACACACACACACCGGTTTTTCCTTTCCTCATCATTTTCTTAAGGACTTGATCTAGTGATGCTTTTTGCTCCTGGTGTAATTTCTGCTTTTCCTACGGGCGCATGGCGGGAGAGGCTGGTTCCGAGGGGTCATTTCCCACTTCCCGTTCCCCTGTTGCAGCTGGTGACCAGGATGCCTACCTCCTGCCTCCTGTGAACCAAGGAATGTTGCTCTACCTTCCCAATCAGGCCACCCAGAATGTCCTCCTTTTGTTAGAAGGGGCGGCAGGGGTTAGGGAGGGGACAGTCTCCCTTGGATGTGCCTTGTGGTCATCCCTGGACTAAGTGGTGCCCCCCTCCCCCCCGCTTGATCTGTAGGTTTGGAAGAAGGAAGAGCAGCTCATGAGCCCCCATGGAACCTTCTTCAGGACCCCAACTGGTCTTTTCAGGGTACCGTGTCTAGCTCCTTGGAAGGAGAAGGCGCTTTCTCTGAATCCCACCAGGCCTGCTGCAACTGCCTAGTTAGGCCTCTTCCTCCTCCTCCTCTTCCTCCTCCTCCTCCTCCTCCTCCTCTTCCTCCTCCTCCTCCTCCTCCTCTTCCAGCGCGTCATTGTTGGGCTCCAACTCCGTGCCGCGTGTCTGTGTGTGTGCCTCTTGATTAACAGACGGTGTTCTGTGTATAGAGGGGCCGACGGGGATACTGGTGGACAAAAGGCCTAGTTAGGACAAAGAACTGCTGAAGGACAGACCAGCCTGGCTTTTGGATTCAGGTCTCCCAGGTGCTCCCCCACTCCCAGCCTTAGTTACTCCCAGAAAGAGTCCCCGGACCCCGGAGCCTCCAACCGGGCGGACCTGGCAGTCTGCTCCTTGTGCTCAAGTGTAAAAGCAAGCATTTGCATATTTTTCCCTGCTAACAAAGGAAATGTGTCGACTTCGGGAACATTTGGGCTTTCGGAAACTGTGTGGGTGGGTGTGTGCGGGAGGAGAAAGAAAAGTTCCCCCGACGATCAGCACACACCGCTGATTTCAGAGTCTGCTTTGGGGCCCGGGGAAAGATGGCCTGGCCTGCGGGCCCGGCCTGGACAAGGGAGATGACGATGTGTTTGTGCACTGGGGAATTGCCCAGGGCCATCGGTCCCAGGCATTAAAGGCTCCCTACTTATTAACCCAGCATTTAACAGCAGGATATGGGCTGAAGCGCAGTCAAAAGAAACGGCTCAACCTCCAAAGAGCAATTAAAATCCTGCACGAGGATAAATCACGCGCCGTGATAATCCTGTTAATAAAATGCAGCTTGTCCTGACCCTTCACTCATGCAGCAAACTAGAATGTGATGTGGGTGGGGGTGGTGGGCAGAGAAGGTAAGGAAGGGCGGGGAGAGGTGCTCTCCCCTCCTCTGCCCGGGCCGCCTCCCCCTCCCTGTAGGTGGAAAATCGGTGGCGTTTGCCTGCTCCCAGCTTGCCAGTGGCTCGCAGCCCAGCAGCCTGGGCTGCTAAGACTTCTGCGCTCGCTGATGATTTCTTGTCCCCAGCGAGCAGGCATCATGGAATTACTCAGCCGCCTCCCTCTGTAGCTCCCAGGCCAAACCACCCGGGGTTGGTGCTTCATCTGATCGAAGGCTGGGTGGGGTGTTTCGCTGGCCCACTGACCCAGTGTAACCCTCAATCTGTTAAGTCGGTCCATACCACTGCCCCGGAGACACAGGGTAGTTTGGGTTACTACACCTAACTCTTGTGCCTTCCCCCAGCCCTGATCCTCTTAGTCCACGTCCGTTCCCCCCCGCACCCCAGCGGAAGATTCAGCGTGTGGCCCCCCAAGATCGCTGCCCAGCAAGCTGCCAAGCGTGTTCCCCAAAGGCTAGGGAAGGACAAGGCAGGAGTGGCCGGGGTGGTGGTGGTGATGTGTGCAGTTGTCGCGGATGGTGTGGCGCGTGGCCCTTTAACCCCCTCCCCGCCCACAGGAAAGTCGTGGGCTACCCCTGTACCCTTTGGGTCAGGTGCGTTCCCTGACTCCCAGACATCTGTAGAACATTGAGCGCAGCCTGCCTTCCCGACTCTGCATTCTGTATGAATTGCCTAGAAAGCGGGCCTCTCTGGTTCCCTGTTCAGCTCTTCTTTATTCAACCTCCCGGGATTTTTTTTTTTTTTTAAACAGACTAGACGCTTGAAGAAAAGCTGCCATCCAAGAAGACGACATGCTTTCAGCAACCCCCCTGTATGGGAACGTTCACAGCTGGATGAACAGCGAGAGGGTCCGCATGTGTGGGATCAACGAAGACAGGTGAATGTTCCCTGTCTGGATGAGGCCTGGGGAGAGAGGGTGGGTGCCGCCCCACCCCCACCCGGTGCTCCAGAGCCCTGCTGAAGCCCCCCTTACCTTCTCAGAGCCAGAGTGGGCCCAAAAGGAGTGGGGGAGAACGATCTCCCGCCTAGCTGGCGGCCCTTGATTTACAGTTTTAACAGGCAACCCGGCTCAGCGAAGCATTGCCGCCCTTTAAAAGATTAGCCCCTAAAGCGGCCTTTCAGTGCACTTTCGTCCTTAATTTATTATTTCATATTTATGAAGGAGAATTAATCCCAGTCTATATGCTGCTTTAACTCTAAATGTCAGGAGTGTGGGCCCAGGTGGATCGGCATTCGATGTGCTTTTAAAACAAATAGTTTGCTCAGTAATAAATGGGGAGATGGCCGCCCCTTACTCCATTCAAGACCCAGGTTTCTCGGTGTCCTCTACCGCCTCCTCGGCAAGGCCATCGGCTCCTGGTTTCAGTCACCCGACAGCTCCGCTGGGCTTCCTAATCAGTGATTTTGGAGTGTGGGGTAGCAGCAGCTAAGCAGCGGGGGCCTGAAGCTGCTCTTGGGGTATCCGCTGCTGCCTGTCAGCGATTTTATCCTGGGGATTTGGAAGTTGGCACCGTACGCTTGCTATATCGATGCTGTCTGATAACAAGTCCCAGGACGGCCGCGGCAGCCTGGCACAGATGGGCGGCTTTGCTCCGGAGCCCGGAGCGGCTGACATGACATTTGTAGGCTCTTCGTGTGTATCCCCCGTCGCTGTGAGACGGGCAGTCACATACGGCTTCATTATCACCAGGGAAGCCAGTTTTTTAGACCACGGTACCTGGCTTTGGGGAAAAGTTTAGAAAGCCCACCCTGGTGAGGAGCACAGAAGTGCCTGGTGTGGCAGGTCCTGTGACTGCAGCCTTGTGTCTCCACTTTGGCCTTTGGCCATTGGTCCTCCCTGATGTCTGACCTCAGGTAGAGCTTCAGAGGTCCCTGCTAGGACCGCGGAGCTACGTATTGGCCTCCGTGGCCTCTTCTCTAGAGAAAAGAACAGCACAGAATCTTCGTTTCCCTCGGCGGCCGGCCTGGGGCCCTGTCTGGGATTCCCTGGCCCCGTTGTGCCCTGCCTTGCCTTTGTTTTCTCCCCGCCCAGCTGAAGCACCATTTGGGGCCAGCTTTCAATAGGGGCGCTGGGGAGGAATTGTTCGGTGAGGGCGGTTTGAGGAACGGAATTATTAGAAACGGGTCCGTTCGGGGGCGATCTGTGAAAGATGGATTAAGTGGGGGAATGCTTTCATGAAGTTTCGTATGTCCTTTTCACGTAGGAAAATTCCTGTAAATGATGGTGACGCTTCAAAGGCCAGACTGGAACTGAGGGAAGAAAATCCCTTGAACCACAACGTGGTAAGAGACGTGGCTTCAGTCTGAATATCCATGGATCTGTAATCCCTGGTGCATTAATTTGCATGCTGCCAAGGGGTCTTTTGGGGGTGGGGCAGAGCCGGGTGGGTCTGAGTAGAATGCTGCTTCTGCAGGACCTGGCCCTCACTGGAGCTCTTCTTGCATTCCCGGTGACACGCTGGCCCTGTCCCAGGAGTGTCCGAGTCAGTCCCATAGTGACCCGGTGGCATATGTGCCTCCTTTTCTTGGCTAAGCCACGGGCTGCCTCTATGCTTTCTGAAGCTCGATAAATTTCCAGCCTCCAAGTAGACCCTTAGGGTTTCCTTTTCCAGTAAAATACGAAACACAGACCCGTCTTCAGACAGCAGGAGAGGAAGTCAAAAGGCACTACCACAGTTTGACCCCTGGCCTCTTTATTGATTTAGAAATGAGACAGCTAAAGTCCTCCTTCCCTGCCATCCCACCAAAGATTGTTTCTTGCATGTTATGTTAAATAATCACCATGCTTCCCTACCTGGGGGGGTGGGGAGGGACCCCAGTGAGCACCACCCTGCCCCCCAGCATAAGGGCCTGGGAGGTTCAGGTCCCATCTCCCCACCCACCCACCCCCCTGTCCGTACCCTATGAGGGCGGTGCCTAGAGTAGCAGAGCTGGCGTCCTCTCTGTTGCAGCTGAGAATTTTTGCTGAGAAAGTGAATTTTCCTGAGTTAATAGATGACTAAATTTAATGTATAGACCCCAAGTCTAAAGGGATCAACCTTTTACAGGCTTTCAGGATACTAGCTGAACCAAGGTGAGAAGGCAGGCATCAAAGGCTTTTGGATATGTGGGCCAGGGATGGTGGGCTCCCGTGAAGCCTCTCTTTTTAACCCTTTGTGCTCAGATGTGGAGGCTGATGTCCTGTGAGCCTAGCTGTTGGTTTCTCCTTGGGACAGGCCCTGCAGCTTTGATGGGGGCGTCACGAGTTAACACCTGTGTTCTTCTTCCACTAAGGTGGAGGCCACTACGGCCCATCGGATCGATGGCCTGGCCGCGCTCAGCATGGACCGCACCGGCCTGATCCGGGAAGGGCTGCGTGTCCCCGGCAACATCGTCTATTCTAGCTTGTGCGGACTGGGCTCAGAGAAAGGTCGGGAGGCTGCCACGAGCACTCTGGGTGGTCTTGGGTTCTCGTCCGAGAGAAATCCGGAAATGCAGTTCAAACCGAACACCCCTGAGACGGTGGAGGCTTCCGCTGTCTCCGGAAAGGCCCCCAATGGCTTCAGTGCTATCTACAAAACACCCCCTGGGATACAAAAAAGTGCTGTGCCCACAGCAGAAACGCTGGGCTTGGACAGGCCTGCCAGCGACAAACAGAGCCCTCTCAACATCAATGGTGCTAGTTACCTGCGGCTGCCCTGGGTCAACCCTTACATGGAGGGGGCCACGCCAGCCATCTACCCTTTCCTCGACTCGCCAAATAAGTATTCCCTGAACATGTACAAGGCCTTGCTACCTCAGCAGTCCTACAGCTTGGCCCAGCCGCTGTATTCGCCGGTCTGCACCAACGGGGAGCGCTTTCTCTACCTGCCGCCGCCTCACTACGTCAGTCCCCACATCCCGTCGTCCCTGGCTTCGCCCATGAGGCTCTCGACGCCTTCTGCCTCCCCGGCCATCCCACCTTTGGTCCACTGCGCAGACAAAAGCCTGCCCTGGAAGATGGGCGTCAGTCCTGGGAACCCCGTCGAGTCCCATGCCTATCCCCACATCCAGAACAGTAAGCAGCCGAGGGTGCCCTCCACCAAGGGGGTCACCAGCGGTCTGCCCGGGGACACAGCGCTCCTGCTGCCCCCTTCGCCTCGACCTTCGCCCCGGGTCCACCTTCCCTCCCAACCCACTGCAGACACCTACTCTGAATTTCATAAGCACTACGCCAGGATCTCCACCTCGCCGTCTGTCACCCTGTCGAAGCCATACATGACAGTCAGCAGCGAGTTCCCCTCGGCCAGGCTCTCCAACGGCAAGTATCCGAAGGGCCCAGAAGGGGTCGAAGGGGCCCAGTCGGTTCCCGGGCACACCCGGAAAGCAGCGGGCCAGGACAGAAAAGATGGTGGCTCCCCTCCTCTGTTGGAGAAGCAGACAGTTACCAAAGATGTCACCGATAAGCCACTGGACTTGTCCTCAAAGGTGGTGGACGTGGATGCTTCCAAAGCCGACCACATGAAGAAGATGGCCCCCACGGTCCTTGTGCACAGCCGAGCTGGAAGCGGCTTAGTGCTGTCCGGCAGTGAGATTCCGAAAGAAACCCTATCTCCTCCCGGAAACGGCTGTGCTATCTATAGATCTGAAATCATCAGCACGGCTCCCTCGTCCTGGGTGGTGCCCGGGCCGAGCCCTAATGAAGAGAACAACGGCAAAGGCCTGCCGCTGAAAAACAAGGCTTTGGACTGGGCGATCCCACAGCAGCGGAGCTCATCGTGTCCCCGCATGGGCGGCACGGACGCTGTGGTCACCAATGTCTCGGGCTCGGTCTCGAGTGCCGGCCGCCCAGCCTCTGCGTCGCCGGCCCCCAATGCCAATGCAGATGGCTGCAAGACCAGCAGGAGCTCCGTGGATACCACGCCGTCCGTCATTCAGCACGTGGGCCAGCCCCCGACCACACCTGCCAAGCACAGCAGCAGCACCAGCAGCAAGGGCGCCAAAGCCAGCAACCCGGAGCCGAGCTTCAAAGCAAACGAGAATGGCCTCCCGCCAAGCTCGATCTTTCTGTCGCCAAACGAGGCGTTTAGGTCCCCACCGATTCCCTACCCCAGGAGTTACCTCCCTTACCCGGCGCCGGAGGGCATCGCTATAAGCCCCCTCTCCTTACACGGCAAGGGACCTGTCTACCCTCACCCAGTCTTGCTGCCCAACGGCAGTCTATTCCCTGGACACCTTGCCCCGAAGCCCGGACTTCCCTATGGGCTGCCCACAGGCCGACCGGAGTTTGTGACCTACCAGGACGCACTGGGGTTGGGCATGGTGCACCCCATGTTGATACCTCACACGCCCATCGAGATCACTAAGGAGGAGAAACCAGAGAGGAGGTCCCGCTCCCACGAGAGGCGCTACGAGGACCCAGCCCTCCGGAGCCGGTTTTCTGAGATGCTGGAGGCGAGCAGCACCAAGCTCCAGCCAGAAGTCCCTTCCGACAAGAACCTGAAGCCCAGCCCCAGCTGGAACCAAGGGAAAACAGTAGTCAAGAGCGACAAACTTGTCTATGTAGACCTCCTCCGGGAGGAGGCGGACGCTAAAACAGAGGTGAACACGGCCAAGCCGGGCTTTGCAGCCGAGAGCGTGGGCCAGAGCACCGAGCCCAGTAAGCCCCCGGCCGAGCCGGCCCTGCAGCCACACCGCGATTTCGTCGCCCTGAGGGAGGAGTTGGGGCGCATCAGTGATTTTCACGAAGCTTACGCTTTCAAGCAGGCCCCTGGCCAGTCAGTCTTCAGCTTAAGCAAGGAGAGCATTCCAGCAGGAACCACCAAGGAGAACCTGGGGCTGCCCGTCTCCACTCCCTTCCTGGAGCCGACTCTGGCGAACGATGGCCCACCCGTGACTTTTGGGAAAACCCCAGAGGATCCCAAACCGTTTTGCGTGGGCAGCGCCCCCCCGAGTGTGGACGTCACCCCTACCTATACCAAAGACGGAGCCGACGATGCCGAATCCACCGATGGCAAAGTTCTCAAACCCAAGCCATCGAAGCTGGCAAAGAGGATCGCAAATTCCGCTGGTTACGTGGGTGACCGATTCAAGTGTGTCACTACCGAACTGTATGCAGATTCCAGCCAGCTCAGCCGGGAGCAGCGCGCCTTGCAGGTGAGCCGTCCCCCCACCCCCAAATTTCAGTGACTTTACCAGTTGTCAGTTCTGTTTTTGTTAATGTGGAAAGAGGATTGGGGGAGTATGGTAGGGCAGGGCGCCGGGCAGATTTTGGTTAATGAAAGCTTATGGTCACGTAAATATATGTATGACACGTGTCCAGTAAGGGGACGTGAGTGGTAGCACTTAACGAGGTTCACGTGTCCAGACACTTGCCGTTATCCTGTAGATGCTAAGAGAGCTCCACGCAGACGCTGCTAACAGAAGTATTAATGATTGCGAAGGTTAGCTAAAGACTGCATGACGTCCCCGATCAGTTGCTTTGACTTCTCTGCCATTACTGTATGTTAACGAATAATGCCTAGCAATACTGCTTAGAAATGTCTTACGTGATACTTGGTGGAGATGTGTGGCAGCCGCGTGTCTGTGGGATTTGGGCAATTTTTTTTTCCCACCCCCCCCAAAAAAAAACCCTCGCTTAAATGGATAGAGTTATGTGTTTAACTTGCTAGTGAATGATAGATGTTGTATAGGAATTTCCTTAAGATATTTTACTTTTAATTAAAAGATAAATAAAGCCAAATTGTGTTGCAATGTGAAGAAAAAAATTGGTTTATGCTTATAAAAATGGATGAAGTTATCTAAATGATCCATTGAGTGCCCATTTTAATTACATAGATGGAAGGATTACAAGAGGACAGTATTTTATGTCTACCCGCTGCTTACTGTGAGGTCAGTTCTTCAAATTTTTATTACTAGAATCTTACATAAACCTTTTGAGTTAAATTTCATTTCCAAATATACAAAGGGAAGTTTGTGGGCCATGGTCGTCTTTTATTCATTGTGCATTTTGTTTTCTTTTCTGTTGTTTTTGTTTTGTTTTCCTTTGCGTTGTGTTTCTGTTTTGTTTTTATTTACCTCCAAACGAGAATGTCTCTGTGCTATGGTGTATGCGTGGCTACACATACACAGCGCGTTTCTCTCTCTCTCTACATATGGCT